>NC_090940.1:297273479-297583011 GCF_040938575.1 Ambystoma mexicanum | reverse complement strand
CACAATTCTTCCCACTACTCCTGTGGGGTATCTTCTCCTATAGCTGCTTGATATGGCCACATTTTATGCTCTTAAGCATTCTTGAAGGATCTGATATAAATTTGAGGTTAGTTGTTTGTCACCTGAGTGTGGTTATATATGTTTCGAATTTCGTCAATTGTCTGGTCGCTGCACTGCGCATCTCTGGCTGCATCAATCAGTGCCTCCACTGGATGTATTCATATCTGGCTGTTTCCTTTAACCCCATATGAATCTTGCATCCTTCAAACATTGCTACCTCTCTATCCCACACTATATTCTCTATCTTCAAGCACCCTTGTTTCCACCAATGATTAACTTTGCCCCGTTCCATACCCGGGGAGAAACTGGGATTCCCGAACATGGGGGTGAATGGGGAGGGGCGAAATGACAGAAAGACCCTCTTTAGGCACCTATCCCAAATGTCACAAGTCGTTCAGAGTACCACACTACGTATGGCGCTCTGGGGCCTATGCTTGCTTGCTTAGCCATAATCATCTGGCCAGTGGGCATACTGCTACTGCTCTTTCCATTCGAGCCCAGACCTTTTCCTTTATTTCCGAAAAAAAAAATCCTGCACTACGCTCAGCTGGGTAGCTTTGTAGTATTTATTTAAATTTGGGAGACCCAGTCCACCTCTTTGCCTTTGTGTCATCAGTAAATCTAGCGCTACACTGGGGCGTTTATTTTGCCATGTGAATTTCTTTATCATTGTGTTCGTTATTTTAAACAATTTCTGATCATAAGAATTTTAAACTTATAAAGGAGTCAGGGGAGAGTCACCATTTTGACAGTTGTTGTTCGACCCAACCATGAGATCCGAAGGGGAGTCCATCTCAGTCGTCTTGAACTTTCTTTATTAGATCTGGGTAATTAGCATTATATAAATTCGAAATTTTGCTTGTTAGTTTTACCACTAGGTTTGCAGTGATGGCCCCTGCGGATCGAAATGGAGAGCAGCTGTGCAAGACGGTGGGGCATTCCTTTGTTGTGCCCATTTCAAGCATTTCTGACTTGGCCATATTTATTTTTAGCCCCGATATTTTTTTCTTGTTCCCAGAGTATTGCCACTGGTGCAGAGATCGAAGTTTCAGGTTACACCAGTGTCATCAACATATCAGCGTATGCTCCTGTCTTATGCATTTCCCCACCGAACAGTACTCCTTTTATATTTTGGTCTGATCTGATTGACGCCAACAGTGGTTCTAAATGGATCGCATATAAGTATCCCATGCTCTATCTGTATTGTATCGGAAAGTTGCCCGTTAATTCATAATCTTATCGAAGGATTTTTATAGTTGTCTTCTACCATCTGAATGTAGTGTGTTGCAAACCCCATATGTTTCATTACGTAGATAAGATATGGCCATTCTACTCCATCGATGGCCTTTCTGGCATCGAGAAATAGCGTCGCCGGGATCCATTATATTTCTAACTTCTCTATAAGATGTATGACCTTTCTCGTGTTATCCCAAGTCTGTCTCTTGTTAATAAAGCCTGATTTGTTTAATCCTATGACGCCTGACAGTACAACCTTTAATCTGTCTGCCAGGATCCCTGCGTATATTTTAGCATCCATGTTTAGCAACGCGATAAGCCGATATGAGCTTGTGCTTGTTAGATCTTTATTTGGTTTCCTGAAGAGAACCACTTTCGCCTCTGCAATAGAGCGGATTATTCTCTCCTCGTGCCAAAATGAATTAAATGATCTGGTTAGGAAGGGCGTAAGGTCTTTGCGTAGCAATTTGTAAAAATCTGCTGGGTATCCGTCCGGGCCCAGCGCTTTATTGTGAGGGAGAAGCCTTATTATCTTAACTACCTCCTCCTCTGTTATTTCACTTTCGAGGGAGTCCCTGTCATGGGTCACCTTGGGGATTTCTTCCTTATCTAGGTAGTCCTGTATCAATTGATGGTCAGGTCGCTCTGAGGAGTAGAGCTGTTTATAATAGGTCGAAAATGAGTTTATGATGTCCTCAGAAACGGTAGACACTGTACCATCTACTTGCCTAATCCCATCTGTCTTGTGCTTACCACTACGTTGTTTCACGAGTCTCGCTAACATTTTATCTGCCTTGTTTGCTTTGATATAGTATTGCTGTTTGAGATTGAGTAATGCCTTCTCTGCCCTGCCTGTCCTTAATATTTCCAATGGTCTATTTCTCTTTTAACCTATCATGATTCTCCTCTTTTTTCTTCACTGCTTAATCCCTTTGGGCTTCTCTCACTTTAGCCTCAATGTCCTTTTCTAGCCTGTCCTTCTCTTTTAACCTTTGAGCAGTCAGAGATATTATTTTCCCCTTGAGCACTACCTTGAATGCATCCCACACATTGTCCAGGGATACCCCTGGTATGTCATTTATTTCAAAGTATATTTTGATTTTACCCTTGAGTGTTTCTCATGCTACTGTGTCATATAGAAGTTCCCTCAACATCTTCCAGAACCACACCGAACTGCGCTGGTTCATTCCCCTTAAGAGAACCCTTATGGGAGCATGGTCGGACAAAGAGATCGGGTCTACCTCTATCTCCATCATTGACCCCAGTACCCCCGGAGTTCCCCATGCATAATCTATCCTGGAGAAAGAGCGATGGACATGAGAGAAACATCTATAGCATGCCTCCTTCCCTTTTTTAGTACGCCAAAGGTCTTTCAGCAACATTCCTGCGAGCTGCTCCCGGATGGAAATGGACGCTTGGCCACTCCATCTATCCCTGGGTCTCAGGCTAGGTTAAAGTCCCCTGTCAGGAGTATCTCCACATCCACGAAGCTTTCCAGCTTCCCAAGAGCATTTTATATAAAGGCGTCTTGTCCCGTATTGGGAGCGTATATGGTTCCTATTGTTAACACCCTATTCTCAAGAAGAATTTGGAGGAACAAGTATCTTCCATTTGGGTCAGCTTGAGTTCGGAGTACCTTGGCACACAATGAATTTCTGATGGCGACCAAAACTCCGGCCGTTTTTTTTTTGCATTCTCTTGGATAATTTGTGAGAACTGGTGCAATCGTCTCCCTTTTTAATGTGTGTCTCCTAAAGCAATAATGTCTGCTGTCCCCCTATTGATTTGTGCCCCCAACTTTTTACGTTTTACTGGGGAGTTCAGGCCCATGTGTTATGTGAAAGAATTTTTTATGACATTGTCTCTAAGACTATATATTCTCTTTTGGACCCTTTGTATTCGTTTCACATGTTGTCTCCATGACGATGGATGTTGCATTTCCCTGTCTCCCCCCCGCACCCCCATCCTCCCAATGTCCATCCCCACCCCCGGCAACCTGAACCCCTCCCTCCCTTCCCACTCCCGGTCTAGGCATGGTATCCTATGATACATCCCAAAAGATTTGGGAACCGGCCCACATTCTAACTCAGAACAACTAAGGTTATAGTAACCTTCTATGGATTCCAAGTTGTGCCCTGATAGATACCCAGCCCAGCCACTATCAACCCGCTAGACACCGCTTCACTTCCCCACTCCCACCATTTGTATCCCCCTCCTCCCCCCCAACCCTCCTTGCTTGTCTGGAAGTACTTTCGATGTGTTCCAAGAGACTTTCCTGTGGGTCCCTGCGTATTTGCACCTTTTCGGTCATCGTCCCCTCTCTGTTTCATAAGAGGGACTTTTAGTTTCTCTCCCCTTCTCCCTTGTGCGGTAGACCAGTCCCAAGTTCTGTTCCGTTGCCGAGAGGCCCCTCGCCTATTCTCATGGGATTCCTCCTCTCCCTCCTCCATTCCCAAGATTGAAAGGTCTTCGGCGCATGTAGTGGCCCTCTGTTGCTTCCCGTCCCAAGAAAAGAGTAAACCGAAAGGAAATTTTCATTTGTGTGCGATTTCTTTTTTTTTTTTTTTCTGTCCGAGTGCCTTCGTCACTCGGCCCATTGCTCTCCTTTTCTGTAATGTGGTCGCAGCCAGGTCCTGCAACAGGAGGACTTGTGATCCATTTATTGTGATAGACATCTGTGCCCTAGCTGCTCAGAGGAATTTTGTTCTTTCTCTTCGTATGATGGCAGTGCTGCCAACACATCTTAGTCTGTCTCCCGGTCCAGACCTTCTGGGTCCCACCCTATGAATGCAGTCATTTCTATTGTCCTCTGGGGTGGATTCCATCATGAGCGTGGCAAAGCAATGTTGCACTGTTAGTTTCAGGTCTGCGTCCATATTTGTCTCTGCCAAGCCTTTGATTTTTATGTTCGATCTTCTGGATCGATTTTTGAGGCCTTCAGTGTTGATTTCCAAGTTATGCATTGCTGTGGCGATTTGTTCTAACAAATCTGAGTTCTGCCTAACATCATTGAAGACTTCGGACATACTCTGCTCAGTAATGTCTACCCTGTTACCCAGGGTGTTGATCTCTTCCCTAACCTCTTTCAGGAAACTTTATAGTTCTTCATTTAAATTCACCATTTGCTTCTGGAAAGATGCTGACACCCTTTCCGCCATTCCCTTGAGACAATCCTGCAGGTCCTTCTTGCTGAGTGCCATGTCACTGCTCTCCTGGGGATTCTCTCCCCCCTTGTGGTATTTTCCTGTCTCTCTTGCTTAGGTTCCCACCAGGTTATGCTGCCAGGACCGTTACATTTGGTCCTTTTTCGTGGTTTTATTGGTTCCCTGTAGTGCTAGTCTGTTTCCCTTTAGGTCTTGGCATCTGAGTATGATGAGCAATCTGTAGGGAAGTTGCTGTTAGAATCAAGATGGAAAGCACCTGTCTCTGTGTCTCGCTTTCAGGGTAGATTAGGTAAGTGCTCCTCTTCGCGGTGGGCACCCTATGGACCAGTGCTTTTGGATCTTCTATTGTGTGTCTGAGTTATGGCGCCAGCCTCCTAAGTGCAGCCTTTGTGGCGCTGTTCCGCCGGGCAATGTTTAATGGGCTCTGCTTCTCCTGGGGTTCCCTTGATGAAACTCACCACTTGGGAGAATATTGCTCACAGTCTTCTCCTTTGTCTGATATCCTGAGGGTGGGGAGTACCTGGGTTTACTGCCAGTTGTTTACTGACTTCTGTAAGGAACTCATGGAGGCAACAGTAAAGACGGATATGTGAATATGATTCAAGGGTGTTTATTTTAACAGTGTGCAGGTTGGAAAAATGCCTAATCTAACCTAAATCTAAGATGGGAGCAAGCTTTGGCCACCAAATGAAAAAGAAGGCAGTCCTTGTGGTGTCTAGCCAAAATAAAAGGGCTTATACTAAAAAACCTATTGCCAGTATTTACAACTAATATAGAAAGAGTGTGGGATAAGATGTACTATAAAGAAAAGAAGTGTTCACAAATGAGAAGTCATGATGTGCAAGCCAGGCGTCTCCCTCCTATGTTTTAAGCACGGGACACGGTGGCACTTCTGAGCACAGCACACACTCAAGCTTTCCCATCACAAGCTGACAGTTAAGCTTTCAATTCTCAGGTTCTTCGACGGTTAAGTCTCTTTCCCTCGAGGACCTGATGTATTGTACAACAATTTAAAGTTCCTTTCAAACAGTAGTTTAGGGTGTTGGTGGTTCATCCCTGGGTCTCCTTCTTCCGGGCGCAGACCTCTCTCGACTCTCAGTCACTGTTGGGTTCACTATGGCTTTCTTTGACACCATTCCCGTGCAACAACTTAAAGTTCTTCTCATACAATAGTTAGGGCGATAATGGTTCAACCCTGGGGTCCCTCCTCTTCCGGGCACAGACCCCTCTCGATCTTCAGCCTCCCTCAGTCGGGTTCACTACGGCCAGATTCTCAGCCTCCCTCAGTCTGGTTCACGATGGCTCTCATTCACATTTTCGTAATGCAGATAGTGGTTCACCCCTGAGTCCCCCTCTTCTGGGCGCAGACCCCTTTCGATTCTCATCAGTATTTGGGTGATGACTTTTCACCCTAGGATCCCCCTCAGCCGGGCTCTGACTCTTGACTGTTCGCCTCTGTCGGGTTCACTATGGCGTCTCATGACATTTTTTCCGGTTGTATTCACAGGTCTTAAATGTCTTTTCAAACAACCCTCAGTGAATATCTTCTGCCTCCCACAGTCGGGTTCACTACGGCCAATCGGAGTTCATTCTTCTTTCTCTCTACTTTGCTGGTCAGACTTTTGACTCTACAGAGGATTTTACAAGACGCCTGTATGACCACTTTGACCCTTTGCTTAAGGCCCTCCTAAGGCCTTCTGGTATCGATAGTTCGAAAATGCAGGATTCACCAGTCTTTCAAGTGAGCCCCCACGTGGTGCCGTACCCCTCTGCAACAGGTCTTCCCTCTATGAAAAAAGTTCTTTGAACTTTCCTTCTTTTGACACTTTGCAACTTTCATTCAACACAGTTCGGTTTCTTATCGGCTCTCCCCTTGACTCACCGACTGTGAAGAACTGCCTGGCTTCTTTGGCATCCGAAGTCTAGGACGATACCGCAGTAGGAGGCGTCTCTCTCTGTTCTGCTTATCTGCGTAGGCAGGCTCTGTGTACTGTTGACATCTTCTGCTACACACGTTAGCTATTGTCTGCGGTCTTACAGTTCCTTGCAGGAAGGTTCTGTATGTTTGGATCAGGAAGGGCAAGGTTGTTTCTCTTCTGGTTGCCCCTTCGGTGCTCGCCGCCTTTCTCCTCCTCTTGAATGGCCGTGCTGGATTATCGGTCTCGTTGTATGGTCTTCCTTGCTCATATTGTGCTCTTGTGCTCCACCTTTTATCCCTGCGAGAAAGGAAAGGGTTGTCAGGTGTGTGTGATTTTGGTCAATTGCTTGACTGCCTGTCCCTTGTGTCGGGACATGTCGGGTAAACAGTTTTGTTTTTAGTCCGTTGTTTCTCGTGGTGTGTGAGAGTGTTCGTATTGGAAAGGAGGGGGGGGCAGTGTTTCTGAATGTCCTACATGCTAGGATGGGGAAGAGGTGTTGTATGGAACTAAAACCCTCGTACAGGGAAGGCTGGTAAACTTAGCAGGATGAGATTGGTAGGATTTGTAAAATACACAGGATTGATCAGGATCATTGTTGTGAAAGGATCAGGGGGGATTGTGGGAATGGTAGTGTTTTGTGAAAGTAGACCGGGTGTTCAGGAAAGCATAATCACAGAGACTTGGAGAAGAATGGTTGGTAGTATTCGGGTCGGGACCAGGAAAACATGGATTCTGGTAGAGATGGTTTCTGAATGCAATGGGTTTTGAGATCCTAGGGGATTTGTTATAGATGGATGGGTCATTGGATTTGGGCAAGGGAGATTCATTGGGTGGAAGGGATGTAGATGGTAGAGCAAACTATAAAAGCTGCAGGGACTTCGTCCTCACCTTTTTCCCCGGTATAGTAACGCGCCTCACCTGGGGAATTTCCCTGAGCACAACCCCTTGTTCCCCTAACCAGGTGATCCTCCCTTTTCACTGCAGGATCTTTTTGTCACCTTAATGCTTTACAGGGCCCGGCGCTTGCTTTCCTTCCAGTGCTGCTCCTAGTTCCCCTCCTCCCCGCTGTACTTGGGGTAGCCACCTCGTTTCCCTCTCTCCCCCGAGTGTCCCCGACGTGGCTCACCTTATAAGACGCCGCTGACTCCAGGTCTGCTTAAGCTGTTTCTAGTGGGGCTGTCCTGTTCACCTCACCAGACTCTCTCCCCCAGGGAGGCACTTCTTCTGGGCACAAGACTTTGCTTCTCAGCCGCTTCAACCGGCTCCTCCCTTCAGCGGTCCCGGCTCCCCGACGTTCCCAGGCTCGAAGTGCCCTCTTCCTGATCCACTGCTCCCAGTCCGGCGCAGCGAAAGGGAATGCAGAAAACCTTCCCCATCTGTGCGGTTCGCCTTCTGCCAACTCTGTCGAGGGGGATTCGTGCCTTCAAGATTTCGTTTATCCCGCATCACCTTAGTTGTTGCCGGCACGGAGCAGAGGGAAGTATGACTTTACTCTCCGGCGGCCATCTTGGAAATCCAAAGATGAACCTTTTAGAATTGGTTGTTACAGGGAAAGACAATTGACTTAAGGCAGTATTGCTGGCGCCTTTTACATTATACTTTTGGGAATAAGGAGGGTTTTTATCCTGAGATACTTTGAAAGATCTTTCTGTTATTAAGGTTTGTTCAGGTTTCATGATATTTGTGCCCAGAGCCACAGATTTTATGTGTTTCAGATACATCATATTGGCAATAAGCCATTATCTGCTTTGGCAATCTCGAAAGGTGTTCCCTTTCAAAGGACACATACCGTGTCTCATCCCACAAGATCTCCTCACCACCGTGGGCCTTGACTCCTCCCAGGTGATGCTCCTGCAGTACACCACCCAAAGGTCAGGATCAGGAAGCATCTGCCTTTCCCTGACCACCTAGGCGGAGACTTTAGGAAGGGGTTGAGTGAGGAGTCTGTAGGATTCTTCACATAAGGAAGCGCAGCATGTGCTGTGGTTACTAAAGGACATGGACTCGGACCAGGCACAGCAGAAGGAGATCAGTGGCCCACACACGGGGTAGAACCAATCAAAGCGGTTTCTCCCGAGTAAGAGGGTGCCGGATGGCAGGAAATTCAAGAGGCTAAATACCCTGTCCCCAGTGAAGTGACTCGGATGAGGGTCGAGAGAGAAATATCTCAGAAGGATAACTTGCGCGTGGGGCGGGGGTTCTTTGTCTAATGGGGGGAATGTTGGTGGTGTTACTGGGGGACGCGATTCAGAGTGACCAACATTTTGGTGGTCCATTGTTAAATGCGCGTCTTGAAGACGGCAGGTACAAATGGGTGGTATGGGTACGTGGAAGGGGGCGGATGGGGATTGCGCAGGGGGAATTACAGGGTCTGGGGGTTTGTGATAGGGGGTTGTTAAAATTAGGTACATTGTTACCACTGTACATCGAAGTCTGTCCATTTTATGGCTTCGTTAGACAGTAATAGAGGGGGGCTGGCAGATCTGCTCTGGATGGGGACCCTCAACGAGTAAAGGTATGAACTCCCCTACCAATCACTTGTTGGTGTCCAGGGAGTTCTGGAGACTGGGTCTGGACATCCTCTTGGTGCAGGGAACAAGGATGATTTCCGGGAGGAAAGGATTATTTTAGGGGGACAGATTGGGCAGAAGTACTGGACCTCTGGGGAAGTCGAGAAGGGTTGAGTTGGTAACCTTCTATATAGAAGTCTGTGGATGGGAGACCCAAGGGTGTGGAAGAGGGCAGACGGGCGGGCACTCTTAGTTTCAGGTACCATTGGTGGGGTGCAGGTCTCTGTGGCCAAAGTCTACTGCCCTAACCAGTGGCAGCTAAGGTTCCTCAAGGAGGCATTGATGAAGATATTTTGTGAGAGTAGAGGCTTACATTTGTTGGGAGCTGACTTCAATATGTGGACGTATGTAGATAGACTGGTATGGTGGGTAGAAGGAGATGAGCAGGCACGGCACAGGGAGGTGGGGGTGTTCGGGACTACCTGGACCAACAAGGGTGGGTGGATGTTTGGAGGGAATGCCACCCGGGAGTTAGGGGGTACTTTTCTCTGCCCCATGGTACACCCACTACTGTTGCCTGCAGAGAGAATACCCGGGGATGGTGCTTTGATGCGATTTGGTCCCCATCAGCTAGACAGACCATGATATGGTGTTAATCAATATCTCTGTTGGGTTTGCACATGAGTGGGTCCCTTTGGAAATGCAATGACACGTTGTTTGGTAGACTGTTTTTTTTCTAGAAGACATGAGGAAAGTAGCAAGTTTTTGCTGTTTGACACAGGGAGGTGAATCGGTGCACTGTGTGGGAGGCGGTAAAGGCGACTTGGAGAGGTTCATTTACAGGAGAGGGAGCATCTAAGAAGTGGGAAAGGTCACTGATTGCGGAGAAGCTCAGAAGAGAGTTCCACGCCTTGGAGGCAAGGGGACAGATTGAGGACCAGCTAGGAAGAGATTGACTGAAAAAGGCCAGGGAAAAGAGACAGGCGTTGAGGGACCTGCAGGTGGGTACGGTGGTGCATCCGCTGCAGTATCTAACGCAGTAATACTATGAGAAGGGGGACGAAGCCAACGCTTTTCTGAGAGCAGAGTGTTGGATTGAGAGGATTAGGGACGCACAAGGAGCGGTAGGGTCCGCTGCTCGAGAAATCACACAGGAGTTTGCTTCGTTCTATTAGGACCTGTATAATGTGGCAAAGGAAGTGGACCAGCAGGAACGTGGAAGGTATCTACAGGGGGTCTCCCTCCCCCAGATAAGTAACTTGGAGATGCTGCAGGGCCCTATAACCCTTGGGGAGGTGTTGCTGGCTGTTAAATGAAGACCGGGAGAGCACTGGGGGACGAAGGTACACATTGGACTTCTATAAAACTGGCGAGGGAACTGGTTCCCCTTAAGGTGCAGCTTTATGATCATAGATTGGAAACAGGCAGTGCTCTGGTTTTCTTTGGGCAGGCATTGATTTTGTTGATTCCGAAGGAGGGGAGGGACCCACTTAACTGTAAGTCCTATCGGCCTACATCTCTCCTCAATGTAAACGCTAAAATCTTTACGAGAGTACTGGCCTACAGAATGGAGCGAGTTATGCCCCATCTTGTCCACTCTGATCAAGTGGGATTTATTACGGGGAGACAGGAGGGTGACACATTGCGAAAGACGCTGCACCTTATGGATGCTGCTAATTGGAAGGGGAATAACCTCAACTGTTGGCCATAGTTGCCGAAAAGGTTTTTGACAGAGTAGACTCAGTCTTTTTGTATGCAGTCTTGCAGAAGTTTAGCTTTGGGCTTAGGACTCTTAATGCGCTCAGGGCATTGTATACTAATCCCCTGGTGCGGATCTCAGTTAATGGTAAACTCTCGAGCGCGTTTGGTCAGCTGAAGGGGACAAAGCAGGGATGCCCACTCTCGTCCCTGCTCTTTGCCCTCTCATTGGAGCCATTGGTGGAGAGGTTGCGCACGGCACCCCAAGTGTAAGGAATCCGGTGGGGGACAGGGACTTCAAACTGAGGTTGTACGGCAATGATGTCTTGTTGCATTGGAGTAATCCACACCGTCGTTCCTGGCGGCAAATGCGCTGATTGAGGATTATGGGTCTTTCTTGGGTTTTAGGGTTAACAGGCAGAAGTCTGTTTTGTTCCCCTTTGATGTAGACGGGCAGAGGGATGTTGCCATCCTCCAGACCCTGGGGATGGAGATCCAAATGGACAGCATCAGTTATTTGGGGGTTAGCATCACTAGGTCCGTGGAAGAATTAAGCGGGGCTAACCTACCCTCCTCGTGAAGCTGTATGGGGACATGACGGTATGGGGTAAATACACCATTTCATGGATGGGCTGACTGAACACCCTTAAAATGAACTTTCTCCTGCGTTTATTGTACATGATCCAGATGCTGCCGGTGCGGGTGCCGGATGTTCTTCTGAGAGAAGCCAAGGGACGAATTATTAGGTTTCTCTGGGGAAACGCTGCAGGTGGCAAATGATACCCTGATGCTACCTAAGGAGGAAGGATGGGTGGGTCTGCCAGACCTTACCCTGTATGACAAAACAGCCCATTTGAGGGTATTGGTGCCACACCGTCGTGAAGACCCGGACACACAGTGGGTTTATTTGGAGAATCGACGCCGTCATCCAGCTACGGTTGGGGAATGGCTCTGGGTTTCGAGGGAGAAGGTGCTTAGAAGAATAAGAGCACCCCATTTACGGAGTGTTGTGGGATGTTTGGAAACATGGCGTGGGGCTGAGGGGGTCACTACTTGACCCTCTGCTTTGAGTCATTTTTGTGCTTCTTTGATAAGGGACGACATCCAGGAGCCTGAAAGATATCAGGCATGGTTTGACGCAGGGCTGGCCAGAGTAGGACAGTTATGTGAGGATGGGCGTTTCATCATGATTCAAGAGTTTGAATCGGTATTACACATTGGGAAGTTGTCAAATCTTCCTGTACTTGCGGTTGAAGGGATTCGTGACTGGAGAAGTGGAAAGAATAGGTGCAGAGGGTGCTCACCAGGATGGAAAAGATTATGGACACACATAGGGATATGAAAGGGCTGATCTCGCAGAAATATGTGCCACTGGTTGCAGGGGCGGGTAGTGTTGAGCGGATTTGCACAAGGTGGGGGATGGAATTGGAGGGTCGCTTGTGGGTAAAGCTGTGTAGGAGAGCTTTGAAGACCTCTACAGCCTGTCAATGCAAAATGCATGCAGTGACATTATTACAGCATTGGCAGTATGACCCATTGTGGCTCTCTCTGATGTTCCTGTCGGTTATCCCGCTTTGTTGGCACGACTGTGGAGAAAGGGCTGATTATTGGCATATGTGGTGGGGATGCCGGAAGGTGCAGATGTTCTGGGCTGAGGTCTTGGGATGGATTAAGGAGGTAGATGGAGTTGAAAGCGGTCTGGATCCCTTGTTGGTACTGTTTGGTTTAGAGCAGCGGGGGTGGGGGGGGTGGAGGGTGGATGGAGGGCAGTCCCTCATATCCCATTTTTTATTGGTGGTCGCTAGACCATGCCTGGCTAGGCATTGGAAGAGGGAGAAACTAAAAGAGGGGCAAATGGGTCGCCAAGGCTAAGGACATCTACCTAATGGAAAAAATCACTGCTGCACTCCATGGAGGGAGTTCAATATTGGAGGGAGAGTGGTCGCAAATTCATGGCAAATTCGTGGAACCTGGAGATGTTGGAGCCCTGTGGTAAAGCACGATGGGTGACTGTAAAGGGGAGTTATGTTAGGTTAGTTATTTATAGAGCGTGCGTTCACTCGAGGGCATCTTGGCGCTAAGAGGTGGAACCACAAGCAGCAGAGCATGGCAAGCCCAGAGAAACGACAGGATTAGAAAACATGGGTCATAAGAGCCTTCCGAAAGGCTAGATGATTGGACAGTGCTTCAAAGTCCTCCCAGTCACGAACGGCCAGAGGGGGAGGGGGGTACAGATAGAAAACCTGCTGAGGCTGAGCTCAAAGGGCGGTTAGGAATGCATCACTCAAATTTAACACAGAGTTGCTTTGCCCCATGGCCATGCAGGGCCAGGTGAACAATGCAAAGCTCCTTGAATTGAATTTGCGGTGCCACCGGAAGCCAGTGGAGAGAACTGAGCACTGGGGATATGTGGGACCCATACAGGGGTGCCAGTTGCCAGCCTAGCTGCCAGATTTTTGAGGCGCTGTAACCTGCCCATCAGGCTAAGCCAGGTACAGGGAATTACAGTAATCCAGCCTCAGGTTTTATGCTGCAAGAATAGCCGCAGAATAGGCTGAGAGACCAACCCTGTGCCGCTGCTTGTCGGTGGCATCATAGGCCAGACGCCATTTGCGCTCAAGTTGTTTCACCCCTAGGCGCAACGCCCTCAGTTGATCAGTGAACCAAGGTTCGGGCGGGAGTCTACGAGGTTGAAAATGGCGGAGGGGGGCCACCTCATTGGCGGCATCCAAAAGCAGGGTGGTTAATGGGGACATAGAGGGAAGGGAAGCCAGACACCATTTTTTCTTAATGGAGCCAATCAGATCCTGAAGGTTGGCATAGCGCCAACAGCACCGCCGAATGTGCTCAGGGAGGATCTTAGGTATTGCACAGTTGCTAAGCAAGGTACATGTTATTAAGTAATGGTCAGTCCAGACCATGGGCTCAGTAGAAAGAAAAGAAAGGAGAGTTTTGCTGGCAAACACAACATCCAACGTATTACCTAGCTTATGGTTGAATCCAACAACCTGCTGAGGGAGGTCTAAATCTAGTAGGCTATCATAAGAGATCCAGGGCAACGGTCCTGGGGTGGGGTTTACATTTTAGATTTAGATGATCAGGTTGGCATATTTCACCTGCAGGCTGGCTATAAAGTCAACCAGTGGTTCCATCAGGCCACCATAGGTGCCAGGAGTGCGGTAAATGATCAGTATATGGTAAGAAAGGGAGGGAGACACAATACATCTAAGAAATAAAGATTTGAAATTAAACTATGGGGACAACATAGTTGGGAGCATGGCAAATCACTTTTAAAAATAATGGCTACCCCACCACCACAGTGGGGGCCAGGCCTGTTGAGGTGGGTAATGCTGTAGCCCACCGGGACGGTCTGAGCCAGAACCGGAGCTGAACTCCGCTGGAGTCGGCTGGAGAGTGGGTTGCACAACCCTACTGGCCGTTGAACTTTGTTTTGGTACTACAGGGAGCAGCTAAACTGTTGATTGATCTCCACGGTTTGGAGATGGGGGTGGAAGTAATTAGGCAGTGTATTGCTCGCCCAGAGTGCACGGACAGTCATTAATCACCAGTGCAATTACGGAGCCAATACTTTAAACGCAGGTAGACGCAATAACTTGCAACCACACACACTCTTAGAAAACAATGAGCACTTATCCGGCTATTTATTCAAAGCTTGGAAGCAACAAGTGATAACATAGAAATAAATCACAGAAGAAACAGAGAGTTCAAAAGAAAATACATCACCGTGGGCGTAACTGGATCCCTCGTTTTACCAGAAGCGGCTGGAAGACCCCAATGACAGCCAGGCCGAGAGCACAACAGCCCACAGGTATGCCGGACGAAAGCGTCCTCCCTCCGGCTGAGGTCTCACCTGACCGCTAAGGGGTTCCGCATATATGCACTCCTCAAAAAAGGGTGGCAATTTCTCGTACCTTCTGGCAACGCACTCGCGCATTGATGAGCAGCCGTTGGTTGCCAGCTGGGTCAACCGACAGTAACCTCAAGGAGCAAAGTGCTTCCCCCCTCTAAAAACAAGCACCACGGAAAACAGTCCCGTAACTCATAAGACATAACAAAGCTAGCTTTCCCAGCAGAAATGTCCTTGACTGCATACCAGGTTTGGAAAGCATGTTTTCTTCAGCATCGTGAATCTAGCTCTCAGCAAAATGAGTACAGCTTTTCACTGTGGCATGAAGTAAATATCCATCATGGCTCTGAGTGCTCCCAGAATACAATGCACACCAGCGCCATGTTTTAGCTCAAGCATAACAGGCAGTGGATGTTGAGTATCCTTGGTTGTGTTATTTGCATTTGAGAGTGGTGCGCGGGGATGGTCAAAGAAGACCAGAGGGGATTCACATGGTTGTATAGTTTTCTTGATGTTTGTAACAAGCTTTGTGAATCTTTTTGTGAAAACTAATAACATTTAAATTTTTTAAAAAACATGTAAGAACTGCATTTTAATTTGTTCAGAGTGCAAAACTCCATCAGCTGAATGTAAAAGTATGCTTTATCATATTCTTTCGATTATGCAGGTTATATGAATGTAGATATTTTTGCACAGAAGATTCACGCCTCAATGATTCATATATCCTAGTGTCCATGCCAGCTAGACGATTATTCTGAGATTGGAGTTGGATATCTGTGTGAAAGTATCAGAGAATAAAAAGGAAAAATCTGTCGCATGCAAATCGCATGTCGTGCCGAGATTAGACTAGCAACAATTGTTTCACCTGAGTGAGAGCAATCTGGCAAACTATTTTTTAGAAAATCACAATTGTTTAATGTGAAATATCCAAGATGACATCACATCAAATGGCAGGGGAACTGGGCTAGAATGCTACTCCCATTGGACTGCCCACTGCATTAATATTCCCAATGAGTACAGAGGGGATGGTTTAATGTGATGTCTCTTTTGGAACACTGTCCTATCACATAAACTGACAAATGTACACGCACCTCTAAATGGAGTGGTCCTTAATGTATAAACCCCCGATTTCAGGAGACTGAATAGCTGGCTGACTGCCTGGAAGAAGGGGGCAGAAAGAATTGACAGCAGAAAGGAAAAAAGAATAGCTTGCTTTCCTTGTGATTCCTTTTGGATTGCTGGCAGACCACTGTGAAAGGATTATGCAGAGTTCAACCCCAGGCCTTCCTCAGTGAAAAAGGAAGCGGACAAGCTCAATAAAGAAGGGGAGAAGCCAGGCGGTCGAGGGAAGCTGACTAATTTTGCTGACTAATGCCCACCTGCTACTAGAGAGGGATTGTTTCACCTGAGTGAGAGCAATCTGGCAAACTATTTTTTAGAAAATCACAATTGTTTAATGTGAAATATCCAAGATGACATCACATCAAATGGCAGGGGAACTGGGCTAGAATGCTACTCCCATTGGACTGCCCACTGCATTAATATTCCCAATGAGTACAGAGGGGATGGTTTAATGTGATGTCTCTTTTGGAACACTGTCCTATCACATAAACTGACAAATGTACACGCACCTCTAAATGGAGTGGTCCTTAATGTATAAACCCCCGATTTCAGGAGACTGAATAGCTGGCTGACTGCCTGGAAGAAGGGGGCAGAAAGAATTGACAGCAGAAAGGAAAAAAGAATAGCTTGCTTTCCTTGTGATTCCTTTTGGATTGCTGGCAGACCACTGTGAAAGGATTATGCAGAGTTCAACCCCAGGCCTTCCTCAGTGAAAAAGGAAGCGGACAAGCTCAATAAAGAAGGGGAGAAGCCAGGCGGTCGAGGGAAGCTGACTAATTTTGCTGACTAATGCCCACCTGCTACTAGAGAGGGATAATTGACCTGGTCCTTTAGACGGTACCAACCTGCTTGTGAGACGGCCAAAAGGAATTCCTGTGCGAGTATAATATAGAATAACTGATCAGGGTGGCTGAAATTACATACATTCATCATATTACCCCTACATGAAGAAAAAACATTATCCCTAATTGCTGTGTGGGTCAAAAAACAACTTTTTGCTCCAAAGGTTTTTAATGCATAAAAGTGTATAGTCTTCATATTCGTTTTTCAACAGTGGGACACACATCATTTACAAAATTCTGTACATAATACATAACGGTTCAGTCATGTTGACTGGAATTGAACACCATCGGTGAACACGTATTGTCCCTTACAACATCTAGGGAATTCAATCTACAAATAACATGCATATAAAGTACATCAAAGTACACAATTGACAGTGTTAATACAAACTGGTGACAGAAAATAGGTAGTTGACACTACTGTGTTTCGGCCAAAATCAGCCGTTCAATAAAGCTGGCAAGTGGTTGGCCTTCATCAGGAAGGAAAAAACAGGTTGAACTGGAAGTGTCCTACTGTTCTCTGTCAGAAACAATGACAAGAGATAAGTGGTTCAGAATGTATGGGGTTTCAGAATTAATTGTCATTATTTACCGGAGCATATTAATGCTTAGTTTTGCAACAAAAAAGTGGCAATTTCAATGAAATGGGTCACTCGTCTTACCGTGTAGTGAGTATTACTATGGTATGTCCAAAAAAGGTAGCAGGCGCCCCTCTCTCGAAAGAACACGGCATGAGAGTTCGCAGACATCTGCTTTTTGCTCATTGTACCTTTCACAGATGGGGAAATACCATTTGCATATCAGTCTTTGTCCCGCCCACATGGGCAGTCCAGCACCGAAATGCTATGGCAATTCCCTTCTGAACAAGAGTACCAACAGCAACACCATACACATGTTTGTCTTGTTGGGCCTCATCAGTGAGGTGGAGCTGTGCCTCTCTGACTACAGTATATGTTGGTAGCATTTCCCCTGTGTAGAGTCCAGGAAATTGTGGCTACAGATATGGCGAGTATAATGCCATTGGGAAATATAATTTTGAGGGGAGATGTACTCTAAATGGAAAAATATTAAATCCCAGTACCTCTTATTTGTGAAGGTACATATTGGGATATATTAATTGACTTTAGATCCTGGGAAATTAGTAAATATTTCAGACGTGTAAGTGCTTTTGGAAACCTTGGATTTGATCAAATCGACCAAAATGGTGTATGTATTGGCAGACCCTGACTCCTTTTCTGTGTAATGGCTAAGTAGAGACTGGCAGCCTAATGGTATGTCACTTTGCACATGCCTAGGAAAATAATGTAATTAAAGTCAGTTTCTGGTTGTATCGCCGAACAGATTCCTGTTACTGGTTCTTTACCACTACAGAAAATGGGCAAAGTGTTTTTAACTGCCACCCGTTTTCCCACTTTAAATTGCCCGTTGAAAAATGAAAAATGTGCTTTTCTTACAAATTAATTCAACAGGACAGCAAGGTAATGTAAACTGTCAAGTGGAACCAGAAGCTCTCCTCAAACGAAGGATAAATTGAGGGAAAATTCAGCAATCAGGCCTGCGTTTGCAAATAGAAGCCGGGTTTAGTTAGTTTATTATTTGATAATGCGCTCCAAACCCAGGGGTAACCGGGCGCAGCGGAAACAAGAATATTTAAGCTTGGTCACATACATTGGTTACAGTACATGATAATTACAGTATTTACAGTACATATATTCGAGATATGGGTACAACACATCACAAAGAAAGAAGAGAGATGGTCTGAGGAACAAGTTTTAGGGGAATCGTGATAGTTATAGACAGAAATCCAGGATCAAGTGCAGGGGAACAGTTAATGGGTGTCATTGGTCCAGACACAACTTTTCACTTTACATCTGAATCTAGAGTAAGGCTGATCAGCTCTCAATGTAATGGGAAGTGCATTGTAGGCATGAGCAGCTCTGACAGGGAGGCTAACTCCACCCGCTTTAGTTAGTCTAAATCTGGGAGTTTCTAGTAAGAAAGGGTTAGAAGCTCTGGTGTGATGACTGGAGAACTTTCTGGTCAATCTAGCAGAAATATATGGGGGCGGCAGTATTGTTCAGTCCTTTATAGGTGAGAGATACCGTCTTGAGGAGAATTCTATCACTAATTTTTAACCAGTGGTGGTCTTTCCTGAAATCATATATATGTGCTGTACGGGGTATGTCCAAGGCTGCTCTAAGAGCATTGTTCTGCAATATTTGCAATTTGTTTATAATAGTTTTGTTAGCACCTGCATATAGTGCGTTGCAATAGTCCAACTTAGACATTATTAAAGCATTTGCTAGTGTGATACAGTTAGTTTTAGAGAGGTAGGGTCTACAGGCCCTGATCAATTTGCAGGTGTAGGCTGTGGAGGAAGCCAAGGAATTGACTTATTTTTTGAGTGATAGTTTAGAATCAAGGTAGAAACTCAGTGTTTTTACATCGGTAACCACCTTGATTACATTTACATCTATATTAAAGGCAGAGTAACTGGGGCTAAGTTTTTTAAGATTGGAGTCGGAACCCAGGATCAGTATCTCAGTTTTGTCGTCATTCAGGCAGAGGCCGTGAGAGGCCATCCATGCCTGAATGAGGAGGTAAATCTTATTTACTAGAGCTGTGTCTTTGACAAAGTTGCCAGATAGTGGTATGAGGATCTGCGTGTCATCCGCATAATTAGTATAGGTCACCCCAATCTGTCGTTTGTAGAAGAGGGGCTTAGTGATGATGATGTACATTGTTGGGGAGACTCATGAACCTTGTGGGACGCCACAGGTGATTTGTATTGGGTCCGCTGAAGCTAAGGGGGAAAACACTCATCGTACGGTTGGCTAGGAAGGATTGTACCCAGGCTATAGCTTCGCTTGAGAAATGGGCGGCAGACGCTAGATGCAGGCATAACACTGCATGGTCCACCAGGTTGAAGGCCGCCGATAAGTCGAGGAGGAGGAGCATAGCTGTTTTACCTTTTATCCTTCAACTCATCGATTTGTGTCTTGAGGTCAATCAAGGCCGTTTCAGTACCGTGTTGTGGTCTGAATCCAGATTGGCGAGCTCCTAGTAGTTGGTTCGTCTCCAGATAGTTTTGGATCTGGAGGTAGGATACTCTGTCAATGATTTTTTTGATTGATTTATTATTTTTTTTTTTAAACTTCTTATTATTCAGCGTGGCAGCAAAAACAGTCGAACAGTGTCAGGCAATTACAATATGAATACAGTGGACATAATGTAGGTGAGCAGAGGTTACTACACATAATAACACAATCAATGGGCACAATCACAGCATGGAGAGGGCAACAGAAGACTATGATAGGGGTGAGGACCCGAGCTGGTGGGGGGAGGCATCCGGTGTCGCGATAAGATCGGACATGTAAGAGCGGAACCTGAGCCAGATATTCCTAGGCCTGGAGTGGGTGGGTTGCATATGGGACCAGGCTTCCTCAGAGTCCGAGGCCCACGTGACCGCTCTCAGCCATTGGGCGTGTGTGGGAGGTGAGGGGCGAAGCCAGCGGAGCAGGATGGAGCGCACCGCGAGAAGCAGGCATAGGCCAGCTAGTTTTTTGGAATCACGGGAGAGGCCTGGGAGGTCATGAAAGAGGCATAACACCGGGGAAGGAACAATGGGATGGTCGAGCACAGCAGACACTGTCGAGCAAACTGCCTCCCAAAACTGTGAGAGGCGGGGCAGGACCAAATCATGTGAATGTAGTCGGCATCGTCCTGGCCGCATCTAGGGCAGCTGGAAGGGTGATCACTGGACATGCGATGTAGTCTGATCGGGGTGTAGTACTTTGAACTGAATGAGTTTAAACCGGGAGTTGAAGGACACTCGATGTGTGCGCTCGCATAGGTGTGCCCAGCGCTCATCCGACATTTCAACACCAAGGTCTACCTCCCACGCACGCTTCTGTTTGGCAAAGTCTGGGACAGATCTGGATTGTAACATAGTATATAACCTGGAAATTTTACCCCTCGTGGGCCCGGGGGAGGTGAGCTCCTCAATGGCAGGGTCCGGTGGCAACGCGGGGAACGTTTGGTAATGACGCTTGAGGGCCCTGCGGAGGGATGTATATTGGAGCCATACACTCTGGCCTTTCCTCAAGGGCAATGGGAGATCGGGCCATTAAACAAATATACCCTGGTCAAACACATCACGTAGCAACTCGTAGCCCGCGTCCGCCCAGCGACGAACCGTGCCCGGTGGAACCCGCGGGACCCCCGGGAGGAAATTCCAAAGAGGGAGGTTGCCATGGAAGGCGTAAGCAGTTCCGGCCAGCCTCCACATTTTCGCTAATGCGATGGATGTGCAGGCGACCGGGCTCTGTGAGTCCAGTGCCAAGGGAGCGGGTTATATCACCAAGGAGCGGATGTCACGGTCACAGACCGCAAGTTTCTCAAGTCGGACATGCGGGGGAGGGTCCGTTGTATTAAACCAGTAAGAAGTATATTGGATTTGGGATACCAGCCAGTATTTAAGGAAGTCAGGGGCACCGAAGCCCCCGTTAGACATGGGGGTAGATCGGGTATCGATTTTTAGGCGGACCGCACCCGCGTGCCAAAGAAAGGAATTCACAGTATGGGTCAAATCACGGAAGACGCCCCCCCCCCCCCCCGGCCACAAGGGTACGTTAGTGAACCTGTAAAGCAACTGGGACAACACCACCATCTTCAAAAGCCCTATCCTGCCTGCCAGGGAAATCGTGAGTTTGTCTCAGACCCGGACCTTAGCCGTCAGGTGTGTGAGGTACTTTGATAGTTTTCCTGGAAGGTCAGCGCCTGCTGGCGCGTTACCACTATCCCCAAGTAGGTAAATGTGGATTGAGCCCATGTGAAACCATGGGCGTCAGGAGGAGGGAGAGTGCATTCCGTGAGTGGTAAAAGAGTGGATTTCGAGCAATTCACTTTAAGGCCCGAGATTCGACCTAACTGAATGATGTCCTGCAGTATTGGGGGTAAGTTGATGGAGGGGAGAACGCACAAACAACAATGCGTCATCCGCATATAGGGACACTATGTCCGTCTGGCCCGCAGTGCGGAGGCCTCTGAGCGTGGAATTGGCGGAGCATATCAGCAAAGGGCTCTATTGCTATAGCGAAGATCAAGGGAGAGAAGGGGCACCCCTGTCTCGTCCCCCTGGTGATCTCAAAGAGGGGGGAGCAACGGTCGTCGGTGCGGACCCTGGCCACAGGAGTAGAGTAAAGCAATCTGACCCAGGAGAGAAAGGAGGGGCCGAATTTGCAGCTCTCGAGAACCCGCCATAGATACCTCCATGAAACTGAGTCAAACGCCTTTTGCATGTCAAGTGTGACAGCCACTGCGTGCGTCTCGGGACTGATTCTGTTAATTGTTAAATAGACACCTCAGGTTCAGGGAGGTAGAGCGACCTGGGATGGAACCCGCCTGATCTGGATGGATGATAGATGGCAGGAAGGGAGCTAACCGGAGCGCCAGAGCCTTGGCGTATATTTTGACATCACAATTTATAAGTGAGAGCGGGCGATATGAACCACATTGCGAAGGGGATTTACCAGATTTAAGTAGTACTGTGATTGTGGCCTCACGGAGTGAAGGGGGGAATACACCGGCCTCCACAGACTCCTCCCAAAGAGCCAGCAAGTGAGGGAGCAGCTGTGACTTAAAATGCTTGTAAAATTCGACTGGGATACCGTCCGAGCCAGGGGCTCGCCCCGAGGATAAGGAGTCAATAGCGTCTGACAGCTCCTCCAGTGTGAGTGGGGGAGTCAAGGGAACCCGCGGTCTCCGGAGACAGGGTTGACAGAGGAAGGGCATCGAGAAAGGAGTCGTTCTCCGCCACTGACACCTCATCTGAGTTAGAATATAGGGTTTCGTAGAATGTGAAAAATTCCCTGTTGATGTCTTGCGAAGAGACAGCCATGGAGCCGTCAGGCCTCTCAATTCCAAGTATGTGTGGGGACCCCGTCTCGTGACGGATCGGTCGCGCCAGAAATCGACCGGGGCGTTCACCCTCCCCGTATCTCCTCGCCGTGCCCGGACTATTCAAAAACCTTTCTTCACGATCCGCGAGGGATCGGAACGTGTCCAACTCCATCCCGATGTCAGCCAGGTTGCCCCGGGTAGAGTGAAGTGAGCATGTAGCTTCCAGGGTCGAGAGTCTGGATTCACTAGCGGCAAGATCTCTCCAGATCGACTTAAGGACCCCATTCTCCTTGGACAACGCTATCCCTCTAATATAAACCTTAAAGGACTCCCATAAAGTGGCCTGAGACATTACTGAGCCCGTGTTAGTCTCGAAGAACTCTTCAATCGACAGCTCGAGCTCGGAACAGAACTCCGGGTCCAGTAAGAAGAGGGGTTTCAACCTCCAGTTGCGAGTCCGGCCGGCATCAGGATCCCAACCGATGGTAACAGTAACTGGAGAATGGTCAGACAGGGTTCTGGGAAGGATCATTAACTGTATAACGCTCTTAACCAATTCGTTGGAGATCATCCATCTGTCAATACGGGAATAGGAATCGTGGACTGAGGAGTAGAAAGAGTACACACGGGAGTCCGGGTAGAAGAACCTCCATGCATCTACCATGGCGAGACGGGGCAGGGATGATAGTGCAGCGTAGGCTGCCCTGGAAA
Organism: Ambystoma mexicanum; assembly: GCF_040938575.1. Classification (NCBI taxonomy): domain Eukaryota; kingdom Metazoa; phylum Chordata; class Amphibia; order Caudata; family Ambystomatidae; genus Ambystoma; species Ambystoma mexicanum. Next base: position 297,559,980 of record NC_090940.1, on the reverse strand, counting down.
GTTGATGGGGCCTGGATCCAGATCTATCGAGGGCTACATCGAAAATCGTGTTGAAGTCACCCCCCCAAAGGATGGGGACAAAGGGGAAGCCATCAAGGAGGGACGTGACCTGTACATAAAAATCCGGGTCATCTAAGTTAGGGCCGTAAATGTTCAGCAGGACCACCTCCCTGTGTTGGAGTGTGGCATGAAGCAACACATATCTACCTTGAGGGTCTATTTGTGAGGAAATAAGAGTAAACTTGAGACTCTTGTGAATGAGGGTCATGACCCCGCGGCTTTGGGTAGAGAAATCGGTAAAAAATCTATGGGGACCACAAGTTTTGGCAAAACGCATACACTGTTCCGTGCGAGCATGTGTCTCTTGTAGAAACAGAATCTTGGACCCATGACGCTCGGCCTGCAACTGGAGCTGCCTCATCTTTTTATAATTGCCCAACCCACATACGTTCCAGCTCATGAAGGTCAGGTCGCTCTCGGTCACAGACGCAGTGGTGGTTGAATAAGAAAAAATGTCAATACCCAGCGGGCCAATTTCACAGCCCTGCGGCACCAAGTCATGAGTACCACCTCGCGGTCCGCCTTCGCTGCCAACGTCAATTTTTTAATAACATAACCCCCAACATGATCCACCCCCACCCACATCCCCCCCCCAAACAGAGGGATGACAATCCCAACCCCCCTCAACCAAAACCAAACCAGAGGCATCGGCGCCTGGGGGCCTGAAGGCCAGACTGGCCGCCGCACTCCGGGCTGCGGCAGATCCAAATAAGACAAAAGGTGCCCACAGTAGAAATTTGCATGTAACTTGAACAGTGTTTTTGCACATGTTGGTGCGGCACATATTTGTAAGATGAACAAAACAAGCATATTCCGGAATAGAGGATCAAAGTGGCCCTGATGCAGGAAGGCGGCCGGGCCTGGCCTCTCCCCGTCGGGAAAGAAGGGTAACTGCAAAACCGTGATCAGAGGAGAGGGGTCAGCCAGGGAAATGTTCGTCGATAAACCCGGAGGCCTCCTCCGGGATCGTGAAGAAAAACACCTGGTTGGCGTGTTCTATGCTGAGTTTGGCAGGATAGAGCATGGCGCATTTGATTGAGTGGTCTCGCAGCCTACGTTTCACAGCTTGGAAAGTCTTGCGTTCACGTTGGACGGCCGTTGAAAAGTCCGGATAAAGATGAATCCTTGCGCCGTCCAGTAGTAGCTCACCCTTAAGTCTGGCGGCCCTGAGGAGGGCATCACGGTCACGGAAGTTCAGCACCTGGGCTATGATGGGCCTAGGTGGAGCACGGGGCTTAGGCTTAGCCGTCAGGGCTCGGTGTGCCCGCTCAATGGCGAAGTGCGGGGAAAGCTTGGGAGAATCCAGGAGCGAGACCAATGTATGCTCAAGAAAGACCTCCATTGGTTCATGAACTTCATTCTCGGGAACCCCCATAATGCGGAGGTTGTTATGCCTTGATCGGGATTCCAAGTCCTCGTTCTTCTTCTCCACCTCGAGGACTCGGCTGGAGAGAGCGACGACCTCGGAGCGCAGGGCGCCCAGTGCATCCTCTGCGGAACCGACCCGTGTCTCGACCTCTGACACTCGACTATCGGTCCTCTCGATGTGGGCCTTAATAGAGGATATAGTGCCGTTCATGTCATCCAATTTTGAGTGAAGTGCAGTGAAGCCCTCACGGATGAAGTCCATCATATTTTGGGATTCCGGTGCTGTGGTGAGTGATGATGCAACAGGGGCCTGCTCAGTGGTCTCCTCTGACGATCTCGCTGCAGCCTTCGCAAACATGTTGATGGAGCTCTGTTTCCTCACGCCCCCCTTGGTCATCCTGACGATGTTGGAAGTCGAGTGGGGTGAGGGGGGAACCCCAGCAGCCCTAGGAGAGAGGCGGGGGGAGCTCGGACCCTGTACCACGTGAGGGGGAGTATGCGAGGTATAGTATGAAACAGGGAGTAATGCAGAGGGAGCCGTGGCTGTGAATCCGTATAGATGAGATATTGCGGCTACCAGTGCAGGCCGCGGGGTCTCAGCCAACCCAGGGAGAAGTGGGGGACAACGCCGGGAGACCTCGGGGGTAGGATACCCCAGGGATGGGGGTGATGATGCCCAGCGGACACTGTGAGAGCAGGAATCCAAATATGAGTGACCAAGTGCGATGAATGGAGAGGAAAACCTCCCACACAATGCTCCGCAGGGTAGACAGGCCGCAGCCACGAGCGCAGCGATGTAGGATAGGGCAGGCACCCGGTAAGCGAAAGGTCCTGCGTAGAGTAGTGGCACTGAGATCACTGTGGCCCCCTCAGAAGGTAGGAGTTCCCCAAGAATGAAGATATACGTGGCCCGCGAGGCCTAAGGCTCCCCCAGAAGGGCGAAGGGGTGAAGGCAAGTCCGCGAGGCAGGGGGGGGGGGGCACAAAGATTAATGCAGGCTAGGGAAAGTTCGAGCGCGCCAAGCTCGGGGTGACACCAGTTGTTAATGGGCCTTGAGGCTGGGGGCCGCCGGTGGACAATCCGTGAGGTACTGCAGGGAGGGGTTGAGGCAGTGCTACCGCCCAGGGGCGTCTGCGGGGCCTCCCCGCTTCACGTACCTGATGGCTGCAAGGATCCGGCAGCTCAGCGTGTGTCGACGGGGGGAGCGCAGTACCTGGTTCCCACTTGTGTACCGCAGCTCCACCCCGAGCGTTGAGGTCTCACTGTTGGCGGGGCGGTAAGGCTCCCGCCGAGTAGGTTGCACGACAAAGCCCAGCAATCGAGGAAAAGGGCCCGGGCAGCCCCGGCGCAGGGCAGGCGTCTCTCCAAGTGTGCCGGAACAGCCCGCCCTGGGCCGCCCAGCGCCAGCGGTCGCGGCTGCCCAAGCCGGCGGTGCGCGGCCTCAGGATGCGCACAGGCTGCCGCCAGATCTCACTGCCAGCCAGGGCAGAGGCGGACCGCTGGGGCAAGAACATGCCGCAGGCCCCCAGGCGAGTCTGTCTGCCACTCCGCCGGGGCCGGATTTTGGCGCGTAGGAGCGCTGCAGGCGGGGGGATGGTCACGGCGGCGCCCAGAGATAGTGTTCCACGGCTCCGTTTTCCATCGGGATTCGGACTGCAGGGTCCCTGGGGTAGCGGCTCCAAAAGCGTGTAAGCCGGGATCGGCTGCCTGGTGGTGGAAGTGCCGAATTAGGATCTTGCGATCTGCCTGCCACGGAGCTCGAGCTTCAGGCGGCCATCTTGTTCGGCGCTCAACAGCGCCCCCTACTCTGTCAATGATTTTGAGGAGGAAAGGGACCGTAGAAGTGGGCCTATAATTAGATGGGTTTGCCAGGTCAAAGGTCTGTTTTTTGAGGGGAGGCAGTACCCAGGATTCTTTAAGGTTAGTAGGCACAGTACTTGATTTGAAGGAGGCATTAAATAGCTTGGAGATGAAGGGAGCTAAATCTCTAGCTGCGTCCTTAATAACTTGTGCCGGCAAACTGTCGCCCTGGCAGTTCGATGGTTTCAGAAATGATATAACCTTTTCAGTTTCCAGTATGGATATCTTGGTGAGCCTGAATGGTTTGCTGCTACTCGGTGTAGCTGTGCTAGGTGTATCTGTCAGAGGGGTGGTATGAGTTCCTCTGGAACTCAAGGAGACTTTCTTCTTTGCAATGTTGGACTGTAGAGTTGTTATTTTATTTGCTAAGGCATTTTGGATGCTGGTGCACCATTGTTTGTCCTTGGGGACATTATCAACAGGAGCAATCAGGTTTTCCATTTCCCGTAGGATGGAGAAGAGTTCTTTAGAATTGGAGTTAACTTTACTGATTCTATTATTAAATGTGGTTTTTTTGGCTTGGATTATTTCTTTCTTGTATTTGTTTGCCAGGCTAACAAGTAGAGTTTTATTTTCAGCCGAGGGTGAGTGCCTCCAGATTGCTTGGAGTTTCCGTTTTTGGATCCGTAGTTCTTTGAGATGGGGGGTGAACAGGGCCATTTTAATCACTTTTGGGGCCCGGGACACAGACACCTGTGGCGGCCCCCCTCCACCAAACCAAATGAAGGGATCTGAATATCTGGTTGCACCCCACTCATCACGATCACCACTCATAGCTTGATATGCTGCCTCGCAAAATAAGCATAGGTACTACCTTTCAGTCCCATTACCCTCTTCATTCTTGCTGTAATCATAATGATTAAGAAGTGGCATTTCAAGGACCACATTAGCAGTCCACAATAAGAATACTTCTGCAGTAGCATAGGTACGGGACGCTCTTCATCAATAGCAACCACAAGGAAGCTATACTGGCCATAGTATGAATTCAGGACACCTATCCCATGAAAAAGGTGCACATAATCCAGAATAGACCGACTACTTAGATTAGTTTCCTCACAGAATGCAAAAGAGATCAAGCATGGATACAAGAGACCAACTGGAAGCAAGGAGAATGCTCCGCCTACCACTGCCTAAATACTGGATGAGGACTAGAAGCTACTAAGACGTCCGTATCCAGACAGGCTGAGATTAGAAGGGCATTTCAAGCAGTTTTACCATTGGAGAGCAAAGAAACAAGTGGTTGTGGTGTGCAATACATAAATACTCACTATTATTATAGGGGAAGTAACACTGAAGGCATTGGAAGCATGTGTGAGGCTTTTTTAAGACCATACCCTGAGAACAAAATCACTCTAGCAGTGACATTTTTTAAAAGATTTGGGGACTGGTAATTTTGACAAGATGAGGATCACACATTGGTTAAGCAGTGACACTTCGATTCGTTCCCATTCTGCAATTTCTGTTAGTTTCTTTTCCAGATCTTGCCATGAACTAAAATAATCTAATTTTATACAAGCAACTTGGAAAGTACACAAGTCACATAATCCAACATGACCGTGTTTTTAAAACTACAACTACATTTTATGGAAGTGTATAATGAAAAATGGGGATGATTCTAACTTAATTTCCTCCATCATCAAGGATCGTATTTAAGTATCAGCATACTTACTGATGTGATCTTAAAAGATTTTTTCTGGGCTTCTCTTTTGTATTTTAAAGCTTTACATACATATTCCCAAAACACAGGCTTGTGAAATTGTTATTTATTTATACACGCACAGATAATCCTTTGCATTGTACGCAAAGCAAACCGTTTTTTGGGTCAATTGAACAACTTTAAAAGATGTTTGCCAGAGGCCTTCAACATCTGGTCCATTTTCTTCTGTGTAGAACCCCTTTCCACTCAAATTACCTATACAGAAAGATCAGGTTATGGGCTAAACGCTGCCACAAAAGACAGCACAGTACTGACAGTTATATAAATGCTTTGTCCATGATGACTGTATAACCTGTTGGAAAAAGCCATGATACGCAAATGTTCTCACTATTGAATTAACACTTTATGCTCATCATTAAGCGTGGATGCCTGGGTTTTACAACCACCTGTACTGAAGAAACAGACTTCTGATTCCTAGACCTTCACCATATTGATGCTATTTGTTTTTATAGCAATCGCTATCTGGTGCGAGAACATTGCTCTGTAGCACATCAGGTGCTATTAACAGCAAAGTACATAGGCATGCAGGTTTATCAACTTCAGACATAGGAAAGATTGAGTCGGCCTTGCTGAGATTTGGTTTTGAATTTCTTGCATATGAACACAGATCTCATCAGTGAGTGCTTAACACACTGAGCTATCTTCTGCACCATCTCAGCACTCAAAATCTATCAATATGCATTTCAACTTTTGCTGTTGCACATGATCAATAGAGTCCCCACAGAAAGGTAAAAATGCTACAGGAGCTGTGCTATTGTGGATGACAAACTATGAACACACTGAATAAAGAAAGTATTAAACAATGAATTAATCAGAGCAGAATGTTCTTGTCAACAGCAGACAGGCAATAGGTTTAGCCTCAGCAGCAGCCCGTAAAATATCCTAACGTGTGCCATTTATGTTTTCTCAACAATGGAAACTGGTTTATAAAGATAATGCACCCTCCAAGGTGGGGGCCCGGGGCAAGTGCCCCTTTTGCCCTCCCATAAAGACGTCTCTGGGGGTGAACCATGAATTAAGGTGTGATTCTTGTTTACTTTTTCGTAATTTGACTGGGGCAATAATATCCAATGCTTTGGACATAGTATTGTTAAATGTTTCGACCAGCGTGTTTGGGTCAGAGTTATTCGCGCTAGCGGTGAGAGCTGGTAGGAGGAGAGGGAGTAGTTTATCAGCAGTAATTTCTTTTTTGCTTCTGGTTAGCAGGGGTGGTACTATTTCACAAGTATTCGGTTTTGGAGACTCTATAGTGGATGAGAAACAAATAAGGTGGTGGTCGGTCCAGGTTTGTGGGCTAATATTCGAGATGGTAGTGGCACAATTCAGGTTAGCTACCCAGTCTAGTGTGCATCCTTTTATATGTGTAGGAGCTAAGACTTTTTGGGTAAGGCCATGTTCGACTAAAATTGATTGGATAGATTGGGCCTGTTTGTCCGCAACATCGTTAAATCCCAAGTTGAAGTCACCTAGTAATAGGAGCTGGGTGGAATCTTTGATGTTGGTGAGGAGGCTGGAGAGGTCTTCCTAAAAGTTACTTAGAGGGCCTGGTCGTCTGTATACAAGGAGAATAGTGAGTGTACTATTATTGGATATGGGTAGTTTAGCTGATAGTAGTTCACAGGATTTGATTGCTGGTGGTGGGGTAAGTCTTAATGCTAACTTAGTTTTAGCAATGATGGCCAGGCCGCCTCCTCTAGAGTTAGGCCTATCGACTCTGAGTACATTGTAGTTGTCTGGTATAGCAATCATAAGTGCGGGACCTGCAGCATTGTGGAACCAAGTCTCAGAGACAGCCAGAAAGTCTAGGTTGTCCATAGCGAGTATGTCAGCAATTTCTGTATTATGTGCTATGAGGGACCTCGCGTTGATAAGGGCACCTGAAAGGGTAGGATTTGTATTTCTTTCTTGGATAGGTTTTAGTTTGTGGTGCTTGGATCTCTTTTGGTTGTGAAGAGAGTAAATCTGCGTTTTAGGTAGTCTTTCAGCAACTGCGGCAGATGGGTTAGGGTCGGAGGCAGTTAGAGTTGGTGTGAAGACCAATGGTCTAGTTCTTTTGTTTTTGAGCTCATAAAGTTGTGGCAGCCTAGCTCTGAGTCGGGTATTTCTCTCCTGCAGATTGCACGGTATGGCATTAGTGTAGGCCATTATTGTGGTGATTATTAGAGTAGCCAACAGTGTATATATAAGGTTTGTCTTAGTGTTGCGCATGTTAGGTTATTATGTAGTCACACCTGCGTTATATAAGAAGGTACTACGTAAGTGTTAGTTATAGGTGCTAGGCATAGTTATCATTAGTACTAACATGTCAAACTCTGTGAAAGCCTGATGCTGAAGTAGGCTGCAAGGGAGGTCTGACATGCGGTTTACACTGGCAGTTAATACAGGCTTGCAATGTACTGGCTTAGAAACACAGGCTAACGGTAGGTACAACAGGTCTAGTTAGATATAGGTACTGAGGCTAGAATGGTCTAAGTTGACATAGTTACACTCAGAAGAGTCTGGCCGAAGCCTAGGCTGTCAGGAGGGGCACGTCCATATGGTGGGGGACAGTTACAATAATAACCAATAAGGCAGTAGCCAGACGGCTTAGAGGTCTATAATACCATAGATGGAAGTAGTCAAATTACTATGGTACATACAGTAGTTCTCTAGGTTCGGGGAAAGTAATATATTCAACACAAATGCAGTTGTTACAATACAGTTGTAATTCCAATGCCTGTCAAAATAGCGTAGCCAGAGTCCGCAAGGATTGTAATCAACAATAGTCCCTTCTCCAGAATAATGCCAGGAGGAGATACAAATTTATATTTCTGGTAGATTTGTCCTCAAAGAATCTTAGTGTTATACAATAAAATAGGTATCAGCATACAGCGTCTAACGCTAAATGTGCTAAATGCAAGTTGTGATGTTATACATAGTTACTGGAGAATCCTTATACTTCTTGTCAGACAAGGATGCAGGCGAGGTTGTTTGCAGTACCAATCATAATGGTGACAGTACAAGTGACTACTAGCGAGTATAGAAGTTATGCAGGCTAATAGGGTTGACTCTAGAAATATGTGGCATCCTGAAGAACATGGCCAAACCAGTAGAGGTGATGGAGTACTTCAAGGGCATCTTGGAGGGCTTTACTGGAGGATTTGTGGTAGAGAATAAACATAGACGGAAAATCAGGGGGGGCGGGATGGTTTGACCAAGCAGAAACAAAATATTAAAAGCCCTGAAATCCCCGGTCATCTTCAGAGGCAAGACCGTCCAGGCAAGAGCTCAATATCGCCTAGTAATAGAGAACAGAAATTGGAGCCGGAGGAAGAGGTCTGGGAGCCGAATAGAACCAACAATGACAAAAGATTATGGTAATTTAAGGCAGGGACGTTTACAATCTAAAAGAGCGGCACAGTGGTTCCCAGGTGGCGTCAGAAGTTTGGGTGCTGCTCTTTGTTTCCCTGTTTGGACCTGGTGCTGTACCAGAGGACAGGGGGAATAGTAGCTTGGGCCTATGTTTCAAAATCGAAGAGGTCTCACTAGTGATCAGGGTGCAGGCACGCCACAGAGCCCCAGGCCCTGATGCAATACCGGCGATTTATTTTTGGATCAAAACAAACCATGGGGACCGGTAGTGACCCTGGCTTTTAATGCCTGTTTGACTTCTGGCCAATATCTGCCCTCCTGGAAATGCGCTATAATTTTTCTGATCTCAAAAAAGGAGTCACCACTAGCCCAGGGTCCTACAGTCCCATATCATTACTAGACACTTCATTCAAAAACTTTGGAAGGGTCTTGTTTGGCTACATAGAGTCCTGGCTTGAGGAAGGATCAGTTCTAACGGACATTCAGCCTGTTTTCCGACCAGGATTGGGAACCATGGAACAGGGCCTCAATTTGTATCACCTCCCCTCTAATTTTGTGTTTTGTAAGGGAAAGGCGATTTACCTTGCCTTTATGGACCTAAGCACAGCCTATGACAAAGTCGATAGACCTAAGTTATGGGCCGTGCTGGGGTTGTTGGGGTGCCCAGAGGAAATATTGATGGTCCTACGAGAGATTCACTCAGAAAACAGGGCAAGTGTTTGTACTAGGCCGGGTGGCCAGTGCACGGAGTGTTTCAATTTTGGAATGGGGGTTCGGCAGGGGTGTGTGCTCGCCCAATATTAACACTCTACATCAATGGGCTTCTGAAGGCTTTGGTGGACACACGTGTGGACTACTTGAGCCTGGGCGGTAGGTGTTAGGAAAGATTCCCATTTATGTGTAATTTTCCTTCCAGTTGTGAACCCCCCAACTTTTTGCTGATGTTTAACACCATAGTCTGACTTTACCAGAGGAGCCCAGCCTTCTGCTGCACTCCTGGGCTTTTTGCTCACTTCTTATGGGGAAACTGACATGCCCTTAAAACAGTCCATACTGGGAGACTTTGTTTCCCTTAGTCCTTTCCAATGTTGCAGCTTTTCTGCAACAAGTGTACAATGTACCTTCCAGTACAGTATACTTGGGTCTATTAGTCCTTTCCAAAGGCCCTAGATACACTCGAAGGATTTTTCAGGAGAAGTGCAGATGTGCCTTGGACAGGACGGGTAGCAGCTTATCATTTCGTATATTGTTAACCCTTTCTTGCCAGGTATACCGCGATTACAGCATTTGGCACAAATCGGTGGCCAGGCTCCAAAATGGCCATGCGAACGAGGTTCTTTGTCCTGTCCTTTGGCCATCGAGCCCCAGCCCCTTCCCCGGCTCGAGTCGACTCGGGTCAGTCCTTATTTGGGCATGCATTCTCCTGCGAAAACACCAAACTTTTGCAGGCTTCTGCATGCCTTGTGTGTGTGCCTCCAGGATGTGGGCGGGAACGTCTGGTTCCAATACACATCCTGGGTGCCAGAGAGTATGGAGTGCTGTGAATGCTTGGAACCACCGTGGTCCGTGATTGGTCCACGTATGGTATGCCTGAATGTGAGCAGATCTCCTATTGGGTCCTCTTTGTTTGGCACGAAGGAGATTCTGGATATGAGAAGGCCCCAAACCCCCATACCAGGTCGATCTCACTGAACGGAGGATAGGATCCAAGTATCCTGAAACTTAGAAGCCGTGTCGAGGAACTGCTGGTGACCCACTGTAACGTTTGGCACCCTGAGCCCGCTTTTGTCCCATGAGACCCCTTTACATCTGGTTGTCCTACAAGATCTGCGAAGACGCTTCGACCCATTGGAATAGTGGGACCAACTATTCTCGGGACTTTCATCAAAACCTGCAAGTAAGCCTTCTCGGACATGTCCCTGGGCCAACCAGTGGGCTTACCAGCTTACGCAGACTCTTTGCCTGGATACCGCTGCCGTATCGTGGAGGCACTCGAAATCTGGTATATCGCTAGCTCTGTGTTCACGGCACCCTCACACCAAATTTAGTACACTTGGCGTTCCCATTTCTGAAGTGAGATGAGTGCGCCGGAACCGGAGTATACGCAGTGACCGTGACGCCCAGCCATTGTGACAACCTTTGCAGGTGTGCTGCCTTTGTGCCCCACTTGCCCCTGAAGCCTGCTGCAGTGAAACTGGCCTGATCCATCCACCAGGAGCGAAGAAATCGCCACTGTCCTGCTTGGGAATAATCGCTGTTTCTTCTTCGGTGAAAGACGCGGAGCCACCAAATAGCTGCACTTGAACCTGCAGCCGAAGTGGACTTGACTGCCAAAGTTTGGTCCGGAGTGCACTGGAGGGTCGGTGAGAAATCGCAACCCTAACCGGAGGCCCCAAGCGCCTCCATCCATTTATACGCACAAGTGGCCCCTGGGGGCTCCTCTCCTTTCCACTGCTAGTGTGAACTATTCCCAACTCTTGGAATGGACTCTGCCCTCAAGTGGAGACCCCCCTCGAATAGTGGGAACCTATTCCTCATCGCCTCACCCACCTTGCAGAGTTGCTACAGACCCTTGAAGAGACCCCGTTTTGCCCATTTGAACTTCCGCGTGCGCTGACATTGCATGTACATTTCTGCTTTAGGCTCCACTCTTCTTAGGGATTGGACTGCCTCTTAGGAGTGTGTTGGATGTAGAAGGGAATAGATACTATTTGCATTGCCTGTTTTCTTCCCCTTTTAGGTTGTGTACCCATTTCGTGCATTAACCCTTTAGACCCCAATGGTCTTGTATATGTATTTAGATAGGATTGTGTTGGCTTAATAGTATTACTGTGATTTGATTTGTGTGTTGAAACTCAAAGGCCTTGAAATATATGTATTTTTAATACATCTACACCTGACTGGGATTGATTTGTAAGTGTCCTTTACTCTGTGTGCTCTTTAATATGATATGGCATTTATAATGCGCCTATAAACAAGTGTTTGAAGGTGCGACGAGGCAAGGGAGGGGAACAGAGGGAGGACGGATAACGATCCTACTAGGCCAGGTGTCATTCAGATCGCGCAAGTGCGTGGGAAGGGGGCAGGGACACCCTCACCCCTCCTGATTCTAGGCTTGACCGCTGTCAAGCTACCTTGATTGGTCTGGCTTGTCCAGAAGGTTGCCCTGTTCCAAACTAGGCTGGCCTCCTGAACCTCTGCCCACCAGGTCAGAGTTCAGAAATCCATCTCAACAGTAGGGCCTTTCCGGTTCTGGCTTATGCCGACGATACCGTCCTCATGGCCAGAACCCCAAGGGCTCTGCAGGCTTTAGTGGATACCTGCGCAAGGGAGAGACCAGCAAAGATGCGACCCATGGTGTGCAATGGGGAAATCATCCAGAGAGTAACTGAATTTGACTGCTCATCTGAAAAAAGTCTGCAAAAATGAGTCCGCAAATAGCAGGTATTGTAACGCTCACCTGATTCCCGTAGAGGCGCCGGTCTTGACTGGGCGTATACCGTATCTGCAAAGGTGATGTGTAACACACGGCTGGCTCTTTGGGCTGGACCTCTGTGCACTGTATGTCTGACTTGAAGTGTAAGATGTCTGCAGATAGAAAATATGGGATTAAGGAACTGGGTTATTGAATGTCTCTCTCTTCTTCCCTTTCTCTTCTCCTGTAGAACCCCAAAGGTTAACGCTCTCACCTTAGGTAAGTGAACGCCGTGCTCTCCATCTGCCTCGGGGCAGGGTGCTGTAACCAGTTTCTTCACTGGATAAGGGGAGCAGGCCTCTTGACTTCAGAGGACTGCTGTCCGTCGTTTACTGCACGAACGGTAAGTTTCGAGTAATTCTAATGTCTTTAAAGTCTTTAGTAATGATGTTTCTTGTTTTGCAGGGTTCCGGCGATGGCGGATGACGGGCTGAAGTGAGTTGAAGATGGAGCCCTTGTGATGAATAGAAGCGCCTGGAAGCACGTAAGTAAGCGCTTGTTGCCTGCTTCACGATGCGCTCTAACTGTCTTTTTATTTTGCAGGTACAAGTTCGGAGCGGCTGCAGGGTGCCGGAATACCCACTGGGTTAGATGTGGAAAGGAGTAATGGCACGTGAGTATTAAAGTTCCCCAATGTCTTTAAACGCACCTTGTTTTGTCTTTCAGATGCGGGATGCAGCGCCGAAGGCCTCCGGAGCGTGCGAAGAGTTGGTAAGCTTTTGTCTTTCAGATGCCGGAATGCAGTGTGAAGACCTCCGGAGCGCACGAAGAGTAGGTAAGCCTTTGTCTTTCAGATGCCGGAATGCAGCCCGAGGCGTTGGTGACAGCCGATGGACCAGGTAAGTGAAGAGCTGTCACTGAAGACCGTAATGCTAACCTGTTCTTTCTTGTCTTTATAGGTGTTGCTGAAGACTGGATTCAGGATGGTAAGCCTTTTTCCTTAGGCCCAGGATCAGATGCAGAAGACACAATGAGCGTTCTGCTGCAGAGGATGCAGAATAACGCAAAGCAAGATTCATCCATCGGGTGTGGTTTAAATAGCCTCCTGTAGTGCTTAGGTGTCTCCTTCCACAGCCACGCCTAGGTAAGAAAAGAGTTCCTGCTTTCCAGAAGAGTTCCAGTGTTCTGAATCTAGGGAGTGGCTCCTGCCCCACCCAACAGGAAAAGTAGTTCCAAACAGAAGAGGATCAGAGGCTCAACTGGCAGGCAAGTAAGCAGCATGGTCTGCTGCAGGTAAGTCCACCCAAGCATTATGAGCCCGGCGCTTCCAGCGCTGGGACTGGGCATATTTATGAGCCTGGTGCCACTGGCGCCAGGACTGGGTCCAAAAGGTCCCAATTGGGACTGGTTGGCACTCGGAACCTGGGTTATGGATCTGCTTCCAAGGGAGTTGGGAAAACCCTGACCTTTTGGAATCAGAGATCATGACAGGTATTTGCCGTTGCTTAACCAGGTGCAAGGGACAGCCCCTGAAACCTGTCCTGAAGGTCTACTCTGTATGGAGCCAATTGTGGGGTTATACAAAGGCCCTGGAACTCCAGGGGAAATAAAATAATTTCTTTAAACAGCTTTTGGGCCTCTCCGGCTCCATCCCCCTGTGCATCCGTACACAGGGAATTGGGGATGGAGTATTGGGAAGATGAATGGGCAGTTCCCCCCCATGTAGTTTTTGGTTATGCCTATGGGCTAATAAGCATGCTTTTGTCATTTTATCATTAGATCTACCATGTGCAGGGAAAACTGGCGTACATTTCCATGACTAATGTAAAAGGCGTCCATGTGCTCCAGCAACAATCGGGTTGAGTTCCCCACCCAATGCACTGCTGTCTCCAATGCAATTAAGAGCACACAAGCAGGCTTTGAATCAGGGGATCCATGTAAAAAGGGCTGACGCGGAACGATCATCCCACTCTGAGAAACCTCTTTTGGTAAGCAGGATTGATGTCATCTAGCCGTATATCGTGTGGGCCTCGAAAATGGATAGATGCTCCCAATGAGGGCCAGGTTTAGGTGCCTACAGCTAAGGGGCAATACAGAAAAGTAGCCAGGCTTCCGCAATGATCCAAGCTGCCCAATGTGTGAGGCTGCTTGGAATGACCTGAAACAGTTTTTACTGTTTTGCCCTGCGTTTGGGGAGATCAGAAGGAGTACTATTTTGCAGGTAGTAAAGATTAATAATATTCGCCTCTATTAGCTGGCATTATTGCTCCTCCTGATGGTAGAAACGGAAATGATTACTTGGGCCCTCCTGTCTTATATGAAAAGAGTAATGTGCTTGAGGAAGGGTATTTTAAGGGGTTAGAACAATTTTAACAGTTTAGAGCTATACGGTTTTAAAAGTCCCTTTTTAATCTCATGCACTTATTGTCGATTCTATGAAATTATAATTCTTTATTTGTATATGATGATGTTTGTTTTTGCTGGATGATCTAATACGAATACACTTTTGAAATCAATTCAACAAACACCAGTGAAGGGAATCGAGCAAATAGGCACATTAAATAGACATTTTTCTTTTTGCAAGCTATTTACACACAGGGATGTCAAGTAACCTGCATTTATATTGAGTTTTCTAAAGTGCTGTTTAAAATGCTGATGTATCTTATGTTTAAAAAAAGAGGTATTTATTTTTTATAAAAGAAAAGTGGAGAGATTACATAGGCAGGGTTGCTCAGATTTAATTTACAAAATGAAAGCTTTGTTTTGAACCCCCTATTCATTTTTCAACGCATGGCGACTGTTTGCTCAGGGTAAATGTACATAGCTTTTAAACAAGTCACATTCAAGTTAAATGCAGCTTTGACAATTGTATTGACCTGTTGATTGATCATTCATCATTGTAGTAATCATTGACATTGTGATTTCATAGCAAATTAATTTGTTTATTTTAAATCGGTTTGATTAATTTTTATTTTTTCAAATAAATCTTCTATACAACCCTGTGCATTTCTTGTCCTAAAAGGGGAGGGAGGTTGTAGGGCATCGGTACTGTTGTGTCCTAGGTTCATAAATTAAAATTGTGTGCACCTGATTTGGTGTGGGTAGAAACTATGTTGCCTGACGAAATCACCTTACAGAAACCAACTGACATTAATTAGTGGCTTTATTGGCTGAAGAGATCATTGCATTTGTGAAAGAAAAGTTATGGATAAGGAAAATGACTAGTACTGATTTTTCTATCTGCCGTGGCATTTTATGTGCAACTTTGTGGGTACTTATTAGTCTGAGTCACCGGGTGTGTTTCCCTTTCCCTCCTACCTGTATTTTCACTGTGGCAAATGATATTGCTAACCACTTAATGGATCCAGTATGAAATAACTCACTCAGCAGCTCATCACGTTGGCAACTTCTGACACACCTACTTAAGAAATGCCACCTTTCTTATATACTTGACATACTAACTACAAATGGGATGATTGGTTAACCAAGAGTCCGATTTCAGTGGTGCTGGTCGGCAATTAGCTTGTACTGTCTTATATAGAGCTCCTATTAAGGTTGTTTCCCATGCTGTGCAGGCGCTGAGCTCGGTTTGAATGATATGTTGATTCCACTAGATGGCTGCAGAGCCAAGGACACAAGCTGGATAAAAGTTGTTCCTTCCTAGCCTGCTCTAAAGGGGCTCTAGAAGTGATATCACAGTATAAACACAGGCCTCCTAAAACCTGCAAGTCACATTCCAGAATTGATAAACACACTTCTTGACCCATGCAAAGACCTACATGATGAAGTATACATATTTTCCCGCCAACATCAGAATTTATTTTCTCCTATAGCTCAGGGGCAACGTACTCGTCTTGGAAAAATTCAACGGCGAGCAGCATGTCATCGGTAACCAGTCCCTGCAATTGGATTCTAAATCAAATGTTTGGCACAAGAAAGGTTAGGGGTGTGGAGGAATTAGTGGTTTTGGCTTCTGCCATGCATGAGCCTTTGAGTTGTGCATTTATAATTTTTTAAAAATCATTCGGAGCATCTGTCGGGTATTTCTTACCCTTAACCTAAGTCAATGTCTGCCATGCCTCTCTAAAATATGCATGGACCCCAATTATTACTGACCATATTTTGTGGAGACACTTTGTTTGGCTACATATCTAACTTCTTTCAAAATTGGGAATTTTTCCATTCATAGCTGGCAGTATATGGTGGTTTCTTTATATGAGACAACGGTTGCATACAATTAGCTGAATTTTATTTGTGCATTTTAATTTGGATTCAGTTCATATTTGTCATAGTTTTCATGTATAAATCTGTGAAATTTTTTATTTCCATTTTCAGCAAATGTTTGTCTTTCCTTTCATTAGAGGAAGTGCTTTTTTGGGCATTCTGTTATTTTTTTTAATAGAAATTATTTCTTATGTCTCAATAGGTTATTTTCGGTTGAGTGTGGCACTCAACGTATGACCGACGCACAATTGCAGTGTTTTATTTTTGTCTCATCTTAAATGCACTTCACTTTGAAGATTTGCTAAGACTCTCATGGATCGAGGCATTTAGCTTCCGGAAATAGCTACATTGACACCTAGGAGCTATTTTCTGCCCTATTCCACGATTCCCCATTTTGACCCCTGGTCAACCCAAGCTAAACTCTGAATGTGTCTGCCCTGAACAAAGAATGGGTTGGAACTTATTTTCTTGGATCCAAGCCTTTAAGCAGACCATGACCAAGCAGGATAAAAGCTTCCAAAATGAGGATGCAATGGTGAAGATCCTATGCGTGAGAACCAAATCAAGACTAATGGACCTGAAATATGAATTCGGGCATTTGTGGGAGTGCCTTTGGAAAGTGCCTCTTTAGCCTGCAAGTACCATGCACAAGCGAACGCTGATCTAATCTTAGAACGTTAATCTACTCTTCTTCTAAAAGTGAGCACGTTATGAATTTATAACACTCTTAACTGTTGACAACTGACATAAGCATAATATTGGCTCAAAAACACCTTTTACTGATTTGCAGGACTGCAACCCCGCCCACTTCCCCTCCTTTCCATACATTTTGGGAGCACAGGCATTTGCGTGCACGCATTTGTGGTAGTGCCTTTGGAGAGTTCAGCTGTACAACCTCCAAGGCACTGTGTATAATATCCTTCAGCTCCTAGAGTTCATAATTCTTGCAAATGGCAGATTCGTTAAAAACTAACATGCTAGGGATAACCAAACCCCTCCTTTGCGATCCACCTCCGAAGGTGATGAACCCCAGTTCCAATGAATCTCATGAGAGACAAAGGAAAACAATGCCGAAAATGACCCGATCCAAGTCAATAACAACTGATTTGCTGCAATTATGGAATCCGAAGAGAACAATAAAACTACTATGAATCCTACACTTGTTGTAGACATTGGACAACTTCTGTCGGAAATTACTGCAGAAGTGAACTTACTCACTCCGTCCGTAACTCGAGCATGTGATTCCGATACTAAAATTCTAACTCATGAAGAAATCCTCAGCTGCTCTCTGTATTACTGACAGACAGAACTAAGCAATGATGGATGCACCGACTGTGCCATTGGTTAAAAAAATAAAGCAAACAACCACATTCGCAATAGTTCAAATACACAGAGCCCAAGAAAGCGGCAAACCTTCATTATTCTCGGAAGTAGTCAAAAGCAAACGGACAGAAATAATTGTTGGATCTGATAGACAAGAACCATCTAAACACAGCGTACAATCCACGCAAACCCAGCAAGAAAGCGAGCAAAAACCTAAAGCGCCACGAGAAAAGTTGAATGGAAACACTTTAAGACCTACAATAGATGATGCAAACATGGAACAAAATGAGATTGAAAATAAACAATTCCTACTGAGGTAATATATGACACACTTATGAGGTCCCCGAATCTGCACACATCAAAAATGGTCACACACTCCAATTCTTTATCAGTCAAGAGGGGACTTGTATAATAATGCAACTATGATTCCTGATACCTCATTTGTTAAACCAATGCCCCGACAATCTTTTGGGATGAGACAATTAAACAACCCTGGATATGAAATAACTTTTCTAGCCATCGATAATAGTCTCTTTGCCATGACAAATCTATGTGAGTCAATGGAAGTGAAAATGCAAGAGCAATTGAAATGGACCACGCCGATTATGACAAAAATGGATGCCCTCTGTAAACTTGAAACGTTCCAGCAAATAATGACAGAAAAATTATTAGAAGATCTGAAATTCATCATAAGTAAGGTGCTAAATAAACCTGAAGTGACATTAAATCTAGGCCCAGAGCGAAGCGCCAGAAAAATGCAAACAAAACAAACTGAGACTAACTTCGATAAAGCCTTTCCACTGGGGGCACTGGACCAGCGTTCTTCAGACCTGGCGAAATTGCGAAAACAAAAGGGAAAAGAAAACAAATCAATCAATCCACAAACGGACATAACAATAATAGAAATTAATGACCCGCCATAAGAACAACGTTTTGAAATATTCACTGGCTCTAAACAAAAATAAAAAATAAACATGGTGAAAGCTGTAGGACAAACAAATCTAAAAACAAAAAGTCGAAAGCAAAATAATGAATTTGCGCAATAAATATCCCCTGTACAATGGATCATGACAACGCAACTAACATGGACATCCCAAAGAAACCATTTTAAAAAAAACATACTTGATAACACAGCTACAGAAGAACAAAACCATGAGTGTGAAGTAGATGACAATGAAGTAGAGAATGATGATCAATGTATCACTTACTCCATCACATCTTTGCAACTACATGAAGATGAGAAAATCAGAATCGATGAAAAGGAAACAAAGTAATAAGATTCAAGTCGATGAAGGAACATTAAATTGGGGAATTCACCATCCCTTTGCTACCATCGATCATTTCAGAATGTTGCAACAAAAACGAGGGAACAATTGCAAAACCACTTCAAAGGGACCTCAAGAAGAAATTAAAGAAACAAGGATGCCTATAGGGGCCAGTGAAACAATGAAAGAGAACAATGGCAAACCGAAAATGAATAAAAGGCAAGTTGATATGGGAAGTTTCGAAAGAGAAAAAATCCGTCCTCAAAAGAAATTAAGCAACCAGAGAGTAACGAAGAGAGGCATGAACAACGAGTAACCATGTACCACGGCAAAACTGACACTCTAATGATAACTATTGTAGACAGGTCTTGGAGAGGTCCCATTCCCAATAGAACCATGTTACTAACCTGCTTTAAAGCAATTGAAGATCTGAAATCAATGGAGTCTAGTGATATAGAATCAATGGAAATCAAAAATACCAGAAAAATGGACACAGCGACATTAAGAATTCCTTCGCAACTAACTAAAGAAAGAATATGGAACTTTAAACAACTAGCAGCACAAGGTATCGAGCCATACATAAAAAACGTATACTACAATTGGAGAAAATTATGAGAAACCTACGAGAAGTGATGAGCTGAAACGCGGAATAACAACTGAGCATGAGCTAAGAATACATTGTGATGGAACACCAGGAAAATTAAACCGGCAGGTATACTGTGTGGATTCTGAAGCACGACAGGGACCTGGCTGAAAGAGGAAATAAAAAGAACAAATCAGACTATAGAAAGATCGAATCATAGGAAACTAAACTAAACTCAGTTTAAAATTGCCATATGGAATACAAATGGCTTCTCTCATCTCCTCAAAGAAAACCCAAATGTTTCACTGACAAATTACCAACTCATACCCCTTCAAGAAACATGGATGTGTGACCAGCCAATCCTCCCTATTATATATTTATTTATATAGCACGCAAAACCCTGAGGTATCTAGGCGCTTAAGTTTAGGAGGTTTGTTTCTGTGATTCGGGTTACAGAGAAAGAAATGTAAGAGGTGAATTACAACATAATGGAATACATCATACGCAAAGTGCAAAAGAGAAGTACATATTGATCACATCCAATGAGCCTAACCACATGTTACAGGGCAGCAGCAGCGCACAGATGCAAAAGTCAAATCAGAGGGCAAATACAAGGTGCCTACCCCATGTTGCAGGGCGGCAGCAGCATACACAGATGCGAATGTCAAATCAGTGGGCAAAACATCGGCGACCAAGGGGGAGGGTGGGAGGTGGTTTTCAGCATCATTGGCGACCAGGGGCGTGGGGAGGGCACACACAGCTTCACGGGCGACCAGTGGGGGGGCACGCACAGCATCATGTGTGACCGTGGGGCAGGGGGGCACACACAGCATCACCGGTGACCAGTGGGGTGGGTGGGGGGGCACATCACAGGGGGGGTGGAAGGCACACACAGCATCATACGACCAGGGGGGTGGGGGCAGACAGCATCATGGGCGACCAGCGGGGGGGCACACACAGCATCATGTGCTAGCAGGGGTTTGGGGGGGCACACACAGCATCATGGGTGACCAGTGGGGTGGGTGGGGGCACACAGCATCACGGGCGACCTAGGGGGGTGGAGGGCACACACAGCATCATGGGCCACCAGAGTGGTGGGTGGGGGGCAGACAGCATCACGGGCGACCAGGGGGAGTGGGGGGCACACACAGCATCATGGGCGACCGGGGGGGTGGGTGTTTCATCACACCTCATCACAGGCGACCGGGGGAATGGGGGGCACACACAGCATCACGGGCTACCAGGGGGGGTGGGAGGCACACGCAGCATCACGGGCGACCAGGGGGGGTGTGTACCTATAGCGGACAGGGCCTTAGGATTTGGCCTTGGTAAGGGGGCCGGCTAAAGCCGGCTGGTCCCCAGTTGGCTGTTTACTATGAAATATGTTGGATTCCAGCAGCAAAACAACTTAAAGGAAGACCAATGCTTGGTCTATTAGCAGCGCTCAGAATAGACACAGGGGGGAAATTGACCAGCTGGCACATCCCTCACCCATGCATCCAATTACTCAAACTTTTAACTTTGGCCCTCGTCCTGCTCAATTACTAAACATAGCGATATTGAATATTTACTGGAACTCAGAAATAATAAAGGATCCATTTTTGAAACATATCATGGACATGCTGGATGTGATCACCAGTGACACTGTACAATACAAAATCATCATAGCTGGTGACCTAAATACAAGATACAAGATGTTTTGCACTAGACAAGAAAATGCAACCTTCGAAATGCAAGAAATGGCTTGCCTTGATGAAAGATCGTAATTTTAACATGCTAAATGGAACAGTTGAAGGTGACATTCCACCAAATCCCACATGGGAAAGAAACGCATCTATGGCAATATTACACTCTGTATTTGTATCAATGCTAAATCAATCATTGGATTTAAAGTAATAAAAACCAAAGAGTGATCACAACCTACTAGAAGTCACATGGGCAGTTCCCAATGCCTCCATTAAGCAGTATTACAGAGGTGATTTACAGGATCAAATGGTCAACCCAGAAAATTGAAAAATTCATATTCATACTAAAAGATAACCCAAAAAGCTCAAATAAAGAGGAGACCCAAAATAAGACTTATGACTACTTTGACATTATTTGAAATAAATCATAAGAGCACTCAACAACTTTCAAACATAAATATAAGAATAATGATCACATAAATGAGTTCAAAGTTGAAATGAAAAGAGAAATAAAAAATCTGAATATGATAACTGGTAAAGAAAAGATCAGAAGCGCTAGTATAAGGACGAAGTACAAGAATAAAGTGAAATAGCTAATATTCAGGAAAAAACAGTAAGAAAATGAACTCATAACGGTGCTGATATCAAAGTCAAGTGCTCAAATTTGGAAATTATTAACAGATTCAAATGATGACGGAAAAAACTAATTACTGCTAAATGCCATCAGCGAAAAGAGATGGGAGGAACAATTCTCCACTTTATTTTCGGACCTAGAGAACAATAGCTTAATTCCTGACACAATAATGCGAATGAATTGCAAATTGACCGTCTTGATATATTACTACAAGTAAAAAAAACTAAGCTCAAGCTCATCTCATGCTCCAGGGCCAGATGGACTATCAAATTACGTTCTAAAATAATTTCCAGAATCCTGGGCAACAGCCCTATTGTTTATCAAAAAATTGCATAATCGGGAACCATTCCTGTGACTTGGAAACAGTCCTTGATTATACCAATATTTAAAAAAGGAGACGGAAACAACCCAGTTAATTACAGACCCCTTGCCGTGATAGATGTACCGGGAAAAATATACAAGTTTATTGCTACGTGATATGCAAAAATTGATGAAAAAATAAAAAAAATGGATATCCAGCAAGCGGTATATATTGCTGGAGTAGGCACAGCACCCAACTTGCTAATTCTACCCGCATTGAAAGAACAAGCTATATAAACCGAATGCCCCTTATACATAGCGTTTGTGGACTTAAGCGTTCGATTCAATATCACGCCCGATATTGTGGGAAAAATTAAAGGAGGCCAAATGTCCTTCCTACATATTAAATCTAATAAGACAACTCTATACTAATACATCAATAAGAGTCAAATTGAACCAAAGTGGATTACTATCTGAACCAATCTTGACAAATAGTCCTCAAACAAGGATGCATCATAGCATCTACTTTGCTTAACTTCTATACAAAGGATATAGTTAATCACTTACTGGCATTGGATATTTTACCCCCAAAACTAGGCCAACACAAAATTGCAGCTCTCCTATATGCAGACGATTTTGTCCTCTTGGAACTGTCCCCTATAGGATTACAGTGACAATTAGTTGCCTTGTATGATTATGCATGCATGAATGAAATGGAGATAAATGCGCAAAAAACAAATATCATAAAATTCGAAAACAGACAGATAAACAAAACCAAAGAGTACAAATGGAACATAGTTACAGAACCCTTAACAGTGGATGAATACAAATATCTTGGAGTAAATTTCAACAATAGTCCAAATGTAAAGTCGTATTCAATGGGAATCAACGAAAAAAACAAATTACTAGTCTCACAAGCCAAGATGATACACTCAAAATACGGCAAATTTTCATATAATCCCATATTGATATATTACAATTAAAAGGTCCTTCCGACTTTAACATATGGTGCTCGGTCAATTCAACGTTTTTTTTCTCGAAAAATGTACTTCCGGTACCGAGGAGTGTCCCAATCGCATTAATCAGATATGAGTTGGGACTATCATCCCTGTGTGCCAAAGTTTTGTGGAACACTTTGATGTTATATAGAAAATGCATGATGCCAGAAGACCATACAAATACCCTAATACCTATAGTTGCGATTTCCTCAAGAGAAGAAGCTAACGGGCACCTATCCACATTGATACTACACTGCAAGGAAGTGATGGACAAGGCAGATATTGAAATTTCGCTACTGAAAATGAATCCTACGAGAGCAAAGCCTACATTATTAGACATGGATTGGATCAACACGCTGGAAATATGTAACACATACATGGCATTCAAAACAGCAAGGCAACCCATGAAAAGCAGAGATCAAACACCAAAATACCTGCAAAAGTATCCTGATCGAATACACTTTGCTAAAATACAGAGAATGAGGTTGGACCTCTGGCCCACAAGAGCAGTCGTTGCTCAACATAATAAAGGTGCAGCTATGGAAATTACATGTCGATTTTGTAAAAATAAAGACTCAATTGAGACATTAGAACATCTAATGATACATTGCACAGAACTGAGTGAAAGTAGGAAAAAATACTATGGGAGATTCTTCACTGAATACAAGACAATTACGAAAGATGAATGTTGGAAGTTACTAATTGATGCAGTCTTGTTTGGCTACATAGGGTCCTGGCTTGAGGAAGGAACCATGGAACAGGGCCTCAATTTGTATCTCCTCCCCTCTAATTTGTGTTTTGCAAGGGCAATTTGTATCTTGCCTTAATGGACCTAAGCACAGCCTTTGACAAAGTCGATAGACCTAAGTTATGGGCCGTGCTGGGGGTGTTTGGGTGCCCAGAGGAAATATTGATGGTCCTGTGAGAGATTCACTTAGAAAACGGGGCCAGTGTTTGTACTAGACCGGGGGGCCAGTGCACAGAGTGTTTCAGTGTTGGAATGGGGATTCGGCAGGGGTGTGTGCTCGCCCTATGTTGTTCACACTCTACATCACTGGGCTCCTGAAGGATTTGGTGTATCCACGTGTGGACTACTTGAGCCTGGCTGGTAGGGCCTTTCCGGTTCTGGCCTATGCAGACGATACCGTCCTCATGGCCAGTACCCCAAGGGCTCTGCACGCTTTAGTGGATACCTGCGCACATTTTATGAAAGGGCTGAGGCTAAAAATGAATACCACCCAGTCTGCAGTAATGGGCTTTGTAGGAAGGAGAGACCAGCAAAGATGCAACCCATGGTGTGCAATGGGGAAATCATCCCAAGAGTGTTCTCAGAGACTGTCACTGGCACTGCTCATCTGAAAAACAGTCTTCAAAAATGAGTCAGCAAATAGCAGGCATTTTCCGTTTCTTAACCAGGTGCAATTTACAGCCCCTGAAACCTGCCTTGAAGGTCTATGCCACCCAGACCAAGGCGGCTACTCTGTATGGAGCCGCATTGTGGGGTTATACAAAGGGAAAAAAGAATTTCTTTGAACAGCTTTTGGGCCTCTCCGGCTCACCCCTCCTCCCCCTGTGCATCCGTAGACAGGGAGTTGGGGATGGGGTATTGGGAAGATGAATGGCCAGTTCCCCCATGTAGTTTTTGGTTACGCCTATGGGCTAATAAGCATGCTTCTCTGTCATTTTATCATTGGATCTACCATGTGCAGGAAAACTGTCGTACATTTCCATGGATAATGAATGTAAAGGAGTCCATGTGCTCCAGCAACAACCAGGTTGAGTCCCCCCACCCCCCAATTCACTTATGTCTCCCATGCAATTAAGAGCAAACAAGCAGGCTTTGAATCGGGGATACATGTAAAACGGGCTAACGCAGAACGATCATTCCACTCTGAGAAACATCTGTTGAAATGCAGGGTTGATGTGATCCAGCCGTGTATCACGTGGGCCTCGAAAATGAAGGGTAGATGGCTCCTTACGAGGGCCATGTTTAAGTGCCTACAGCTAAGGGGCCATACAGAAAAGTGGCCAGGTTTCCGCAATGATCCAAATAAGAAGGTGGGTCCTGGGAGTCCCTCTGCCAGACATTAGTCCTGGTTACGAAAGCCTTACCCAGAGTCTTTAGCACACTATCTTTCACAGAAGAGAAATATCCAAAACATATCAGTCTTTGTCCTGCCTGGCGCAGTACAGCACCGAAATTTTAGGCAATTCTCCTCCGAACAAGACTAACAGCAACCCCAGACGTGTTTCGGTCTGGTTGGACCTCATCAGTAGGGTGGAGCTGTGCCTCTCTAAGAATAGTGAGCAAGGGGTCCATGTCTGGATTCCCCTAGTAACTTAGGGTGAGACCAAAAGTTAATTAAAATATGCAAATAACATGGGTCCTGGGAGTTTTTTGCTACGCCTATGGGCTAATAAGCATGCTACTCAGTCATTTTATCATTAGATCTACCATGTGCAGGGAAAACTGGCGTACATTTCCATGGCTAATGTGTGTAAAGGAGTCCATGTGCTCCAGCAACAATCAGGTTGAGTTTCCCTTCAATGCACTGCTGTCTCCCATACAATTAAGAGCACACAAGCAGGCTTTGAATCGGGATACATGTAATACGGGCTAAGGCGGAAGATCATCCCACTCTGAGAAACATCTGTTGATAAGCAGGGTTGATGTCATCCAGCCGTATTTCGTGTGGGCCTCTAAAATGAAGGATAGATGGCTCCTAACGAGGGCCAGGTTGAAGTGCCTACAGCTAAGGGGCAATACAAAAAAATGGTCAGGCTTCCCCAATGATCCAAGCTGCCCAATGTGTGGAGCTGCTAGGAAAGACATGCACCAGTTTTTACTGTTTTGCCCTGCGTTTGGGGTGATCAGGAGGAGTACTATTTTGCAGATAGTAAAGATTAATAATATTCGCCTCTATGAACAGGCATTATTGCTACTCCTGATGGTAGAAACGGAAATGACTGCTTGGGCCCTCCTGTCATATTTGAGAAGAGTAATGTACTTGAGGAAGGGGATTTTAAGGTGTTGGAACAATTTTTACAGTTTGGAGCTATACGGTTTTTTCAAAGTCCTTTTTAATGTCATGCACTTACTGTTGAAACTATGAAATTATAATTCTTTATTTGTATATGATGTTTGTGTTTGATGGATGATCTAATACGAATACACTTTTGAAATTTTGCAAGCTATTTACACACGGAGATGTCAATTAGCCTGCATTAATATTGAGTTGTCTTTTTCTGTTTAAAACGCTGACGTATTGTTAAAAAAAGGAGGTATTTATTTTTAATAATTGAAAAGTGGAGAGATTTACATAGGCAGGGGTGCTCAAATTTAATTTACAACCCTGATTATAACAAAAATGGATGCCCTCTGTAAACTTGAAACGTTCCAGTAAATAATGACAGAAAAATTAGAAGATCTGAAAATCATAAGTAAGGTGCTAAAAAAACCTGAAGCGACATTAAATCTAGACCCGGAGGGAAGCGACAGAAAAATGCAAACAAAACAAACAGACTAACCTCAGAAAGCCTTTCTACTAGGGGCACTGGACCAGCGTTCTTCAGACCTTTGCGAAATTACAAAAACAAAAGGTAAAAGAAAACAAATCAATCCACAAACGGATATGACAATAATAGAAATTAATGACCTGCCACAAGAACAACATTTTGAAATATTCACTGGCTCTAAACAAAAATAAAAAATAAACATGGCGAAAGCTGTAGGACAAACAAGAAAATCTAAAAAAACGAAAACAAAAAAATGTATTGGTGCATTAAATATCCCCAGTACAATGGATCATGACAAGGCAACTAGCATGGACATCCCAAAGAAACCATTTTAAAAGACCATACTTGATAACACAGCTACACAAGAACAAAACAATGAGTGTGAAGTAGATGACAATGAAGTAGAGAATGATGATCAATGTATCACTTACTCCATCACATCTTTGCAACTACATGAAGATGAGAAAATCAGAATCGATGAAAAGGAAACAAAAAGTAATAAGATACAAGTCGATGAAGGAACATTAAATTATGGAATTCACCATCCCTTTGCCACCATTGATCATTTCAGAACGTTGCAACAAAAACGAGGCAACAGTTGCAAAACCACTTCAAAGGGATCTCAAGAAGAAGTTAAAGAAACCAGGATGCCTGTAGGCGCCAGTGAAACAATGAAAGAACAATGGCAAACCAAAAATGAATACAAGGCAACTTGATATGTGAAGATTCGAAAGAGGGAGACATCTGTCCTCACAAGAAATTAAGCAATCAAACAGTATGGAAGAGAGGCATGAACCACGAGTAACCATGTACAAGGGGAAAACTGACAATCTAATGATTACTATTGTAGAAAGGTCTTGGAGAGATCCCTTTCCCAATAGAACCATGTTACTAACCTGCTTTAAAGCAATTGAAGATCTGAAATCAATGGAGTCTAGTGATATAGAATAAATCACAATCAATAATACCAGAAAAATGGAGACGGCGACATTAAGAATTTCTTTGCAACTAACTAAAGAAAGAATATGGAACGTTAGAAAACAACTAGCAGCACAAGGTATCGAGCTATACATAAAAAAAACATATACTACAATTGGAGAACATTGTGAGAAACCTAAGAGAAGTGATGAGCTACAACGCGGAATAACAGCTGAGCATGATCTAAGAATACATTGTGAAGGAACACCAGAAAAATTAAACTGGCAGGTCTACTGTGTGGATTCTGAAGCACGACAGGCCCCCCTCTAAGTGGATCTGGCTGAAAGGAAATGAAAAGAACAAATCAGACTACAGAAAGATCGAATCATAGGAAACTAAACTCAACTCGGTTTAAAATTGCCATATGGAATACACATGGCTTCTCTCATCTCCTCAAAGAAAACCCAAATGTTTTACTGACAAATTACCAACTCATACTCCTTCAAGAAACATGGATGTGTGAACAGCCAATCCTCCCTATTATTATTTATTTATATAGTGTGCAAAACCCTGAGGTGCCTAGGCGCTTAATCTTAGGAGGTTCGTTTCAGTGCTTCGGGTTACAGAGAAAGAAGCGTAAGAGGTGAATTACAACACAATGGAATACATCATACGCAAAGTGCAAAAGAGAAGTACATATTGATCCCATCCAATGAGCCTAACCACATGTTGCAGGGCGGCATCAGCACACAGATGCAACAGTCAAATCATTGGGCAAATACATGGTACCTACCCCATGTTGCAGGGTGACAGCAGAACAAAGATGCAACAGTCAAATCATTGGGCAAATACATGGTGCCTACCCCATGTTGCAGGGCGGCAGAAGCACACAGATGCGAAAGTGAAATCAGTGGGCAAATCATCGGCGACCAAGTAGAGCGGGTCAAGGGCACACACAGCATCATGGGCGACCAGGGCGGTGGGGGGCACACGAGAAAAAAGGGGGACCATGGGAGGAGGGTGGGGGGGGACACAGCATCACGGGCGACCAAGGGGGGTGGAGGGCACACACAGCATCATGGGCGAACCAGGGGTGTGGGCGGGGGGCACACAGCATCACAGGTGGCCATGGGGGTGGAGGCACACACGGCATCATGGGCGACAAGGTGGGTGGGTGGGAGGCACACAGAATCAGGGGCGACCGGGGGGTGGGCCCATTGGCATTCAGCATCACGGGCGACCGGGGGGTGGAGGACACACACAGCATCATGGGCGACCAGGGGGGGCACACACAGCATCATGGGTGTCCAGTGGGGTGGGTGAGAGGCACACACAGAATCATGGGTGACTGGGGGGTGGGCCCATTGGCATTCAGCATCACGGGCGACCGGGGGGTGGAGGACACACACAGCATCATGGGCGACCAGGGGTGTGGGTGGGGGGCACACAGCATCACAGGTGACTATAGGGGGTGGGAGGTACACAGCGACCAGGGGGTTGGGTGAGAGGCACACAGCATCATGGGCGACCGGGGGGATGGGCCCATTGGCACACAGCATCACGGGCGACCGGGGGGTGGGGGCACACACAGCATTATGGGTGACCCGGAGGGGGTGGGTGCACACACAGCATCACGGGTGACCAGGAGGGGGGCACACACAACATCACGGGTGACCGAGGGAGTGTGGGGGGCACGCACAGCATCACAGGTGACCGGGAGGGGCATAACTGTAGCAGACAGGGCCTTACGAGTGTGCATTGGTAAGGGGGCCAGCTAAAGCCGGCCGGTCCCCAGTTGACTGTTAACTATGAAATATTTTGGATTCCAGCAGCAAAACCACTTAGACCAATGATTGGTCTATTAGCGGCCCTCAGAATAGACACCAGAGGGATATTGACCAGCTGGCACACCACTCACCCGTGCATCCAATTACTCAAACTTAACTTTGGCCCTCTTCCTGCTCAATTACCAAATATAGCGATATTGAATATTTACTGGAACTCAGAAATAATAACAGATGATGAATTTTTGAAGCATATCCTGGATATGCTAGTTGTGATCACCAATGACACTGTACAATACAACATCATCATAGCTGGTGACATAAACATAAATACAAGATGCCTTACACTAGACAAGAAAATGCAACCTTCCAAGTGAAAGAAATGGCTTGCCTGGATGAAAGATCGTATTTTTAACATGCTAAATGTAACAGTTGAAGGTGACATTCCACCAAATCCCACGTGGGAAAGAAACAGATCTATGGCAATACTAGACTATGTATTTGTATCAATTGACACGCTAAATCAATCACTGGATGAAAAAAATTCAAAACCAAAGAGTGATCACCACCTAATCGAAGTCACATGGGCAGTTCCCAATGCCTCCATTAAGCTGTATTACAAAGATGATTTACTACTTACAAGTTATAGAAACAGGATCAAATGGTCCACCCAGAAAATTGAAAAATTCATATTCAAATTTGGATAACCCAAAAAGCTCAAATAAAGGGGAGACCCAAAATCAGACTTATGACTACTTTCTGACATTATTTGAAACAAATCATAGCACTCAACCGACTTTCAAACATAACTACAAGAATAATTATCACATACATGAGTTAAAAGTTGAAATTAAAAGAGAAATCAAAAATCTGAATATGATAACCGGTAAAGAAAAAAAAAAGATCAGAAGCGCTCATATAAGGACAAAGTACAAGAATAAAGTGAAACGGCCAATATCCATGAAAAATTAGGAAGAAAATGAACTCAGGATAACAGTGCTGATATCCAAGTCAAGTGCTCAGCTATGGAAATTATTAACAGATTCAAATGAGGATGGAAACAACTCATTACTGCTAAATGCCATCAGCGAAAAGAGATGGGAGGAACACCTCTCGACTTTATTTTTGGACCTAGAGAACAATAACATAATTCCTGACACAATCATGCGAAAGAATTGCAAATTGACCATCTTGATATATTACTACAAATTAAAAAAACTAAGCTCATCTCATGCTCCACGGCCAATTGGACTATCAAATTACGCTCTAAAATTATTTCCGGAATGATGGGCAACCGCCCCATTGTTAATTTATCAAAAAATTGCAGGATCGGGAACCATTCCTGTGACTTGGAAACAGTCCTTCATTATACCAGTATTCAAAAAAGGAGACATAAACCACCCAGTTAATTACAGACCCCTAGTCATGCTAGATGTACTGGGAAATATATACAAGATTATTGCTACGTGATATGCAAAAATGGTTAAAAAAAAAATCACAAAATATGGTTATCCACCACGCGGGATATATTGCTGGAGTAGACACAGCACCCAACTTGCTAATCTAGCCGCATTGAAAGAACAAGCGATAAAAACTGAATGCCCCTTATACATAGCGTTTGTGGACTTTAAACACGCATTTGATTCGATATCACACCTGATAATGTGGGAAAAATTAGAGGCGACCAAATGTCCTGCCTACATATTAAATCTAAGTCAACTCTATACTAATGCATCAGTAAGAGTCAAATTGAACCAAAATGGATTAATATCTGAACCAATCTTAATAAATAAAGACCTCAAACAAAGATGCATCATATCTACTTTGCTTAACTTCTATATAAAGGATATAGTCAATCACTTACTGGAATTGAATATTTTCCCCCCAAAACTAGGCCAACACAAAATTGCAGCTCTCTTAATGCAGACGATTTTGTCCTCTTGGACCAGACCCCTATAGGATTACAGAGACAATTAGTTGCCTTGTATGATTATGCCTGCATAAATGAAATGGAGATAAATGTGCAAAAAACGAACATCATAAAATTCGAAAACAGACGACTAAACAAAACTAAAGAGTACAAATGGAACATAGTTACGGAACCCTTAACAACAGTGGATGGATACAAATATCTTGGAGTAAATTTCAACAATAGTCTAAATAAAAAGCTGTATACAATGGGAATCGACAAAATAACCAAATTACTAGTCTCACAAGCCAAGATGATATACTCAAAATACAGCAAATTTTCATATAATCCCATACTGATATTTTACAATCAAACAGTCATTCCAACTGTAACATATGGTGCTCAGTCTAAAATGCCGGAAAATCAACCATATTGGAGAAAAAACCAAAGGTGTTTTCTGGAAGCATTTACTTCCGGTACCAATGAGTATCCCAATCGCCTTGATCAGATATGAGCTGGGACTATCATCACTGCGTGCCAAAGTTTTGTGGAACACTTCCATTTTATATAGAAAATGCATGATGCCAGAAGACCATACAAATACACTGATACCTATAATTGCGATTTCCTCAAGAGAAGAAACTAACATGCACCTATCCACGATATTAAACTGCAAGGAAGTGACGGACAAGCCAGATATTGACATTTCTCTACTGAAAATGAATCTTACGAAAGCAAAGGTAAATTATTAGACATGGATTGGATCAACCCGCTGGAAATATGTAACACATACAAGGCATTTGAAACAGCAAGGCTACCCATGAAAAGCATAGATCAAACACCAAAATACCTGCAAAAGTATCCTGATGGAATATATTTTGCTAAAACACAGAGAATGAGGTCTGACCTCTGGCCCACAAGAGCAGTCGTTGCTCGACATAATAAAGGAGTAGCTATGGAAATTACATGTCGATTTTGTAAAAATAAAGACTCAATTGAGACATTAGAACATCTAATGATACATTGCACAGAACTGAGTGAAAGTAGGAAAAAATACTATGGGAGATTCTACACCGAATACAAGACAATTACGAAAGATGAATGGTGGAAGATACTAATCTATGCAGCCTATGTGTCTATGAATATAGCGACGATACGTTTTTTAGATAATTTACATTTGTAACCAGATTATAATATATGTAACCAGATTATAATATGTTTTTGATAAGAGGAAAGTGCAATTTTAATAATTAACATTTTATAGTAAATTGAGAAAATGAGAGAAGTTGTAATGTAATAATGATATTGTGAAAGGTTTAATTGTAACCAAACCACAATGAAAAAAAATATATGAATTCCAATGCACAAGAAAAATTCAGCACCTTGGTGGCATATTCAGTTTTAAATGCACACGAGAAATGGGCAAGCATTGCCTTTTCAAATTCACGAAAAAAATAAGCAATCATTTTACTTTTTTAATGGATTAGAGAAATAGTTCAGCGTTACTTCAATGCACAAGAGAAATAAGGCACACATACTTTTTTAAATGCACACACACTGTGAGTGAATGGCACATTGTAAGTACGTTCAGATTAAGAATAATATGCAGAAGAGAATGCGAGCCATCGGAGGACGATCCAGAAGGAATGGAAACATGTACATGTCAATTTGGGTGCTGCACTTTGGTTCCCTGTTTGGACCTGGTGCTGTACCAGAGTAGAGGGGGAAGAAGAGTAGCTCGAGCCTATGTTTCAAAATCGAAGGTCTTGCTAGCGATCAGGGCGCAGGCACACCACAGAGCCCCCGGCCCTGATGTGATACCGGACGATTTATTTTTGGATCAAAACTAACTATGGGGACCGGTATTGACCCTGGCCTTTAATGCCTGTTTGACTTCTGGCCAATATCCACCCTCCTGGAAATCCACTATAATTTTTCCGATCTTCAAAAAAGGAGACCCCACTAGCCCAGCGTCCTCGCCTCCCATATCATTACTAGACACTTCATTCAAAATCTTTGGAAGGGTCTTGTTTGGCTTCATAGAGTCCTGGCTTGAGGAAGGAACCATGGAACATGGCCTCAGTCTGTATCTCCTAACTTCTAATTTTGTGTTTTGCAAGGGAAAAGCGGTTTATCTTTCCTTTATGGATGCAAGCGCAGCCTTTGACAAAGTCGATAGACCTGAGTTATGGGCTTTTCTGAAGGTGTTGGGGTGCCCAGTTGAAATATTGATGGTGCTACGAGAGATTCACTCAGAAAACAGTGCCAGTGTTTGTACTAGACCAGGGGCCAGTGCACAGAGTGTTTCAATGTTGGAATGGGGGTTCAGCAAGGGTGTGTGCTTGCCCTATATTGTTCACACTCTACATCAATGGGCTTCTGAAGGCTTTGATGGACACGTGTGGACTACTTGAGCCTGGGCCATAGGGCCTTTCCGGTTCTGGCCTATGCTGACGATAGTCTCCTCATGGCCAGAATCCCAAGGGCTCTGTGGACTTTAGTGGATACCTGCACAACTTTTATGAAGGGGCTGGGGCTAAACATGAATACCACCCAGTCTGCAGTAATGGGCTGTGTAGGAAGGAGAGACCAGCAAAGATGCGACCCATGGTGTGCAATGGGGAAATCATTCTGAGAGTAACAGAATTTGACTATTTAGGGGTCAGATTCTCGGAGATCGTCACTGGCATTGCTCATCTGAAAAAAACATTCTGCAAAAATGAGTCCGCAAATAGCAGGTATTTGCCGTTTCTTAACCAGGTGCAAGGGGCTGCCTCCTGAAACCTGTCCAAAAGGTCTGTCACCCGGATCAAGGCGGCTACTCTGTATGGAGCCCCATTGTGGGGTTATACAAAGGCCCTGGAACTCCAGGGGAAATAAAATAATTTATTTAAACAGCTTTTGGGCCTCCCCGACTCATCCCCCTGTTCATCCGTAGACTGAGTTGTGGATGGAGTATTGGGAAGATAATGGGGCAGTTAGCCCTTGTAGTTTTTGTTTACGCCTGTGGGCTACTAAGCATGCTACTCTGTCATTTTTTTATTAGGTCTACCCTGTGCAGGGAAAACGGGCATACATTTCCATGGCTAATATAGAAAAAGGAGTCCCTGTGCTCCAGCAACAATCAGGTTGAGTCCCCCCACCCCCCAATTCACTTCGGTCTCCCATGCAATTAAGAGCAAACAAGCAGGCTTTGAATCGGGGATACATGTAAAACGGGCTAACGCGGAACGATCATCCCACTCTGAGAAACAACATCTGTTGATAATCGGGTTTGATGTGAACCAGCCGTATCTCGTGTGGTCCTCGCAAAAAATGAAGGATAGATGGCTCCTAACGAGGGCCAGGTTTAAGGGCCTACAGCTAAGGGGCAATACAGAAAAGTGGCCAGGCTTCCCCAATGATCCAAGCTGCCCAATGTGTGGGGCTGCTAGGAAAGACCTGAAACAGTTTTTACTGTTTTGCCCTGCATTAGGGGAGATCAGAAGGAGTACTATTTTGCAGGTAGTAAAGAGTAATAATATTCGCCTTTATAAACAGGCATTATTGCTAATCCTGATGGTAGAAACGGAAATGACTGCTTGGGCCCTCCCGTCTTATTTGAAAAGAGTAATGTACTTGAGGAAGGGGATTTTAAGGGGTTAGAACAATTTTAACAGTTTAGAACTATACGGTTTTAAAAGTCCTACTTAATGTCATGCACTGTTGAAACTATGAAATGATAATTCTTTATATATGATGTTTGTGTTTGATGGATGATCTAATACGAATACACTTTTGAAATGAATTCAACAAACACCACACCAATCAAGGGAATCGAGCAAATATGCACTTTAAATAGAAATGTTTCTTTTTGCAAGCTATTTACACACAGGGATGTCAAGTAGCCTAAAGTTTTCTAAAGTGCTGTTTAAAACGCTGACGTGTCTATTGTTATACAAAAAAGGATGGATTTACTTTTAAAAAACGAATAGTGGAGAGATTTACATAGGCTGGGTTGCTCAGATTTCATATATAACGCCGATTATGACAAAAATGGATGCACTCTGTAAACTTGAAACGTTCCAGCAAATAACAGAAAAATTAGAAGATCTGAAAATCATCATAAGTAAGGTGCTAAGAAAACCTGAAGCGACATTAAATCTAGACTTGCAGCGAAGCGCCAGAAAAATGCAAAAAAACAAACTGAGTAACCACGGTAAAGCCTTTCCACTGGGAGCACTGGACCAGCGTTCTTCAGACCTGCAAAATTGCAAAAATAAATTGGAAAAGAAAACAAATCTATCAATCCACAAACTGACATAACAATAATAGAAATGACCCGCCACAAGAACAACTTTTTGATATATTCACTGGCTCTAAACAAAAATAAAAAATAAACATGGCGAAAGCTGTAGGACAAACGAAATCTAATAAAATATTTTTTACAAAATAAAACTAAAAAATGTATTAGCGCTTTAAATATCCCTAGTACAATGGATCATGACAACACAACTAGTATGGAAATACCAAAGAAACAATTTAAAAAAAACATACTTGATAACACAGCTACACAAGAACAAAATAATGGGTGTAATAGATGACAATGAAGTAGAGAATGATGATCAATGAATCAATGCATCCACTTACTCCATCACATCTTTGCAACCACATGAAGGTGAGAAAATCGGAATCGATGAAAAAGAAAACAAAATGTAATAAGATATAAGTCGATGAAGAAACATTACATTGGGGAATTCACCATCCCTTTGCCACCATCGATCATTTCAGAACATTAGAACAAAAACGAGGCAACAGTTGCAAAACCACTTCAAAGGGACCTCAAGGAGAACTTAACTAAACAAGAATGCCTATAGGCGCCAGTGAACCAATTAAAGAGAACAATCGCAAACCGAAAATGAATACAAGGCAAATTGATATGAAAAGTTTTGAAAGAGGGAAAAATCTGTCTTCACCAAAAATTAAGCAACCAAACGGTAACGAAGAGAGGCATGAACAACGACTAACCATGTACCAGGGGAAAACGGACAATCTAATGATTACTATTGTAGACGGGTCATGGAGGGATCCCTTTCCCAATAGACCCACATTACTAACTTACTTTAAAGCAATTGAAGATCTGAAATCAATGGAGTCTAGTGATATAGAATCAATCACAATCAAAAATACCAGAAAAATTGACGCAGCAACATTAAGAATTCCTTCGCAACTAACTAAAGAAAGAATATGGAACGTTAGAAAACACCTAGCAGCACAAGGTATCGAGCTATACATAAACATATACTACAATTGGAGAAAATTATGAGAAACCTAAGAGTAGAGAAGAGCTGCAATGCCGAATAACAACTGAGCATGAGCTAAGAATATATTTTGAAGGAACACCAGGAAAATTAAACCGGCAGGTCTACTTTGTGGTTTCTGAAGCACGACAGGCCCCCCTCCAAGTGGACCTGGCGGAAAGAGTAAATAAAAAGAACAAATCAGACTATAGAAAGATTGAATCATAGGAAACTAAACTCAACTCAAGTTTAAAATTGCCATATGGAATACACATGGCTTCTCTCATGTCCTCAAAGAAAACCGAAATGTTTCACTGACAAATTACCAACTCCTACAAGAAATATGGATGTGTGACTAGCCGATCTTCCCTAACTATGAAATATGTTGGATTCCAGCAGCCTAACAACTTAACGGAAGATCAATGCTTGATCTATTATCGGCACTGAGAATAGACACAGGGGGGAAATTGACCAGCTGGCACACTCCTCACCCGTGCAACCAACTACTCAAACTTAACTTTGGCCCTCTCCCTGCTCAATTACCAAGTATAGCGATATTGAATATTTACTGGAACTCAGCAATAATAACACTCATTTTTTTTAAACATATCATGGACATGCTGGATGTGATCACCAATGTGACACTATACAATACAAAATCATCATAGCTGGTTACCTAAATACAAGATGCCTTACATTAGACAAGAAAATGCAACCTTCCAAATGCAAGAAATGTCGTAATTTTAACATGCTAAATGGAACAGTTGAAGGTGACATTCCACCAAATCCCATGTGGGAAAGAAACACATCTGTGGCAATACTAGACTATGTATTTGTATCAATTGACAGCCTCTTTCTAAATCTACCTGCCTCTACTCTCCGCCCTCTGCAACTAATCCAGAACAGGACTGCAAGACTTGTCCTTGGCCTCAAGCCCTGGGATCGTATCTCTCCAGCTCTGAAATCTCTCCACTGGCTCCCAGTGGATGCAAGGATTAAATTCAAAACCCTCCTGCATTGTCCACAAGGCTTTCTGGGGTCTGGGACCAAAATACCTTCAGCTATTCCTCGGCAAATACCTCCTCTCTAGAGGTCTTCGCTCCTCTACCTCCAACTCCCTCAGGGTCAGTCGTTTTTCAAAGAAACGAGCTGGGGGTAGATCTGTCTTCGTCTGGGGCCTCCCTCTGGAATAGCCTCCCTGCCACTCTAAAACTTGAGGAGAACCATCTCCGATTCCGGAAGCACCTCAAGACCTTCCTCTTTCATTCTGCCTTTGCTCCCCCTCTCCCCTGCTGATCGCTTCTCTCTTGGCACTGTGCACCTGGCAACCCTCTGTGTCATGATGCCTACCCCCGGGGATCCAGACCAGGTCCAGCAACCCCGGAAGCAGGCATCAAGTTATTTTGGGCAAGCCCAAAAACCCCTGCTAGGGGCTGTTTGGGTGCGGTCCTGGAGCCTATGGTGCCAGGCTCATAGAGTAGAACTTACCTGATGCAGACCATGCTGCAAGCTTACCTGATGCAGACCATGCTGCAAATAAGGGACTATTTTACCTAGGGACTATTTTTTACTCGGGCAGGGCTGGGGAGGAATACTTACCTGGGACTACTTTGGAGGCTATTTAAACCACGCCCAAAGAGCAGAACATGCTTCGTGTTATTCTGCATCCAGCAGTGTAACGCTCACCGTGCCTGCAAGTCTGCATTCAGCCTTCTGCCACGCCCGCCTCGAGTTTGGAGCTCCTAGAAAAAGGGAGAAAGAAGGAGAAAAGGTTAGAACAAGAGCAATACCGTTGATCCTTACCTGAATTCCCGATCCATCGCGCCTTTGAGCTGGAAGAAAGAAGTTATTTTATGCGCGTCTCCTCGCCTGCTGCAGCGCCGCGCTGAACTCACCGGCCTTTGCAGCATCTTCACATTCCACCGCATCCTCCTGCATGTTCCCGCCGCATTCCGGCACCTAAGGAGTAGACAAGAACAGCAAAGGTGAGCCAAGGGAATACACAGAGGAATATTAGTAACCCCCCCCCCATAGACTTACCTGATTTTACCACCGGGGGTACTAGTCCTCTTCATGGGTCGGCGCAGCTTCCACTGCATCTTCGCCGAACCCCGGCCCCTAAGGGGAAACAAAAGGACAGCAACGTGAAACAAAGAGACTATCAAGGGGAACCCTCCTCACCACATTAGACTTACCTGATTTTACCGCCGGAGGTATTATTCCCTGAGACTTCATACTTTCTCTCAGTGCCTGAATAAGGGAGAAAGCAACAGGTTACATATTGACATTATTTATCGAACTGTGTTGGAAATACAAATCCTTACCAGAATATTACCGGTTGCCACGAGGAACTCTTCACTAGGGTCAATCTGCAAGGAATCGGACAAGAGTGACAGTCAGGCATTTGAACTCTTACGAACTACATACTTTTCGGAATCAATATTGTTCTGGAACTCACCAATTCCTTCGAGCCAGTGAAGCAACTGGTTATCAACGCGCCCCTGCGCTCAATGCAGGATGGAGAGCTCATCTTTTGAAACCATCAGGTGAGACTATAAAAGGGGACATCAAAGATGATCCGTGGGGAGAACAGCGGAGGTGTGGGGGGGATTTACACTCAACTCCACGGGTGGTTGATTCCCTTTCTCCATTTGCAGAAGAATATTCCTACATGCCAAGCAAACGAAGCTAGGTGGGCCAGTCCAGTCCGTCATCTCGGCCCTACCGGTCACATTGGTGGAGACCGCAGCTGTCCAGTTCAGATCAACGCCTCTGTGGGAGCCAGGTGAGCGTAACACTCTGTCCTTCGGGCCCAGGTACCTGCTTACCCTGCCACCCTCCCGCACTGCCTTCGGGCCACCCCTTGCACTGGGGTCTGTATCTGTACCCATACAGCCCCCCCTTTTTCTTCCTGCACTTATCAGACCTACCCTGTCTGCTGCCTTAAACCTAGCACTTGCAAATTGCTGGCTGCATTACCACTGTTTGTTGCCTTTATTATTTATTTATTGTTATTTATCTGTTTCTCCTCTGCTTCGCACTTTCCACTTCTCCCTCCTTCCATGCACTTGCGCGTTCTCAATGTCACTGGGCCTAGTAAGATCACTGTTTTGTTCTCCCCAGTTCCCATCCCTTGCCTTGTCGCGCTCTGAAACACTTGTGTACGAGCGCGATAGAAATAAAATATCAATCAATCAAATCAATCACTGGATTTAAAATAATAAAAACCAAAGAGTGATCACAACCTACTAGAAGTCACATGGGCAGTGCCCAATGCCTCCATTAAGCAGTATTACAAAGGTGATTTACAGGATAAAATGGTCAACCCAGAAAATTGAAAAATTCATATTCAATTTAAAAGATAACCTAAAAAGCTTAAATTAAGAGGAGGCCCAAAATCAGACTCATGACTACTTTCTGACATTATTTGAAACAAATCATAAGAGCACTCGACCGACTTCCAAATAAATCTAAGAATAATTATCACATAAATGAGTTAAAAGTTGAAATGTCAAGAGAAATAAAAAATCTGAATATGATAACAGGTAAAGAAAAAAAGATCAAAAGCACTAGTATAAGGACAAAAACAAGAATAACGTGAAACAGCTAATATCCATGAAAAAACAGGAAGAAAATAAACTCATAACAGTGCTTATATCCAAGTCAAGTGCTCAAATATGGAAATTATTAACCAAGTCAAATGATGACGCAAACAACTCATTACTGCCAAATGCAATCAGTAAAAAGAGATGGGAGGAACACTTCTCGACTTTATTTTCGGACCTAGAGAACAATAACATAATTGCTGATACAATATCGCGAAAGAATTGCAAATTGACCATCTTGATATATTACTACAAATAAAAAAACTAAGCTCATCTCATTCTCCATGGCCAGATGGACTATCAAATTATGCTCTAAAGTTATTTCCGTAAACCTGGGCAACCGCCCTATTGTTAATTTATCAATAAATTGCAGAATCGGGAACCATTCCTGTGACTTAGAAACAGTCATTGATTATACCAGTGTTTTAAAAGAGGAGACAGAAACAACTCAGTTAATTACAGACCTCTAGCCATGCTAGATGTACCAGGAAAAATATACGTACGATTATTGCGAGATGATATGCAAAAATGGTTAAAAAAATAAATAAAAATAAATATGGATATCCACAAAGCGAGATATATTGCTTGAGTAGGCACAGCACCCAACTTGCTATTTCTAGCTGCATTGAAAGAACAAGCGATAAAAACTGAATGCCCCTTATACCTAGCGTTTTTGGACTTTAAGCAAGCATTCGATTCGATATCACGCCCGATATTGTGGGAAAAATTAAAGGAGGCCAGATGTCCTGCCTACATAGTAAATCTAATAAGACAAATTCCTAATAATATATCAAGAAGAGTCAAATTGAACCAAAATTGATTACTATCTGAAACAATCTTGACAAATAAATGCCTCAAACAAAGATGCATCATAGCATCTACTTTGCTTAACTTCCATATAAAGGATATAGCCAATCACTTACTTGCATTGAATATCTTCCCCCCCCCCCCCCAAACTAGGCGAACACAAAATTGCAGCTCTCCTTTATGCAAACGATTTAGTCCTCTTGGACCAGACCCCTATAGGATTACAGAGACAATTAGTTGCCTTGTATGATTATGCATGCATGAATGAAATGGAGATAAATGGGCAAAAAACAAACATCATAAAATTCAAAAACAGACGGATAAACAAAACCAAAGAGTACAAATGGAACATAGTTACGGAACTCTTAACAATAGTGGATGAATACAAATATCTTGGAGTAAATTTCAACAATAGTCCAAATGAAAAGCCGTATACAATGGGAATCAACTAAAACAACAAATTACTAGTCTCACAAGCCAAGATGATATGCTCAAAATAGGGTAAATTTTCATACAATACCATATTGATATATTACAATCAAAAGGTAATTCCGACTGTAACATATGGGTCTCAGTGTAAGATGCTGGAAACTCAACCGAATTGGGAACAAATAGTTTTTTTCTGGAAGCATTTACTTCCGGTACCAATGAGTATCCCAATCACATTGATCAGATATGAGCTGGGACTATCATCCATGCGTGACAAAGTTTTGTGGAACACTTTGTTGTTATATAGAAAATGCATGATGCCAGAAGACCATACAAATACACGAATACCTATAATTGCGATTTCCTCAATAGAAGAAGCTAACAGGCACCTGTCCATGTTGATAATACACTGCAAGGAAGTCCTGGACAAGGCCATTTTGCTACTGAAAATGAATACTGCGAAAGCAAATAGTAAATTATTGGACATGGATTGGGTCAATACGCTGGAAATATGTAACGCATACAAGGCATTCAAAACAGAAAGGCTACCCATGAAAAGCAGAGAGCAGACACCAAAATATCTGCAAAAGTATCCTGATGGAATATATTTTGCTAAAATACTGAGAAAGAGGTTGGACCTCTGGCCCACAAGAGCAATCTTTGCTCGAAGTAATTAAGTAGTAGCTATGGAAATTTAAATGTCGATTCTGTAAAAATAAAGACTCATTTGAGACATTAGAACATCTAATGATGGGGGGGGGGGGCATAGCCAAGCACCGTGCGGGATGGCTGACTGATTTGTGCGCTCCCGCTCCGCAAATACTTTTCCCCCTTTATCAATTCATGGTGAAGTGAATTTCTTTACAAAATTGCAGCCGCTTACTTGGGACACCTCCCTGGTGGTCCATGGCGCTCCGTGTGCCTGAGGTTTCTTCCTCCGACGTGAGCTGTATCGTGGGTGGAGCCAGGCCTGTCAAGCCGGGAGGCCCCTTGACGCATGAGCCGACGTTCCGGTCAGCTGGCTGGACTCGCTGAAGAGGCAGGTCAGGTTTTTCTTCACAGCACGGGTCTAGCACCGTTAATAAGTCACTTAAAGGCATATCCTCTATATTTAAAGGTAAAACAGTGTTTTAAAGGTACAGGCAGTGTTTACCCTAAATTCTTTAACAGACAGGTCTGCCAAGCTCACATAAAGATCATTGGGAATTTTTTTTCTTCATATTTGTTAATCTTTTTTTTTTTCTTTTTTACAATGGATACTACAATACCTCAACATTTATTACTGACTGTGTAACAGTAAGAACATAATGACTCCCTCCTATTAAGGTACTGTATTGTTATAGCAGATGTTAGAAGTTAAAGCAGCTGCCTGCTCTTCAGGATCTAAAGCCAGGTACCTGTTTGTCTGGTTGGCCATGGTTAATATAATCACTGTAATTTCCTCCCTTACCATTCCAAATAAGATAATGGTATCTTGGCTTCTCATAGGAAGGTACTATTTCATTTGAGTTGCCATTTCTGGAATTCTCTAACCTAATATTTGGAGCCTTTCTT
The DNA here is from genome assembly GCF_040938575.1 of Ambystoma mexicanum. Lineage (NCBI taxonomy): Eukaryota > Metazoa > Chordata > Amphibia > Caudata > Ambystomatidae > Ambystoma > Ambystoma mexicanum. The sequence goes on along the minus strand of NC_090940.1, from coordinate 297,517,396 downwards.
CATGATTCTATGACTCTATCTCCATAACTGTGCCTACCAAGCCCATGCTGAATCTGTGTGATTAATTAATGCAATATTATATCGATGCTTAATCAAGGTGGGCTGCAAGAGAGTTCTCACTCAAGTGTGCAGTCTAAAAATATATGCACTTTCACCGGTATGGCTTCTAAAAACCTCAAGTTAAAGAAATACCCCTCTCCACCTCAAATAAGACGAAAAGCGAATCTCCAATACCTAAAAAAGACACCGGACGCCACCATGCAGGCCATACTTATGGAAGTAAAGTCTTTGCAGCCTTTTATCTGAGGCAACTAACCATAAACTAGAGCAAATGGATGATAAATGGTCAGCGTTTGAGGCAAGAATCTCCAAAGTTGAGCAAAGGGTTAGTAATGCCGAAGATATCGATGGGAGAGTTAAGGCGCATGAACACAGTTATATCACTACAAAAGCACACAGAGAATTTGGAAAATTGTAATAGAAGAAACAACTTGGAAATTGTAGGATTATTAGGAGTTGAAGGAGAAGATCCAATTTCGTTCACTAATACTCTTCTAATGAAACCTCTGTAACTTCCACCATCATCCAAACTGAATATTCAAAGAGCGCATCGTATTGGACCCTATATCCCTGTGCAACCCTCTAACAGCGCCAGCGACAATTCCTCAAGGACAATGATTTTTGCTCTTTTAGACTACACCCATGTGCGTTTGATCTTGGGAAAGGCCGAGTTGAAAAAACACCTAATTCGGAATGGCAGGAATATTTGTATCACTCAAGATGTATCTAACGTCACTGTGGCCAGAAGGAATGAGCTCCTTGCTGTTAGACCTGCTCTTAAGCAGCTCAATGCTACATATGGTATTCTACATCGGCTATCCTCAAAATGATCCTTAATGGCCATACATCTTCCTTTCAAGATCCTATTGCCCTAAGACATTTCATTTAAAATCAGAGGAAAGATGACATGGATACGTCGAAAGCACCTACCTGAAGAACAGTTCTAAGGCATTCTTATCTACTAATTGGCTTTGCCATGGCTTCTGTTCTCTTGTACTTTTTACCCTTTCTCACTTAGCATGGATTAGAGTGGCTGTTTCCTGTTAGCCACTACCGTCACTAAAGTATCTATCTCTTCTAGTTTGTTGTTTTCCATGCTATTTTTGTTAGTCTCCCCATTTCCTCTGTGTTTCTATCCTTGTGTATCTTTGCTGAGTGCATACATGAAAATGATCGCCTTTTTGAGGATAATGCATAACTTACGTCTCTGCTAACATTTTGAAATATCTTACATACTTCTCTTATTATACTTACCTTTAAGTTTGTTTCCAGTCTTGGTGTATCACTATAATCCTTTAAATTCAATGTAACAATGTGGAATGTAAAAGGGTTACATTACCTTGTTAAAAGGCAGAAAATTCTATCTCACCTTAACAGAACCAAAACCTCCATTGCATTTATTCAAGAGTCTCATCTTTCCAATGCAGAGGCTGTGAAACTCAAGCGTCACTGGGTTGGCCAGGTATTCTCTAGTACAGCCAATGGGAAGAAAATTGTGTTGTAAGCAAGAAACTTAATTGTCGGGTATTTTCAAGTGAATCTGATGACGTTGGTAGATGGGCAATGGTTAAACTTCTAATTGACTCCATTGAGATTTTTGTTCTTGATGTTTTTGGACCTACGTGTCTGAGAGGTCTTTTTCTCAGACATCCCTAAGTTATTAGCTTGGATACCAGATCAGAAGATTTACCAATTGGGGAATGGATTGATCTCCTTGAATAAACTGCTTTGTCCTGAAGATGGCCTAAATACTGAACTGATTGACAGCACTTGAGATGCTGCAGTACATGTAATAGAGGCCGAAACATATGTCGACTAGCTAGGAAATACTCACTTGTTTTTTCCTTATCTTTGGCAACACTAAACGATGTTTTGCTAGGAATATAATGTTAATCATTTAGATACCCCATAACAGGTTTCAGAAAAAAGAAAAATATTTTTAAAAAACTTGTACACAAGTTGCTAATGTCCACTAAATGTGGTAATGTACTCCAATGAATTGTTATGGTACATGGGTAAAGATTATTATGATCTATGAATATGTTGTAAGTGATTACATGTTTATTAAAATCAAAGTAAGTAAATAAAATTGTAAGATGTGTAGAAAAGGTGTCTTTGTTGAAAGAGGTGTATAATCTACAAAATGACTAAGTAGTAACGATTCAACTGCCTGATGTTCACTAAGGGACTATAGGCACAGATCTGACCCCCCCCCCGTCATACAAAAAGGGAGTACCCAATTCTTAATTCTCTATATCATAAAGGGCCACTGCGTGTGCTGCAGTGCTACCCAAAATATTCCAGCACATCCCACTTTTCCTCACCTATCATTCCTTCTCCCCCATAACACTTTGAAACCCCTTGGTGACGGTGTTAAGCACTGAATAAGAAATATAGCTGTTTTTTCTGTTTTAATGTAACCTTTGACTAGTTGTTTTCAAATTTTTCTGGGGGAATACTCCCAATCCCCTCATAGAAGGGTTGGGCTCACACGCTGTGTTCGCTCATTCAGCGAAATATAGGACCACTTTGAAAAATATTTCCGGGGCCACTTTTGGTTCCCAGTCCAGCCCTAGAGGTGGTTGGTCGTCATCCAGTGATAGATGTCTGCAAGGCAGGATTTAAGGGTGGAGACGGTCTTGGGAATCTTAAAGATGGGTGTCGTCTATGTAGTTGTAGCAGGTGAAGTTGTGTGAGCAGATAAGCGCGAGGAGAGGACTAAAGTAGAGGTTGAAGAGAAGAGGTGATGGTTAGGTGCCTTCTGGGACTCTGCTGTTGGCTGAATGGGCAGTCGAAGTGAAGGGTGGAAGGTCGGTGATTTGGTATCTGTTGGCGAGGAATGAAGAGATCCACCTTAGTGCTCTGTCCCTTATGCCGTGGGAGTGGAGTCTCTCAATGAGGATCCTTTGGTCGTTGGTGTCGAAGGCCGCAGAGAGATCGAGGAGTATGAGTGCGGCACAGCCCTCTGTGTCTGCGGTGATTTTGAGGACATCCATGTGGAGATTAGAGATGATTCAGTTCCTGTAAATTATTTTTTTCGCCTCCCAGATTTCAGCATTGTAGACATGGGTCTGATGGGCATAGGCTGTTCTGTTATGGGGAGATGGGTCGGCCCGCCATCTGCATTCAATGGAGTGTTTGATTGTTTTGAGAGATTTGAGGGCTGTCATGAACCATCTGGGCGAGGGACCTAGTCTATTGGAAGTTGACTTTGGGGCGATGAGATGTAGGAGGGCATTGGAGAGTCAAAGATCGAAGTGACTGATGGAAGTTAGTCCTCCCTCGACTGGTAGGTTGTGGAGGGAGAAGAGCAGGGAGTTAGCTAGGTCTGGGGTTACTATGACCTTGTTCCACAGCGGAGCACAGGTGGACAGTCGGGTGTTAGCCTTTAGTGGAGGGGGGAATGGGTGACCGCAGTGAGAATGGAATGGCTGCGTTATCTGTCCATATAAGCTGGAGTGGAGAGAAGGATGGTTGAGCTGAAAATTGCAATCAAGAGTATGTGGCACCTGTTACCTGCTGAGTCATGTTGAGGGCTTCCGGGTTGTCCCGGAGTGGTCGTGTTATGGAGGTGTCTGGGGCATCGAACAATATGTTGTGGTTTCCAAGCAGGGTGAGGGAGGGCTGGAGGATCAGGATGGCTGCTAGGTAGTCACTTAGGGTGTTAGTCAAGAGCCTGTTGTAGGTGGGGGTTAGGGGATCTGTAGATGAGTAGGAAGCTGTGGGTGGGCGAGGGGTTGAAGAGGAATTTTACTAGGAGCGATTCACGGTCTGCGTTGCTTGCTATTGCCCCGGGGTGTGAGACGGATGGGTGAGCTTTATGGAGGATGCCAATCCCGCCTGTCCTGCTATTTCTGTTGTGAGTGATGTGTGTAGTAAGGGGAAGGACTCGTGTGTGATGGGTCGGAAGCCGTTGGAGAACCAGGTTTCTGTAATAAACAGGATGTCTGGGCTTTCAGAGGAGATTGCATGCGAGTAAGAAGGAAGGGTGGGGATTGTTTTTGGCTCCTGGAGATGGAAGCGGCGGAATGTCGGGAGGGGTGGGAGTGGAGGGGGGGGATCCCCTAGTGGACTTCTTCAGGGGTGTGTGGCATGTATAGATGGGAGTGTGGGGGAGGTGGAGGGAGCTGTGATGCCAGTAAGGGGGAGAGGGGCAGGTGAAAGGGAGTATTTGTCCACGGGAGGCAGATTGTCTCTGTAACTGCTACGGAGAGTGGAGACCATGAACATTCCTACGGTCTGTCGAAAGAGTGTTTGTGATGTGTGGGTCTTTGTGGGGACATTAGGTGTGGTGGACGGAGAAAGGGGGAGGGTGTGAAGAAGCTGACAGTGAGGGCCCAGAGGAGGCTGGGGGTGCCGTTGAGGATGCTCGGTGGTGACTGGGGTCAACAAGATAGGGTGCTGGTGAGTGGAGTGAAGAGGTGTACGATTTGGGATGTAACCGGGTTGGTGATTTTCCTGGGAGTGCTGAGGTAGCTGGGGGGATGTTCCTACCGGTGGTGTTGAAGGAATTGTTGAAGTGGGACTTCACTGGGTTCCGAGAGCTGGGATATGTCGTGATGGTGTAGGGGGCAGATAAAGCAAGGTGTTCAAAAAAGAGATGGTCTGGGTGTTGCAGACTCTGTGTTTGACGGCACTCCTGGGTGCCTGTGGTATGTGTGTGAGGGTTGGCGAGTGTGCCCAGGAGGGGGTGGCGAGGGATGCCCAAGCGGGACTTAAGGATGGGAAGGATGAGTTGGCAGGGGGAGTGTCTGGTGGGCACAGCGCTATGAGAGGGCAGTGAGGGAGTTTGGGAGGGTGGATGGTGGAGGGTTGTGTGGTGGAGTGTGTTCCCTCAGATGGCAGGATGTGTGGTGAGTGTGGGGGGAAAGGGGCGGGCAGGAAGGTCGGCTGGTCTTTTGATGCACTAAAGTGCCCCTCTAGTCTGTGGGTTAGTCGGAATGATGAAGACACTGCTGTGTCTGTTATGTTGACTAGCAGGGGTGGGTGGTGATACTGTCAAGCCATGAATGCAATCAAAGAGGAGGCTAGGTTTGGTGAAGCACAGCTAGAATGTGAGGCGTTATGCTAAGGATACAGCTAGGTTCAATGTAGCACAGAAGCAGGTAACATTAGGCTATAGTCAGCATGCAGTTAATTGAGGCCAGAGGCTGTACTCTAATGTTCAGCCAGAATCAAGACAGTGGCTCTCTCAAATATACAGCTAAATTAAGAACATAAGCTGTATTTTAATGTACAGCTAACATTAAATCCAGTGGCTGGATTTAGCTACAGCTAAAATTTCAAAAAATGGCTAACTCAAATGTCTTGATAAATTAAAAGCAGTTGCCAGTTCAAACGTCCAGCAAAAATGTAAAGCAGTGGCTATCCCAAATATCTCGCTGAATTTAAAAGCAGTGCCTAATACGAATATCCAGCTGAATTCAAAACATAGGCCATGGTCTAGTGTACAGCTAAAATGTATAGTAGTGACAGGCAAAAATATCCAGCTAAATTCAAAACCAAAGCTATATTCTAGTGCACAGCTACGTTTTAAAAACATTGCGGAGGGCACCTGGATTCAACAAAATGGCTAACTTCAGAGTGGAGCAAGATTTAAAGCAGTGGCAAGCTTTAGAGATCACCCGGATTCAGCGAAATGGCAGCACAGTTAAGTCAAAGGGTCATAATAATGTAGTGGCACGATTTCAGAAATACAGCACTGGCTGTTCTCCAGGATGCGGCCACCATACCCGATTGTTGCAGTAGAATGTCTTTGCAGGGCACCCAGGGCAAACAGGCAATGGGTAGGTGTCCTTTGCCGCTGGCCTTAGCCGGCTGCCCGGGCAAGGCTGTGCTGGGGGGTGTCTAATGTTATTGTGTTCTGGTCACGTGTTATTCGCACAGACCAATGATCACCAGTCTGGGTTGGTAGGGGGGAGTGGGGAGAGGCTGGCCTTGGGCTGTGTAGGATGCGTAAGCAGTAACTGCATTCAAAATGCAGAGAAACAGTGTGCAGGCCCCCAAATCGAAAAGCTTACCCAGCAGAGGTCAATCCATGCTTGGTGTCGGAGCTGAAAGGCTGGAAGTGTTCCCTGCGTGGAGATTAGAGCTCCGAGTCTCAATGGTGTTCCAGTAACATGTTATTAGCACGGACCAATGAACAGCAGATTGCTCAGGCAGTGGAGAGTGTACGGCCTGGGAAGGGGAGGCTGGGCTGGTTGTAAAGGCATACTGTGTTAAAAATGCAGAGAAACAAAGTGCGCAGGGCCTCAAATTGAAAAGCTTACTCAGAGAGTTAAATGCAGCAGAAAAATTAAAGGGCATTGGGAGCACATTCGTTTTGAAATGCACAAGAAAAATAGGCCAGAATTTCTTGTATGGACAATAGACCAGGCAAAAAGACCAGAATTACTTTGCAGTGGAAAATAAACATTTGCTGTCATTTCATTTGAAGTCTTTCTCCTAAAACTAAAGCTACACTTCCATTTGATATATTTTATTTGTATCGTGCTCGTACACAAGTGTTTGCCATATAGAATTCTGATGCACTGCCTCAAACCACCCGTTTGCATACCTTAAACAAATGTAATCCAGGTAAGCTGCGAAAAGCAGCCGGCTTCATAGACTGTCCGCCTCGTACGTATTTCTGTTTTGGCTGAGAAACCCCTTCAGTGTGTAGTATTAGAAACATTAGGCGGACCAGGCATTGCCAGAGTCCTGTGAGAACTGTAGACCGTACTAGATTCTGATGACTTGCTAAAAATATATCTGAATATTCTGCTCCACGTTGTATTCTGGCAAACTTGAGAATCTAGTTAATGTATCTGCCATATTTGAGAACCATATGAAATAGGCCTGAGATAACCCGATACATTTTATACTGATGTCATTGAAAGTTGTTTTGCACACCCCTTACTTAGAAGACCATGTTATGTGAATGTATAAAAGCCATGTACATCAGGGAAGTGGGTGTGGGCGGGGTGTGGCGGTTACGCTACAGTCTTCAGTCTGATCATGTGGATCAGGGTGTTTCGTATCGTCCTGCTCTGTGGTTGTCTGTATCCTTCTTTGGCCAACAACTGCCATTAAAGATGCTTACCAACCTTACTTACGATTGGAATTTTGCTGAGTGGTGACTTTATCCACAAAACTTTGTAGTGACAAGGGAAAAGGAAAATAGGCCTTATGGAAAAATTCAGTTTTTAAATGCACGTGAGAAAACGTCCAGAAGTAGTTTTTTTTAATTACACAGAAACGTAGATCGGAATTACTTTTTCAAGTGCACATTAGAAATAGTTGAAATTTCTTATTTAAATGCATGCGAGAAATGGAAAAGAATTACTTATTTTAGGGGCACATTACAGGGTTGCAGTGCACAAGAGAATAAGGCCAGAAATACCTCCGTAAATGCACAAAAGAAATTGATCCGATACTAACCTGAAATTAGTTTTTAAATGCACCGTAGCATATGCCAGATATTGTTTTTTTGAATGCACAAGAGTGCGGAGTAGAAGTGAGTCAGGCTGCAGTTTACCTGTGAGGTCGGTAAGCAAGAGTTTCGAGCGGGTTGGCTGTTGCCTGGTCTTTTAACTGAAATGGAGGATGAGTGCTGTGAGCGATTAAGAGTTAGACTCGGGCACAGTGGCATTTTTGGTGAATTTCAAACACTTTTCATTATAGAAAAATAAGAGTTGTTGGAAATCCTACCTATCCCTAATTCTGAGGGTTTTCCACGCCTCAACAAAACCAAGGAACGTCTGTGTCAGGATGTCTAAATCAAGAGTTCTCCGTCCTGTGTCCAAAATCCTATGCTGACCCAAACACACTAAACTCAATATAACGTGACAGGGGAGTGAGTTTCTTTGATCTGTACACCAACAGCGTCTTCTCAAAGTTTCGAACAGAAAGACTTGAAGGTGAGGAAAAGAAAAGTAAAAACAAGGTTCCAGTAGAGAAGGGATCTTCCCTTCTCCTAAAGTCTTTGTTTGTTAATATTGTTATATGCATATGATCACTAAGGAGGATGGTTCTTCCCTTAGGCTTTCTCTGTTTTCACAAATATTCACAATGTCACTTCTAGATATATTTCCCAGTTCTTTCTATGGTTTTCTGATATCTTATTACAGAACAAAGGGGTATGCTCTTCCCTTATGCTTCACAAAAAAAACCAAGGTTGTGTCTTCCCAAGTTCTTTCAGCTTTCCACAATATAAAAAAGTGGGGAGGGGGGGGGTATCTCTGCCCCGGTTCTCCAGTTCCTGTTTTACTTTCTTGCCAGGGTTTTTGTTCTGTGCTTACGTGGGTGTGAGTCCCAGACTCACTGTATGCCTGGTTTACTCTCCTGCCTGGACATTTGTTGCTTTACTTGGGCATGGGCCTCAGACACACTGAGTGCCTGATTTTCCACTGTTTTATTTTTGGCAATTTAAATTTTATTAAAGTATCTTCAACATTGTACCATACACATTTGCTTAACATATGTAAGAGAACATCCACAGGCTTACCCCCTTGCTCTCTCCCCCGGCCATAGCGAGGACCGTGCTTTATGGGTACAATACATCGCATGGGATAGCGAAATGTGAAGCGGCTTTGACATAATCAAAGAAAAACATAATATATCCAAGTTTAGCCATAGGGAATATACAAGTAGGCACAAAACATGGTGTATAACGCAAAGCAACAAAAAAAAGGTTGCCGATGCTGCCTCCCACATCACAAATCACAATAAAGAAAAAGATGACTTCTCATGAGGCTTATGGTGAATATTAGGATGATCATGGTCATTCACAAAAGTAATGAGAGGCCCCTAATCGACCAGGAACTGCCCCATTACCCCCCCCCCCCACACACATTGCTGCCTCTGTCTTGGACATAGCAGCCACAGACCACACTTGCGCCCACCACTCCTTCATGTCAGGTGGTGTCTGCGCTTTCCATTGCCTTGCAATAACTAAGCGCGCCGCTATCAGGAAGTGGGTAATGAGCCTAGAGCTCCTGGCATTTGGCTTATAATGACCATGAGAGTCTTTGTTTCCCAAAAGCATAACAAGAGGGTCCATTTCCAGCTCAAGCCCTGCTACGTTTTTTTGATTTGGGCAACCACTTCCCGCCAGAAGCACTAGATTTGGGGGCAATCCCACCACATGTGAAGATAACCAGGGGACACGCCACACCACCAGCACTGACATTAAAGCACTGATGAGATCCTATGCAGACGCTCCGGGGTAATGTACCAACAAAACACTCATTTAAAAACAATTTTACCTAAGCTGCACTGCTTGTGAATTCCTAATCACCATCGTCCAAATGTTGTACCAAGCCAGGTCATCAATGGGCCTCCCAAGGTCCTCTTCCCACCTAGCCACATACCCATGGGGGGCTTGAATCTGGCCACATTCAACAACCTATAGAGGGTCGAAATTTTGGCAGACGGAGGGTTCCCAATAAATAGATCTTCAAAGCGGGTCGTCTTCCCCCTCCCCTGGGACAGTACTTTCCCTAGGAACACCCAGCGCCAAAGCAGTAGCTAGCTAAATCTATCCCTTTCGTCAACCATGATGGCTTGCTTACATTTCTCAAAATTGCGAGGCTGATTATCTCTAGAGCAGCTGTCCCAACCTGTGTAATACACCCTCCTTTCAACGAAAAAGCTTCCAATATCTATCCAGAGAAAATTTAGAATTACCCCAAATCCCTGTCATGGGTAAAGGAAATGTAGTAATGGTATTTCTGCGCGCTGCCTTCCACCATTATTCCATGGTAGCCATAGTCGATGGGAGACCTGACCCTTCTGTCTATCAGCCCCTGGAGATTGCCAGCACCTGAAACGGAGGGGAGCCCCCCAGCATGTCTTCCTCAATAGCCACCCAGTGTTTGTGGAATACCCCTGCCAATGGACTCTCCAAAATGGGCGACAATTGAGCAGCATACACATAACTTTCAAGATCCGGCACGGCTAGCCCACCTGCGTTCTTGGTTGCCATCAAAGTATGCCTTGCTACCCTCTGAGACCTCCTGGCCCATATAAAACAAAAGACCTGCGATTGCTAATCCTTTAACGCTGCCCTCAGAATCCAGAGCCGCAGGGCCTGAAATATGTAAAGCAAGCGTGGCACCAAGGTCATCTTGACCGCTGTACCCTACCCAGCCAAGAGATTTCAGAGTCTCCCCACCTTTCCAAGTCTTGCCTAGCTTTGACCAAAAGTGGTTGAATGTTAGCCGCATATAGGTCAGTGTAATTCGCAGTCCGGTTCACCTCTAGTTATTTCAAGGCCTGCGGGTCCCATGCGAACGGAAGGTTTTCTGCAAACACCTCACTGCCTCCCACGATTCGGAGATATTAAGGATCGTCGACTGTGTAAAATTTATTTTAAACCCGGAGACCACCGAAATCTCTCCAGTAATGAGACAATGTGGGACAGCGTACCTGCAGAGTCCTGCATATAAAACAGGAGGTCATCGGCATAAATCAGCAATTTATGGGAGTAGCTTGCAATGTCCACCCCATGGATATCACAAGAGGATCGTACTAGACGGGCTAAAGGCTCAATAGCCAGGGCGAACAAAAGTGGGGACAGCAGACACCCCTTGGGTGTTCCCCTATGCAAGCATACGGAGTCAGACAGGGCCCCATTCACCTTAATCCGCATGGACGGAAGTACAAAATTAGCGAGCACCAACCTGAGGAACCGCTGAACCAACCCGAACCCCTCTAAGAGGTTAGACAAATACGCCCAGTCAACCCGGTCGAACGCCTTCTCAGCGTCAGATCGATAACAAGGCCATTGCACATTTATATTTCCTAGCCTAGGCCCGACGTCTAATGTACGCTGTATGTTGTCAAATGCCTGCCGCCCTGGCACAAACCCTGTCTCAGCTAAAACCAGCTCGGGTAACACTGGGCTAGACGCTTGGTAAAACTTTGGAGTATATACGAGAATGAGGTGGGATCCTTATTTGGTTTAGCGAGTAACGTAAGGGCAAACTCTTCCATCGTGGGCGTGATGTATTTGGACTCAAAAAAGCAGTGAACAGATTGGCTAACCGAGGCGTGAGGGCATCAAAAAACCTTTTATTTAAAAAAAGGGCCCTGAGCTTTACCCCCTGGAAGAGAGCGAATGGCCTGAGCTACCTCCTCAGTGGTTATGGGTGCATCCAACAAATGCCTCTGGGCCTCGGATATGCGAGAGAAGCAAGCCTCCAGGATAAACGCCTCCTGCTGCTGGGTGTCAAGCACTTCCACCGCAAACAGAGTAGCATAATACTGCAACAGTATGTGCGTTTTCCGCTGAGCCGGGAGATATTGTTTCGGGCTGAGGCAATACTAATCAATTCCCATCTGTGTAGGTTTGAAAGCCTCCGATACCGGGACCTCCCCTGTGAGATTTTCTTGAAAATACTGCATAGCCCTCTCCGAAACAGTGGAACACACAGCCGGGTCCGCTAACAGTAAGTTGTTCAACTTCCACCCCGTGGACTTCCTAGCTCCTAGGCCATAGCCCTCAAATTGTACAGTAATGGGAGAGTGATCCGAAACCAAAGCTACTTCTATGGTCGTAGAAACGATCCCCTCAAGTAAGGACTGGGATACCAGGAAATAATCCTGGAATAGGAACGGTGAACATATGTGAGAAGTGGGAGTAGTCACGAAGGTGAGGATGAAAATGGTGCCACACATCAACCATATGTAAATCAATCATAGCCTGCTTGAGGGGGACCCCCATAGAAACCTCAGCCGAAGACCCAGGGCCGGATCTATCCTTTGTCCTGTCCAGTACCACATTAAAATGAGTGCCTAGTACTAAATCCCCTAGATGGAATTGGGCAACGTGCAGGAACATTAAAGCATCTGGTCCTGTTGCTCATTGGGGCCATACACTGAAACTAGAGTAAGATCCTTCCCTGCTACCCAAAGGATCAACCCAAAATACCTCCCCTTGGCATCCCTCACAACTCTCCCCCGTTCAAAGTCAGAGATCTAGCTATAAGAATTGTATTATATTCCAAGTAGATATCCACACAACTGGATGGGTTGATGAAGATTTATTCCAGAACTCAGGTTAGGCGTCCGCTCTCTCCCATTAGCCAGCACCTTATCTAATTCAGTTCCTACAATAATATTCTAATGTCTCTACATTCTAATTGTTACCAAGGGAAGTGTTCTATGCAGAATGGTATGAGATCATAGAAGCACTGGTAACTTGAACTATGTACAGTGAAAACTATTTACAATTACATCAAATTGCAACCGCTGCTCTCTTCAGAGATGAAGAGGTGAAATAATGATGTGGGAACCAGCAGTACCGCAATCTCGGCAAGTCCCATTGTAAAAGGTGGGTCTCCCGAAGGAGCTAGATATCAGCTCGCAAATCCACCAGCTTGGAAAGTATACTCTTCTGCATCCTAGCGGAGTTCAGCCCCTCGACCTTTTTGGATACAATTTTCAAATCGGCCATTCCGATATGAAAGGGAACTCTCTGCACCCCTGTGAAACCCACTCCCCCAGTTGGCCACCACCTTCTGTCCCTGGTCACCACAATGAACGAGCACTGCACCTGCCACTCCCTGAACAAACTATGGCATCGCAACACAATACTGTAACACACCATACTCAATGGATATTGAAAATTAAAAAAGGAAACGCAGATCAAAACTAGTAAAACCCCGTTTGGGCTAACAATCAGGCAAACATGCCTCAATAAGGGAACTTACTCCTGATGCCCTTACAAACGTTAAAGAAAGTCAATCTTGCTGCATACTCTCTCCCCAACCAGCATTCTAATGAACCTGAAATCCAACTCTGGAATATCGAACAAATTCCGTATTCCCTACAACCCAGGGGGGGGGGGGTAGGGGAGGAGTCACCCAGTGTCACAGCCCATCTACTCAATCGGGAGCCTCAGCATCCTTACTCTGTTCCTGTCGATCCATAGAAGGCCACCTGTGAGCTCGCCTCAAATTCTTCCTGGAGTGTACTGGGGACCACGATTAAGTAGAGGGCTCCAAAGATTTCTCCTCCGGCAAGTGTATTTCAGCCTCTGGGATCTTCAGGGTGTCCACAGCCACCCTGAGACACGTGAATTGATGCTGAACTCCATCAATCTCTAAGAGGATTCGGAACGGGTACCCCCATCTATATCGTATTTCCTTCTCACAGAGCCAGCCGGTGAGAGGCTGCATCGACCTGGATCGTGCCAGGTCCTGAAATAGCTGTAGGGAAGAGCCCCTGAATTACAAACTCTGTTACACTCTGGCCTTCTGAAAATGAGGCCCTTAGTTTTGAAAAAGTGAACTCTCGCAGAAACTTTCAGAAGGAGATTCTGCCTCATTTGAAAATTCTGTGCGTCCCATCCAGCGTAAGATCTACTTCAGCATCCCCCAAGAGATCCCAGAACAATTTGCAGACATATGCTTCGAGATCTGGTTCTTTGACTTCTTTCGCTATCCCCTGTTTCGGACGTTGTTCCGACGGGAACGATTTTCGGCATCCTGTTTTTCCTCTGCAGTATGTCTATAGGCCTCAGGTGCTGCCACTCTTTGCTCCAGCTGACCTTGGCAATGCACCTGATCACAGAAAGCTGACTTCAGCTCCCGAAGCCTGGACTCAGTTTGTGACAACTCCTGAAAGGAACTTTTCAAATCCTTCGCTGTTGTTGCCATCTCCTTTTGAATTGACTGAAAGATTCTAAGAATATCCCCCTTCGTAGCCGGCTGTGCTTCTTCATCCCCAGCATGTGAAAGGTTGGGAGCCTGCTTAGGTTGTTTAAGCATCTCCTTAATAGTTATGTTACTTGGCATTTATATAGTGCTCTAAATATCACTGACATGATCTCAAAGCACTAGTAGGTTGAAAAACCCTTGGGGACGGTAGTCTAGGTCAGTTGAGAGAATAAGGTGTCGTAGGGTGCATGGGTGCACCAGTTGTGTGCAGCTGATGTAATTGCCTGATGGTAGCTGCATACTAGGATTGGGTGTAGTGGTATTGATATCAGTTGAATGTGTGCAGTCTGGCAGGTGGACACCCAGACTGGGTTCTGGCTGCGCTAGGCCTGTAGGACACTTGTGTGCATCTAGGCCAGTTCGTGATGGGATATAGCTGCGTTTTATTAGAATGATGAGGTGTTCATGGGGTAATGTTCGTATGTGAACAGCTAGGCCGAATTGATGTAGGGGTGTAGCTGCACTCCAATTGTGTGATGGTGTAGAGCATAGAGTGATGGGTGGGTGTTTGGGTGGAAGTATGATCTAAAGAGATTGATATTCCGGATTTCAGGTGTGGGTTGTTTATAGCGATTTAATAGGCATATTCATCAGTGATATTGCTCGGGATCTCATTGAGCAGTTAGTCATTGGGTTGTTATGATTCACTCGCTTCAGATTGCCGTGGTTGGTATTACGGAAAGAGACACGTTTTTAGAGCTTTGCAGAACTTCATATAGTCCTGGGTCTGTTGAATATGTGGGGGGAAGCGAGTTCCACAAAGTTGGGGCCAAGGTTGAGAAGGCGGATCCTCGGATCCTGACAGAGGTTGGGATACTAGAAGGAGGGCAGTGCTTGATCTTAGGGTACGAGATGGGAGGTATGGTTTTATCTTTTCTTGTAGGTATAATGGGCCAGTCTTATGCACTGCCCGGTGAGTGATGCGTAGGGTCCTAAGGTGGTCCTTTGTCCGACAGGGAGCCATTGGAGGGTTCAGGGAGCTGGTGAGATGTGGTCTCTTTGACCCAGGGCAAGGAGTAGCTTTGCGGCAGCTTTTTGGGCTCTTTGGAGTTTGTTGAGTTGGTATGCCGGAGCTCCTATGTATAGGGAGTTAGCATAGTCCAGTCTTGTAGGATATTTTGTGTAATTCTGGGGTCTGGCGGTATTTTCTTACTGCCAGAAATATAGTGGTAGTTTAGTAACAGCTTATCCTTGCATTTAGATTGGGTTTGGCCTCACATCATCCTAGTGACCATATTTTGTTACACTATATTGGAGAATTTAGTAATATGTATTATTGGCGGTATTTTGTGGTAGTATTACTTAGTGGTGAGCATGATTTCCGTTCCCTACATTACAACCCCATCATACACAAAGCCTTCCTTTTTATTAGAATACCTCCTAGTAATACATAGAGGTCTTGGACCTATGCACAAGATAACCAACAATTTTACATATAGTGCCACCTACAGCCTGTGGCTGGTATCACAGATTTATTTACACCAATAATCTATTCGTCCATAGGCCTCATTACTGGTTCATAGACCCCCAGTAATCTATATATTGTATTAGATTTCCCCAAACAACATGAACTGGGGAACACACGCATACACCTACTTATTACTGTCTATACTGTCTGTTATTCTATCTGTATGGGCAAATTGGCAAATGTATTACCAAAGAACACAAATCTTCCCCAACTCCTCATATGCAATTCCCTCAACAATGAAAACTCAGAAGCATTTGTTTATGTATCTTATATTGCAAATAATTACAATGTCATGATACAATTCTTACCATTTACATTTCAGCATTACCTGTGGTAAAAATAAGGAGAGAAAAAAAAATTCAGTGCAAATAAACCCTTTTCAAAAATAGGCATCACATTTTTTATTCTAAACATGACGAATAAAATGCAGGGGAGTTTCTTTTTCTTGGCTGCTCTGACTGACGAGTGTCTGATCTAAAAATACCAGACAAACAACAGGACACTATAACCTCACCTCACTTTGGATGCTTACCAAAGATTTGTAGTTCTCTTCCCCAGATGACCTTCTCTCCCTCGCCTCAGAAAAGCAGGCCCGGTCAGCATGGATTGCCTCTGTAATCTTGAATGTTTGAAGTGCGCAGCGAAAACAGAGTTCTCAAGCCAGCGCTAAGTGAGACTAGGCACGTCTGTCTGAGAGCCCAGTCATCCCCGAACTAACTTCTCCCTCTGACCTTGTTCCCCCAGCAAAGCTCTGCATCTTCCCATTTTGCTTATGTAGTAAATCTGCAGATACACTGCTCCAATCAAATTGAAAATGCAGCATCACCCTTCCTTCAGTACAACAGGCCAGTTACACAGTGAGCAACTGTATCTAATCTCGTTTCTTGGTATGCATGCTCTCTGGATGCTGCAAACATAGGAATGGACTGAAGAAAAAAAAACTCCAGGGCACGTTTGAAAAACGACTTTCATAATATGCATTTTCACCTCATTTTTCACAGATTACATTATAGTGTTAATGAGTTAGCTTTAGTAATTAGTAATTGTTAATTAAGTCAGTTCTATGAATAATGTAGTCTCCTATGCATGAGGTGTTCCAAAGAAGAGAAAAAAAATTCTGGTGCACTTTTAAACTTGCAGCTTAACATTGCTTTTTGCTGTATTATAAATCCTATACCTTCCACATACTCACATGTTATACTGGCAACATAGACTGGCTATATGTGTATGCCACATTATTGCTGGCACCAAAATGCCATCACATTCAGTGAGGTGCTACACACTCCAAGGCGCTATATATTACTCTACAGTCTCAACATCACAATAGACATAACTGTGGCAAGTCTGTTTGGGAAGGAGAGGTAGGGAAAAATATGCCTGAGAAGTTTGAGGTGATGGTGAAAGCATTTTGACACGTTGTTGATCTGACGGGAGAGGGTTAGACCTGAGTCCATAGTGCAGCCTAGGTTGTATACTCTGTCAGCGGGGAGGTGGGCCGAGGGACGGGGTCATGGAAGCAGATGTGGTAGTAGGGCAGTATTGATGCACACCATTATTTCAGTTTTAGCAGGGTTCAAGAGGAGGTGATTTATTGTCGTCCATCAATCAATATCGCAAAGAAATGCTTCAAGTTCGGGATTGGGGTCAGTGCCTGATTTGGGAATTCTTAGGATGATTTGGATATCGTCAGCGTAGTTGTAGCACGAGATGTTGTGCATGTGGATGGTTCCAGGGAGGTTTAACAGGAGAGCAGATAGGCATGTGCCTTGGGGTACTCCAGTGTTCACAAAGCGAGCAGCTGAGACGAAAGGGGAGAGGAGGGCTATTTGTTTCCTTTTGGGGAAGGCGGCGATCCACTTGAGAGCAGTGCCATGGATTCCTAGGGAGTGGGGGCAGTCAAGGAGGATTGAGTGGTTAACTGTGTCAAAGGCTGCATAGAGGCCAAGGAGAATCGGTGCAGCACATCCTTCAGAGTCTGCTGTGACCGTGAGATCATCCCTGATCGAGAGCAGAGTGTTTCTGTTCCATGTCGTGGTCTGAAGCCTGATTGTGCGGGGTCCAGGAGACCGTAGTATTCTACGAATGCGTTGAGCTGGGAGTATGCTGTTCGTATGCTGTTCGGTCAGTGAGTTTTGCTAGAGATCTGGTGTTGGAGATGGGTCTGTAGTTTTTGGGATCAAGCGGGTCGAGGGATGCCTTTTTAAGTAGAGGCTTTAGATGCGCTATTTTGAAGGCATCAGGGAAGATGCCAGAGGCGAGGGAGTCATTTAGTTTGGTTCTTGCATGTTCTCCTGCATAGGTAGATGAGAATATTTCATTCAGGACAGAGGCGGGGCAGGGGTGGAGGGGCGACTCTGAGGGTTTGTTGGCAGATAGTAGGTTAAGGAACTAGTCTCTGAAGCTGGGTTTGAAGGAGTCGAAGGTAGGGAGATTGAGCGTCGGGGCAATGAGATCAGGAGGGGTCGGTGGTGGGAGGGGTAGAGGGAGGACAGTTTGGTGGTAAGGGATGTCATCCCGTCAAGAGCAGTGTTTTAGAAGTGTATGGAGAGGTAGTCGCACAGTGATTGAGATGGGGTAGAATGGGTAGAGGTGCAAGTGGGTTTGACGAATTCTGATATGATTGCGTGGAGTTCTTTGCTGTGGTTGCCACAGTTGAGAATTTGTTTATTGTAATAGACTTGTTTGGCCATTTGGATTTCAGCTTTGTAGTTACAGTGATGCATGGCGAACATGGATCTGCTGAGATCGGTTTTAGATGCTCGCCATTTGCGTTCAAGAGAGTTATTTTGTTTTTTGGCATTCCTCAGGTAGGGCGTGAACCATTTGGGGGACAGTCCATTGCGTGAGGAAGCGAGGCACGAGGGGGTGAGAGGAATTAGTGAGTCATTAAGCCAGGAGTCGAAAAAGATTCAATCGTTAAAGCTCCATCAGGGAGGAGTGTTGCAGGGGGACGAAGAAGCAGGGGGAGCACATCAAGGCTGTCAACCAGCGATGAGTCATGGGTTTGTTGGGGATAGCAAACCAGATATTGAAGTCTCCTAGGAGTGTGAGGGATGGGTGATTTACTTGAAAGGTGGCTATTGAATCATAGGCACAGACTTCTCCTTGAGCTTGACAGACTTAATTGTTTTGCATACAGGAGTCCAGTGAATTGCCTAGGGATGTGCTCTGACACATCCACTCCAATGCCAATGTGTCCCAGTGATTGGCTGACTGGCTCACTCCCTTTCACTACAGTCTCGGAACAGAACCAGGACCTCCACTCACCAGGCCTGGCGTCGATCAGCTGAGCCAGCTCCCACTACATAGGGCAGGCAGACGCAGATGGGTTAGAAGCAGCACCCCACGCCAGAAGCATCCCCATGGCTGGCTGCCTCACTGATCACAAGCAGTTTCTCCCCCAATAGAGTGCAATGTTTATGGCTGGGCCGCACCATTCCCTCCAACCTCCTGCTACACTACAACATGCCCCCCTGCTCAAATATATAGGGGTGAGCTGGAGCCAAGCAACACAGCTCATCTTTATTTATCGGTCACTTATTGGGCACTTATACAATTAGCGAAACTGTTTCAAAGCGCCCACAGGGTGCAGTATAAATTACAGAAAGACAGTCTCCTCCACCTCTACAGCCAGACGGCGACCCCAAGCAAGCACAAGGAGGCTTCTTCCAGCCCAAGTAGTCACTTGTGCCCACTGCTCCACTAGAAAATCTCTTGCAATACCTGGCAGGGCGAGGAGGTCAAAAACCAGATCCACTCCCAGGCTCCCGTGGCAGGCTCCATACCCTGTTGTCTCTGATGCACTGACTGGCCAGGAAGGCTGTTGTGTACTGCGCCAGCAGGAGTCCTATATCCCCTGCTTGTGTGCTCCTCGCTCAGGGCCGTCCTCTGGCTTCCGTTGGCAGATGCGGCCTAAAGCTCTGCCACCCCCGCTCTCCTCCAGGGGGGAGGTTGCCTGCAGAAAACTTAACCAAAGCGCCAAGTAGTCTTTTCACTCCTGACACGTCAGCCAGCCGCACCTCCTGGTATTCTACTCACAGGCAAGCTACAACTTGAGCAGGCCTCCTCTCTCCAATTGTATCAGGCTTCACAGAGGGGCTGAAGACCTGCCCCACTGGGCCACACCAAAGTTGGGGACCTCTTTGTACACCTGGGTCCTGCCCCAAGCCGGAGCCCTACCCTGCACTTCAGTGCATAGCCACCATGTTTCCGCTTCTCATGGCTCACGGCCTGGACTCGCATTGCAGGCAGCTTCCCGGGCTCAGCACTGCTCCTCTGCTCACAACACTTGGGCATCTGCTGCTGCACTGGTTCTGCTCACTCCAGCTCGCAGGAGGGCTGCTGTAGGGCTGCGGCGCTAACGGTTTACACTGCCATAAACTACCAGCCAGGCCACGCCCCTCCCACTGTATGTGTTTTTAAAGGAATGTGAACAATATCCAGACGAGATTGCGTGGGTTGAGGAAGCCGTGTTATCTAGTATAAAGACTAGATGGAGTGCTCTGCGTAGAAGGGATGCACTTAAGGAATTTGACTCTATTAAGAGACTTTCGTGAATGACTATGGCGAGTTTACAGACATCCCTATATTGTTAAATTGCCATCTTGTGCAATGAGGGATAAACTCATGAGTTTCAGGATGAATTGTTTTCCATGCCTGGAGGTTGTGGGACCATGTATTGGGCTCTAGGATTGTACATCCTGCTTATGTAAGTCTAACCTTTAGTCCTTGTACCACTTTTAAAATGTCCTGTCCTACATCTTAAAAGGCTTCTATTTTAGTTTATTTGTTAACTCTCCTTCAGCAGTAATTTCTGAAAATGTATGGGCAAAATTGAGTACTGTACATATTTCGTGTTCTGTAGCCTTTTGGGCTTTTTAGCAGAGGCCTGTACTATCTTGGGAGATCTTACACTTTTAACTAAAGACCTTTTAAGCAGTCTAGACTGATAATGTAACATTGAAGTTCTGCTAAAAGGAAAAGTGAACGATGTAAAGCATGAGCAAAGATTTTAATGGATATTTTACCTGTCTTGTCGCTTCTTAAATGGTTCCTTGTTTTATTGAGGATTATGATGAATTTGCTTTAAAAAACATTAACATAGTGTTTGTATTTTAAGGAAGTGTACATTCATTGTTTGTCTGTGTAAGGTCTCTTAATGGAACCAAATCACAGTAATAAACAAATGCACAAGAGAAAAAGGTCATAATTACCTGAAAAAGAAATTGTTGCATGAGCACATTTTTTTTAGATGTATATTGTGATGAATCCTGCGGGTCCCTTACTAAATCCGTGCCTAAAGTCTCCTCCCAGGTGGCTAGGCAGACACTTCGATCCTGACCTTGGGGATGGTGCTTTGCGGGAGGATCACCTAGGAGGAGACAAGGCTCAGAGTGTTGAGGAGATCCCATGCAATGAGACACAGTATTTGTCTTTTAAAGGGAAGAACCTTTCACAAGTACCAAGGCATGTAATGGCTTATTGTCATTATGATTGGTCTAATCCACAAATTGAGCATTCTGATGTGGGTCAAGCTAAGATAAAATCCTTGAACATTCTACATAAGGAAAGCCCGTCTGAGACTTATAAAAGTAGAAACCCTCTCATCTTACAGAAGTACAGGGAAAGGAAATATGTTAATGATGGCTTAACAGAACTGCTTTCTCATTTTCAAGTAAATACTGGTGATGGTTCCTTAAATATACTTTGGAATCAAACATAAGCTTAAAAGTGAAAAGATGAATTAGAAAACCTAATTCTGTTGTTGAGGACTTCAAGTCCCTTAATGCCATAAGTACTGGAATGGCGAAGAGGGCTCAAGAGCAATACTGTAGAAGTGGCCAATTTATTACAGCTAACAATCCACATCTGAGGGAGGTAGAGAGGCTTCAAAGGCCCCTTCTGGTGCAGGCTATTAGAAGGGGATTGAGCAGCAGCAGCAGTAGTAGCAGCAGAAGGAAAGCAGCATACAAAGGGATTGAAGACGGGAGCCGGTGAGTGTTAACGAGTGTTCTAATCCCTTGCGTGAACAAAGATAGGCAACAGTAGCCAAGGAAAATCTCTCTCGTATGAGTGAAAACACTGTTAACCCGACCGTTGCTTGTCGGACAATGAATGCAACAAAAGTAGCACTTGCGTATAAGTGAAATGGTCTGAACGGCACTAATTGTACATTGCACTGCATAAAACAGAAGAAATGCTGATCGTGTGAGCCTAAAAGTGAATCTGAAGTGAAGGTTAAACTGAAGAGCCATTGATAAAGAAGTAGAGAAAACATTGTAACAGAATTGAAGTGCCTGAACTTTAGGAATTGGGAAGTTCCAGGGAACAAGCATTGCCCACAGCCAAGAGGGGTGCAAGCATTACCAAAGCCAAGAGCTGTGTATCTATTGTCCAGAGTCAAAAAAGACTAATAACCAGGCATGCCACTAAGCTAGGGGGGCCAACAGGAAGAAAAGGGGTGAATGCAATGTCTAAAAGGGATGAAGCTGTTTCATAGTCGTTGTTCCATAACATTGAAGCTGCTATCAAATTTCACACTACCAAAGCCAAAACGAGGAAAGGTGGAATTACTTCCTTAAGGGCATTTTGGTTGTTGATATTGCAGAAAGACAAAAGTGACAAAGAGGCTGCCCTTCTGGAAGGTGAATGTTCAGAGGAAGAGTGCCTTGCCTACATTAAGGTGTTGAGGAGCACTAATGTGAATATTGTCTTTTCTGAAAAGTTGTTGAACGTCATAAAGTTACAAACTGTTGAAGCTGTGTTAAACTGAAGGCTGTCTGTAGATTTAGAACTTAAAAGCATTGTTGAAAGTTGGAGAGCTTTTAGGCAGGCCAATAGTCCTGCATGGTGGATCCTTGTAGAAGTAGACCCTGTTGGAGAGTAAACCAGATGGAAGTGCTGTGAAGTTATCCAGACAAAGATACCAATTATAATTTTATGGTTTTAAAATGAGAGCTGCAAAAAGCTGAGGATAGCTCAGGGGCAACACGGTCTCCTTGGAAGCAAGACGACACGGAGCAACACAGGTTCGATCCCCGGGTCCGCGCTTAGAAACCTCCGGGTATTAAACGCATTATAAAAAACCAGTCATAAATAACCAATCATATTAAGAAGCAGTGTTCCTTTGACATTTATGAAGTTGTGATAAAAACACGCTGACCCAAAAATATCATTGATGTTAATTATTTGACTAAAACATCTGTTCTAAGAAGTGGCTTTAATTTTGGACATTTGATTTACTGGAACTTTTGTTATGTCAAGTCGAAGGTGCAATGAACTAAAGTGGAACTTTGCTACAAAGCTGGATTTCTTGTTTCTATTCGTTAAATGGTAAGACTGAATCCAACTTAAATCCTTGGGAAGGGGAGATCAGCCAGGTTACCAAAAAAGACTGTGAATGTATCACAGAATACCCTTGTTGTTGTGAATTGCCATTACATGGCCTGCTGTAGCGGCCATGTAGTTATGGTTAAGTGGTTTAACGCATAGGAAGAACTCTTTTTGGGCGGCTTATAACTTTGCTCCCTCTGGACAAATCCTCACCAAACTGTGCAAAAGAAGTATATGGCCCACCCTGAATTTACTTGCAAAGTTTGGTGAAGTTTGGTCCAGGGGGGCAAAGCTATAAGGGGGGGGTCCCAAAATGTCTTTTTTCCCCATAGACTGAATGGAGAAAAAATGTTGCTCTCGCCTTTAGCCCAAACAGCTGGATGGATTTTTACAAAATTTGCGGCAGGAGCGGCAGCTTGTTCCCGAAAGCGTGCTTTTGTGAATTTGGTGAAAATCCGTTCAGTACTTTTCTTTCAAAACGACCAAAAAGTGGGTCTCAAAAAATGACTGATATCTGTCTGCTCTGCGGACACACTTCCCTGTTCGCTCCGCGGACAGGACACTGATTGGCTAATCGGCTTGCGTCATGTCCGCAGACATGCAACGTGTTCGCTGATTGGTTGGGGTGAAGCGTGAGGTGCGTCACATTGTTTCGATGCGTCCGCCATATTGGATCTGCAGACATTTGCGGACAGCGCGGGGTGGAAGTGAGCATAAATCCAATTTTGGGGAGTGCGTTGGTGTGTAGGAGTGCTTGGAGAGGGTGGGGGAGTAAGAGATGGGTCAAATGTTGTATTTGTTTAGGTGGGAGAAGGCCTTGATGTGTTTGCGGTGTCCGTGGTCACCGCGGTTGTCTGTGGACATACTAAACACTGGGCATACTACTGGCTATTTTACTTTACTATGATATTGGTTTTGGGTTGTTAGTAGAACATTGGTTGAAGAGGGTATGTATTGAAGAGTTTGTGCGTTGGTTGCAAGTATTATTTTAGAATGTTCATTGAAGTGGATAGGTTTTGAAGTGGATATGTTATGTTTTTGGGTTGTGGCCATTTGGTAGGCCCTGGCCACAACCACCGCAGCATAATGCACCAATTTTGCCAAACTTTTTTACTGTGGTATGTGGGCTGCTTAGGGGATATGTTTTAAAAAATGTGAGTACTGATTGGCAGTAGTGTAATAGTGTTTATAGGATAGTGAGATGTGTGTTTGTTGGATTGTGTTCAGAATGTTGGTATTGAAAACTGTAGGCGTTTTGGGTTGTATTTATTGATGAGGTGTTCTTTTGCATGGTTGATATTTTGCAGTGAGTCCAATCATTATATACTTACTGCTTCCTTTGTTGAGGCTGTATGTAGAGTTTTGGCAAGCCATGCAGTTAAGATTGTAGGGTTTGGCAAAAAGCACTGCAGCATAAGATACCCACGGAAGAAAACATTTTGGATTGTGGTCTGTGGTCGGGTGTTTGATTGAATGGGTGTGTTATGCTGTGGTGTTTGTGAGTCCAATCATTATATACTTACTGTTTGACTTTTTGTGGTTGTATGTATTTTTTCATGACATGGGTAATTGTAGCAGATATTCTTTTTCAATCTCTGTGATAAAAGAAAAGATCATGTTAGTGTAGGTAGTTTATAATGAGTTATTGCTTTGCATAGTAGACATTTCTGTATTATGTCGACCCTCATAGTTAGTACTTTAGAAGTACTATAGTTCAAAACAGTGTACTGTGCAATTTGCTCAGTTTATGTGTTTATTAAATCATTGGGTCTGTGGGAAAAATATCCATGCTGGATTAAAAAAAAAAAACTTTCCATGTTGTGGTACAATATATTTATTTCATTGATTTCAGTAGGAAGAATTGCATAGGTGTATGGGTTTTGATTTGCAAGTGGTGGTAGTATCGTTGCAATTAGATAGCAGTTGGTGTATTGTATTTATTTCTTTTTCCATTTTAGTGGTATTCATCTATCTGTTGGCTTGTTGCCGATTTTTGGAGTAGTTAGATACCTGTTGGCGTATTCTAACTGTTCATAGTTTTGAAGTTGAAGTTTTGTTTATGTTCATACACAGATTAGTTATTAAATGTTGGTTTTAAGAATATTAAGTAAGCGTTTACAAGATTTGCTGGTAATCTCTGCTTTAGAGTAATGGTAGTATCATTACATTCGAACCATCCACAATTCTTTTTTTATATATGCAGTGTAGTGACCTGCAGTGGTTGTGGCTCCTGTGTGGTAGATTATACCTATTGTTTTGAAGGTTTTCTTACCAAGTGATACTTGCCCACGTGTGTATGCAGTCAGCTTGCAGTTGTTTTTGGTACCATCTGCATTGTAACGTAAATGCATAACTATTACGTATTTACTATGTGTTTTGTATTTGTACGGTGGAGCGATTATCGGCATTGCAGGTAGTACATAATCTGCTATGGTTTGCATTTTGTAAAAGTTGCTGAAATGGAATGGATTCACAGTTAGGTATGGATACATATATAAAGCATTCATTAGGAACTTCTTGTGCTACATGGCTGCAAAGAGTGCATGTATGTTTCCACATGTATGAAATATGGAAGATTTCATGTATATGTATGTTTTTGTTTTCTAGTACTTGTAGTAAGTACATTACAAATTCTTGTGGATCTTCGTGTGTGTTTATAGTGAATTTGACAATTTCAGCACAGTAGTCCAATTCCTGCATTATTCCAGGAACACTAAGTGTTGTCAGGATTGCATTTCTGTGAAGGACTAACATTTGCAAACACAATTGGTCTGTCCCGTGTAAGTAAATGTTGGCAATAATTGGTGGCAATCGGAATCGAATAGTGATTGCTACATTTGCGTACCAATTTACACCAGTTGTATTTGAAAATTTGAATGGACCTGACAGTTCTGTGTCCAAGTCATTTGTTCGGAGTGTGCGTTGTTTATTTGAAGAGGCAGTTGAGTTAGTTTGAGCAGTAGATTTTTATTTGGTTGTGGTCCTTGATGAAGTATTAGCCTCTTTTACTTTTTTTGGAGGAATTGCTGTGAGATCCTGCATAGTTTGATTCTGAAGTAGTTTTCTTTTACAACATTTTGCTTTTTGCAGAACAGGATAGGTTTTTAGATGGAGGTGTAGAGTGAACACAGTCTATTGTATTCTAGAATACAAGGAATATCAGCATTTACTTTACTTCCATTAAAGTTGATTAGAAATATTCTGTCAACTGAACGTAAGCGTGATAGTGCTACATAGCTCATGCCTTCTTTAAAGACTGTGCTACCAGTATCTATCAATGCTTTGTCTAGGGTAAGACCTTGTGATTTGTGAATGGTGACTGCGTATGCTAGAGTTAGAGAAAATTGTTCACTGCGTACATACATGTCTTTGAAAAGAAGGAAGCGGGCTTGTGAGCGTCCTATCCTTTTAACTTCTGATAGTTTGACAAAGAGAATATTGACAAACTGAATGTTGTCTCGTGGGTATGTTTGAAAGCCAACAACTGTACCAAGTGCTCCATTAACTAGTCCTTGGTCCACGTCAAGGTTAAATTTAAGCATTACTCTACAGTTTAAAGGTAATTTTCATATTTTCTCCAAACCAGCTGTGTTAGAGATAGTTTTCCAAGGTGTTTAGCCTTGTTGTGGCTTGTTGACACATGGGTAATGTCATACCATGTACGTCCAGTTTGTCTGTGGAGTAAATTTGAACTATTCGTTGCATTTCTTTTTTTTTTTTTAACAATGTTTCATAAAATTTTGAACAGCTTGCAAGAATTGGCATCAAGGACATACAATTGACATTTTTGTGTGCTAATTGTTCCATGACATCAGTAGCATATGAGTTATGGCCGTAGAGTGCATGGATGTGCCTGGTTTTTAATATAGATTGTGCTTCTTGAGATAGTACACCAACTCTAATACTTTTGAAAATATTGGCCTATGTGAGGTCTGCAGACTGACGCATATTTTCAGTTAATTCTCTGTATTGGAAATGTTGCCAAAGGTTGACATTTCCTGTGCTGCCAATAGTTTTACGGCATAGTTTGTGTCCTAAGGTTTTAAAAATAAGTTCACCTTTAACTGGTGTTAATTGAAGATCTCTGAAAACTGTAATGTGTTTTTCTTTAAAGAGTTCTTCATAGTCTGTTTTCAGTACCTCTTGTAATCTGAGCTGAATGAAGGCTAACATTAGATTGGAAACCATGCTTACCTAATCTATTAGCAGCATTTTCATTTGTTTGAAAACTCTGCGTAGTTCAATTGCAGCTTCTGCAGAACGTTTGTAATAGTCTAATTAGTTTTGGTGTTCTACTGGAAGGAGTAGTAATCAGTGTAAAGTGACAGCGCCTATGTTTTAGGCAGCTAAACCTGTGGGGGCAGTTACAACAGCTGACAGTTTGCTGTTTGTCAATTGTTGGAGGAACTTGCTGATGATTTTGATTAAGAACGTTTTGCTTGAACCAGCTTGACCACTCACGTATAGCAGTATAGGTTTATAGTCTTGGCAGGTACAATTTTTACTTTCATGTTGCACACCATGTTCAATTTGTTTTGTTACTTCTTGGAAAATGCTACGCTGCTCATTGTTTAGTTGTGATTTTAGCACAGCAAAGTCTTATGTAGATTGCTCATACTGACACATGGTGTTTTCTACTTCCTTCATGGCTAATTCTCCCTCATTTGCTATTAGTGGCTGTCCAAGTGGTTCTTGGCTTCCTGTTACAGAAGGTTGACTATTGTCAGGAGTGTCCACATCTAGTTGGGCCTGGAGTTCTTCCTTGTGTTGCTGTTCATTGTGCAACATTGTTTTGTACTGCATAAAGTTTACGTCTGTTATAGTGCTTTCATTTGCTTTGAAAGCGTCTTCATACGAGTCATAGGTATCTAGTAAATCTTCTTTTCGCCATGGTTTAAAAAGTTGTAGCAGGGACATGTAATACAGTTCTTTATGTTGAGGAGTTTTTAATGACAATTTGATAGGATCAATTAAGCTTTGTTTGGTAAGTTTCACTAAGCTGCCTTCACAATTTTCCACTCTGTATCTACCCTTCTTTTCATCTTGTTTAATATTATTTTTGTATGTTAAGTTTTGGGCTACGTGGTATAGACGCATGGTTTCCAAAGTGGTACTCCTGTTTGGGTAGTATGTGTCTAGTAAATTGTTTTTCAAAATTTCTTGGCTGTTGGGATAATTTTTGGCTATTGTTTCTATGTCTTCATATGATTTGAGAACTCTTTTTCTAGATTTAGTTGGACCAAACTTAGCCATACTATATTTTCATATTTTCCATACAAGGCAGTACCTGTTAAACGGTCTGCAGGTTCATAGAAGCCACATTCTCTATGGGAGAGCATTTGTATGCCAAAGCTGTACAGTTTCTGTGATAGTGTTTTGTCAGATGATATGTCATCCCAGAGGTCTTGAAGCTCTGTTTTTCTGCTTTGGTTAAGTAGGCTGTGACATATCGTGCAACTGCAGTGGAATTGTCTGCAATGTACTGCACATCTATATTTGAATTCCATAGGAAGGCAATGATTGCATTGTAATCATTGATGTATTTTGATTCTTCTGTTCTTTTTATGAAATGTGTTCTTAGTTGATTTACCTTTGGCACGATGTCTAACTGAAGATATGAAGTTGTCATAATTCCTGCCCCTCATGTCCCCAGTCCTCCAAGATGTCAGGCTGGAGCCGGGCCACAATCACCTACATGGCCCTCGAGGGCCTGTCCATCCCTCCAAAGACCCACTTGGAGTCAGACATGGCGCTTGTGGCACCAGACTCACTCACTACCATAGGATAACATTGGGGATTGAACTTGTAGTGCATTGATGGGGACAAGATGGATGCCCCCACATATTTCGGTTCCCAGAACTGCATGTGCAGTCTAGTCTTTTGGGTGTGGTTCAGCCCAGAGACACCTGGGATACCCAGAGACTATTTAAGCCATGCCCAGGCTGAGAAACATGCTTTGTGTTTTCTGCACCTGCAGCGTGACACTCACCGTGTTCGGATCGGTCTCCAGTAGGCCTGCATCTTTCTTCTGCGCTCCGCTCCTGCAAGAACAAGAACACCGTTAGGAACAGCCTTACCTTGCGGTGCTTCTGCCCATCATTCATCGCTCCTTCTGTTCTGTAGGCATCTTCGGCGGTGTCATTCCCATCCCGGCAGGCCGCTTCCTAAGGAAAAGGGAAAAGAACAGAAAAAAGGCATTAGTAAGCATTCAGCATAACTTCGCTTATTTTTTAAAGACTGTACGAGCTTCAAACGCTTACCTGAATCCCAGCCGCTCTGGGGGAACTCGGTCTACGGAACTTCTCATCCATCTGCATGAGGGAAAAGACACTCCAGGTTAGCGTGGAAACATCTAGAGGCGCCACATATCATGCTTACTCACCACATTTCTTCTTCATAACCGGCATCCACGCTGAAAACGTCGCAGCACCTAAAAGACACAGAAAAAGAACTCTGTTAAATACAAATACGAAAGGGTCGCATTGCGCTCTCACTCACCTTCAGCGCTACTCATCTCAGCAGCACGTCGCCATCCCCGGACGCCGCCCATCATCTAAGGAAGGAAAGGAATGAAGTTAGAGAACTGTTCAAAAGACTCATTATACTTACCTGTCAGACTCTTCCCAGTGAAGTAACTAGGCAGCAACGAGCCTGCATCAATGAACGCGCCCCTGCGCTGAAAGCAGGACCGAGAGCACACTTTCCAAGAAAACAAGGTGAGCTGTGGATCAAAGGGAAGGGTTGGACCCCAGGGAAGAAGGGGTTCAAGCACACAGAGACAATAGGCAGTTAAACTCTACCAATCCTGTGTTTCAGGCCCAGTCTCCAGTCGAGTAGACTCTAGGGAAGGGTTCAAGGTCGTAAGAGGTCAGAACAGGCTGAGTGACGTCCCCGCGGATACCAGGTGAGCGTTAGTTGTTTACTTGACCTGTTGTTGAAACCGGTCTAGGGGAAACCAAAGCGGCATTTGGTGTAGTATTTTCCTTTGTTTTTATATTTGCGACGACAATACTTCCCACATTTGTGTCTTTGAAATTTTAAAATGTGTGCATGAAGGTCACTATGTCTTGTTTGTGAAGGGATTTCACAAGTGACATATTTCTGGATGATGTGCAAAACAGTGACATCACTGTCCTGACCAAATTTAGGTGCATCTTTAATCCACAAAAGCATGTGGATGTGTGGTGCTCCTCTGGCTTGGTATTCTTTTCTCCAAAAGAAGTGTTGCACTTCTCTGAGAGGAGGAACCGTTTTTATTACAAATGAAGTGTGGCATAGCAATGATGGAAATATCTTGATACATTTACAGGATCTAGAGAGCAGAGTTCTCCTGGTGTTTTTATATCTGTTTTGTTTTTGTTTGCTATGCGTAGGAATTCATGTAAATCTTCCCATGCATATTCTGCACAACTTAATGTCACAAACCAAGTGGGTGGGCCAAGGTTTCTTATCATACAGCGTACATCTCTGTGACGTCGGAACCAGTATTCTTTTGTACCACGCATGTTTGCTTGCAACTCCGTAGCATAGAGTTGCTAGTTCACTTTCAAAGAGAAGGTGGAATATGTATTCCACGTTTTGTCTGAATCTGGGGTCTTCAGAATACATTCGTAGAGAGCGGTATTCTGATGCTGTTATTTGTGTGGGTCTATCGCTTTGCCAGTAGGAAAGGCACGTGCTTCTATATTTGTATTTATTTTTGTTTATATAGCGCTTTACACCAAAGGGCTGCACATTTCAACAGGATAAATAAAACAGTAAGATCATCCCATATGCTGATTGGAGATCCTTTGGCTTGTCACATTTGGTATGTTTCCAGTGCATCTATGGTGTCTTTAGAGTGTAATGGGTGAATTGTATAATGCTCTAAAATATTGGTTTCTGTAGCAGGATCTAAAAGTTGAAATCGACCAGTTTCTGATGAGTCTTGAATTATTTCAGTGGTTTCCCTCAGGTTTTCTTCAATATTAATGTCTTTGTAGTATTCATTGTTGTCTTTTAGATATTGCAGGGCTTGTTATACTTTATGTAAGTCCACGAGTTGTTGGCATTTTCTTTTGTCTTTTGTAGGTACGCCATTTACTAAGATAACTAAAGATTGATCTATTGGAAGTTGCACTCCCAGAGTGTGTACATTTTCTTTGAGATCTAATGGCAAATACAATACTTTGCCACAAATGCCTTTCACTAGTTCAGAAGTAGGTAATTTTGCTGTTTTTAGTTGAAGGCGTATTATTGCTTGAAATGGGTGCATTGTTTGAATACTCTCTTATAAGTTAAGTTGTTGCAGGGGTTTTGGTAGTGGGAATAATTCCAAGTTATTTGTGATAGCACGTGAAGATATTTGGTTAAGTTTTGCAGTGCAGTAAGTGAAAAGTATTAAGGGGTCCGTAATTTTGTATTTGTTTTCTGCTATATGATGGAGAGCCAATTGGAACCACTTTGAATCTTCATTGTGTCATGAACCATCGTCTACGTCCTTTCTGGTCCCTGACTCGCTGGGGTTTGCATGCAGTTATCCTTCCAACATGGCCACCTGGAACGGAATGCTCCGGATCAGTCTATGCGTTCCACGCTGCTCATCCCACAAAAGAGACACGCCGCCGCGGCTCTGCGTGTCTCAACGCTACCGCTACCTATAGTTGGACGTGCTTAGCTGGAGTTCGATCGGGGCTCTCGCTTGATTCCTTGTTCCCAGTTCCTTCAATCCGCTCCTGTTCCCTTCCCTCTCCAATCTCCTGGAAAACCTTCCGTGCTCGAGTCACGGTCCTCCGTGCCTCCAAGCGTACCTTAATTACTTCCTGGAATTACCCTGGACTTTGTGAACGCTCCTGGAAACTGAACCGCTACTCTCACGCTGGACGCCAAAGAACGGCGTTCGGGTCTATACAAATCACGGACCGTAAAGAAGAAGAAATCCCAGAAGGTTGCAAGTACACAACAGAAACAGGTGAGAAGGGGAGAGACTTGTGACACATTGTCTTCTATTTTGTACATTATGTCTACAGGTTTTGTGCTATGTTTATAAAAAGTCCTGCAGCAAAACACACACACATACGCACACGCACACAAGCACACGGTTTGGTACTTCAGCAGATGTACTTTTAAACTTTAGTATTTCTTTTTTGTATGTGTGTAGTAGGTTTGCCCCTGTAAAGTTGTTGCTAGTCTGTTGTAAAGCTATTGCATTTTGTAAGTGGCTTTCACTTCCAAAATATTTTCTCTGGATATGCTCTATTTCTTCGAGTAGTTCTTTGGCTGTACCATGTAGAAGATTATTTACATTGGCTTGTGCTAAAGCAGGACTTTTGGCATAGTACAGTTTATGAACCAGATTTCTTATAGTTGTATGGTGTGTTGATATCATTTTGATATGGTGGAAGGTGCTTTTGCAAATAGGTCCAGAAATGCAGGCTAATGAATGTCCTTGTAGTCCATATTTTGTAGTAGTTTCATTTTGAATTTGCCTTTCACATACTGATTGAGGAACTGGCATAAAGATTTGAAAGATTTTTTGGCTATGTTACACATTGATGTGCTCAGCAATTTGTAGACTGGATGTATTGGTTCAGTGGAATGGAGAGTTGATACTAAGTTTTGCGAGCAGTGTTTCTTGTTCCATAATGGTATTACATTTTTCATAACCTCGTCCACTGCTATGCATGGCAATTGGGTTTATTTGCTTTTGTTTGTATGCTTCTTTATTGAAATATGGTTCTGTGCTCGTGGTGTGACTCCATTCACCTCCACAGATGTTTGTGAAGCTATCTTTGTTGATATTCCGTTTATTGAGAAGTCTTTTTTGTAGTTTAGTACTTAGTTTTGTTAGTGGTTTCATTCTGTTTAAAACTAAAATAATTTCCTTTTGAGAAGGATTGCACTGTCTGAGAGCTGCTAGGATTAATTTTCTACGATAGGTTTTAAGGGTTGTGCGCGATTTCTCTCCTGTTTTTATAAGGTTCTGAAGGACTCTGTGGCGGAACATGTTTTGTAAAATTATTTTTTTGGTATGCTTACTTGCGGCTACATAAAGATTTATAGGTGCAGTGTTAGCACTAGTTGTAGCTGCAGTCTTGTTAATCACTTTCTGTTTCGTTTTACATTTTGCAAGAGGAGGCAAAGTTTCTGTACTGGAAGCTGGTTTTATTTCGCTTAATGACTGTATTAGCTGTTTTGTTTGAACTTTTTGTACAAATATCTGCTAGAGGTGGATGCTTATTTTGGAGACTTATTTTGATTGTGTCTACTTCTGCGTTGCTTTCTATAGAGTTGGTTTTCGGTAGGCATTCTTTGGGGTCTGTTGGAGAGAAAAAGAAAGTGTGGGTTGGGATGTTGTGCAGTGTATGTGTGCTTTGTGTATGAGTGTCTGAGTATGATGGTAAGGATGTATTCAGATGTGTGTGATTGTGCAATGGGCTGCTACTTCAGGTTGGGAAGGCTATTCTCGTATGTGTGTTACTATACTGGTGTTCAGATAACAATACAAAGTATGCAGCTGGTAAGGGACAGCACTAATACTGAATCTAATGTTGCAGGGTTAGTACAATTGTTTGTTCTAGAATACTAGAATTCTACAGTGTTTGAGTAACAGTTAGAACATTATGGCAGTATTGCACTTTTTTGGATGGAAAGAGTAGGTTTCTTGTGAGTTCTGGTCCGTACTTCAGACGCTGCTGCTTTTCAGGAGGGTGGTCTTCACTGCAATTGTGAAAGAAAGAAGTTAGTAAGTATGTGTGTTAATAGCACTGTTTTTAATGTAGACATGGATTTCTTTGTTTTTGCAGTAGTAGTAGTGCTTTCTGATAACTGTGCATGGTATGTAGATGCACCTTCCTTTGCAATGTGCATTCTGTATATTTTACTTAGAATCGGTTAGTTGAACGTGCTTTAGAAATGATTACAATAGTAAGCACACAGAACATACTTAGCTTTTTAAGGCGGTGTTATTGTATGGTAGGAGATAGCAAAAAAGCATACGATTATTTCTTCTATTTTTACAGGGTAAATGGCAGGAACTGTAGGGAAAAGTATGCATTTGTGAAGGTGTGGGAAATAAAGCAGAAGGATTTGATTGGTTCAGCAGATTATTACTCTGCAGGTGATTACCAAACAATGGGTGATCCTGTGGTGCTTGGAGATGGGAGAGTCTGAAATAAAGTAAGGATTGCAATGAAGAGTCTGGTACTTGCGTTGCAGACTGAAGGGAAGGGGGAGATGATGTATGTCTTGCTTTACAACACTGTTTGTACTTAGTTGTACATGATGTGATAGACATGACTGCACCTGTGTATAGTTGAATGCTGTTGTAAATTCTAGAACGGAATGGGCAGCCAGCTGTAATGAGAGAGCTGTCTAGATTGGAAGTACAGTTGTAGAGGCAGTGGTGTTGTTTCAGCTGGAAACCTTTAAAATATCGGGTATCTGTGTGCATGAATAAAGATGCATGAACTCATCCTGGCTGTGTGTTATTTTATAACGCACTAGAAAGCCTTCTCCCATAATTATACTGGTATTTGTCCCATCTTTTAACATGAAATGACACTTTGTTAGATAGCTTTGTGTGGTGTCTGATTACTATTATAATCATTCCTAAAGGAAGTTCAAATGATAGAATGTATGTTAAATATGCAGAATGTATAGAAAGGAAATTGTTTGTACACCCTATGCACTATAATGCATTAAATGCCATTATGGTTGAAATGTGGATAAATGGGTGGCAGTGGTTACACAAATGATGGAGTGACTGAAGAAAATAATAGTTTGCACATTGCGGTTGGTAATATGCGCAAATAAAAATTTGGAGAGCAGACAGGTTTGCAAGTGACACTTGATCATAGCATATGGGAGAAATGACATTAAGCTTTTTTTACAGGTTATACAGGGTAAGTGGCAATTACTGTTTATATGCATTTATACTAGAGCTGTAACTACTGTGCAGAAAGTATTCATACCTGTAGTTTTTGTTCATGCATGTGGATGTGCATTAATCTGCAAGTAGAAATGTTGGAGAGTTTTGTAGTAGTTGCTGTAGGTGCTTTGCAATCACAGCCCAATTGTACTCAAGAATGATCAACAGTACATCTAAAGTGCTGAACTGTGATGAAGGAGTTAGATGTAGAGTTCTTTGATGTGATTGGTGTATGGTTGTGTGACTGTTTAACAGTAACCAATGAGGGGAATGGTGCAGAGAGTGAAGTGGAAAGGGTAGAAGGGCTGCCCCAGTGTTACGCACTCTGTGGAAACCACGGCTGTTTGCGGATAGGGCGTGCCACATCCGGGGGTTTCTCAGCAAATCCAGCATGGAAAGGGGACTGTAGGGATTAGCCAATCCGGTGTTGAGGTTCTGCTTTGTATTGCGAGAGGCTGTGTGTAGTGAAGATGGCAGATGTGGAGAAAGTCAGGGTGTTGGTGGTTGGAGATATGTTTGTGAATGGTTGGGAGCAGTATGCTAAATCTAAGAATGTGGCTAACAATTTTGTCATACAAGGAGTGGAGGTGGTGTAATGTGCCTGGTTTTAATTTGCAGGCAATGCTAGAAGTTTGTCAGGATATGGCTAGTTTTAATAGTCCACATGTAGTTGTCCTGCACTGTGGTGCTTTGCATTTGGGTTCTGTCAGTGCCCCTACGTTGTTGCAAGATCTGGAAAACTTGGCCCAGGCAGTCATGCAAGAACCTCCAAATGCCAAGGTTATTTTTTTCTGCTTTGCTACCTAGGGCAGTATGGGACAATAGTTGTGTTTTTTGTCCTCAACAAAATGTTGCTAGGTGTTTAATTAACCAAGGCATGTTTGCTTTTATGATTAGAGCTGGCATTTTCTTTTGCAATAATGACAACATTGATTCTGGCAATGTTGTTTACTTTAAAGAAGATGGCATGTCTTTATCTTTTATGGGAAATGGCATGATGATTTGGAACATAAGGATTGCTTTGGAGAAGCTAATGTGAAGATATTTGGAGAAAAACAAGGGAAAGAAAACAAAAAAAGTACAAAATAAAAGGTGTTTCAGAAGCATCTGCAAAAAAATTGCTCTTTTCAGAGCCAAACTCAAAAGGGAAATGGGGCACACTATTTAAATTTTCATTCCCCACTCTCGGATTGTATGATTTGTCCATGGACACCGCGGTTGTCCACGGACAGCGCGTATTACATACAGGGATTTTGAGGCTGAGAGGCATACAAATGAGTCGTAGCAGGGCAAGGGACTGGTCAATGGGGTTTACTGGGTGTGATGTGTAAGGAGAAACTTTGTCAGAAAATATTTTTCCTGAGAGGAGAGCAGATAGCTATGGCTGTGTCTTTCAGAAGGCAGATTGTCTGGATTTTGGGAGACTCATGGATAAATTGGTTGGAGGTGCATGCAGATCGCTGTGGAGTGGCTGCACTTCTTGGATTCCCTCATGTGGAAGTGCACTGGCATGGAGTGCGTGGAATGAAGTGGCTGGATTTGGTACCTCTTTATGCTACTTTGGTGACACAGCGTCATCCAGACATTATTATTATTCATTGTGGAGGGAACAGTTTAGGACATGTCTCTGGAATCACTTTGCAATTTGCAATGAAAGAAGGACTTGGGAAAGTCATGGACATGTTTCCAAAGTCCCGAATAATTTGTTCTCGTATTGCGCAGACAGATGTGGCTGCGTTCTTCTTCATTTGGTCCACAAATGGAGAAAGTGAGGCGCAATGTCAACGAGGCTGTTTGTGCCTTTTTGAGAGATGTTGGCATGTCCTCTTTTCACAATGAAAATGTTTCGTAGTACACACATTTTTCGCAGTGATGGAGTACATCTTACTTATGTTGGCAATCAGATCTTTCTGCGAAATATACAAAATGTATTGCAACCCTTTTTGGAATTATAGCAATCCATTTTGCATTAGGTGTTGACCATTTGAAGTTTGTGAAACCCAAACAAACCCACAAATAGGCTCTTTTCAGAGCCACCACTTCCTCCCAGAGAAAAGTGCAACGGTTCTGATAGGGCAGCACCCAAAAATCTTTAGATGTCCGCGCACCTTTAAAAATGCAGAGCTCTGCACTATTTATTTGCCACTTCTATTTTTAAACTGTGAAAGGCGGCTCTGAAAAGAGCCTTTTTTTAATTGGTTTTATATTTTTTGGGTTTTCTAAACACGACACACAAGGAAAGGAAGGGGCACCAACCACGGGGATAAGAAAGGGCAGGTGGCGAGAGGAAGATGTTGGGTGGGCCTTACTCAGGTAGTTGGCAGTCCTTCTCATGCTCCCGGACCGCAGCCTCGAAAGCACTTTGAATGGTCTCCCCCCTGCAGAGTACTGCGTCGCGGTACATACACAGTACTTTGAAACCTTTGAAAGATAAGGGTCTACAGCATCACGTATGGCCTGCGAGGCAGCTGGAGGGAGGCACTGCCCCACAGGAGTGTCTCTTGTAGTGACAGGAGCGAAAACGGAGGATGCTGCAGGGGAACTCAACCTACTACATGTATTGTAAGGTACAACCTTACGAATAGCCCTACCGTGGAACGACCTTAGGTGTCGCTTCATTGAGGTAGTACCGTAGCTGTACAAACCCGGTTTGCTTTGACTCAGTACCAACTGGCACCGAGTGCAGCACACCTTGTTTGCACGAGCTTTCGGTACTCCATCAAGCGTGGCGAACAACCTCCACACCCAAGATTCACGGTGAGAACTAGTAGTAGGGACTTCCGCTACTCAAGGGCGCGTGGGTGTTCTGCGGACAGTGTTCAGGTCCCCGAACAAAACAAATGTACGTCACAACTTTGCAGACGGGATATGTGTTCTACGGACATATTCATTCTGGTTGCGGACAATGCGAACAGGGGGGAATGTTCTTAGGACCCCTTAATTTGAATAGTTGCAGACATGCAGACGGATTTAGTGTTCTGCGGGGACACCCCACTTTCACTACGGACAGTGCGAACAGGTATAGTGTCCTTAGGACACTGCCATTTCGGTTACTTGCGGACATCCCTTACACCTGCGCTGTCCGCGGACACCCACCCTGCCTTTTTAAAAAAAATAAGACAGAGGAATATAGTAACAGCACACATTTTTTTATTGTATAAAAATATAAAAATTATGAAAGAGGGGTGAAGCAGAAACTGATACAAATATAGGGGAATTAAGGATTTGTACATGTTGAATGGTAGGGGAGGAAGGGATTGACGTCTCATCATAACGTTTTTCTTGTTGGGGAGGTTTTGGGGTTGGTTGGGACATGGAGAAGGGGTACAGAAACATGTGGGACAGTGATATTTAATTTTTTCCTTTATATGGTCCTCCACAACGTTTTTTTAAAAGAATTACATTTGTCATTAATCAATTTTTTGCTGCAGATGATTTTCCAAGCTGTCTGTTTCTGTATTATGTTTAATGTCTGTATGGTCTGTTAAAAAAATATATATGTTAAGTACACATAAAGTAATGGTTATTAATTGGTTTATTTAGAGAAGTGTAGTGTCTACCATTAGTATCACTGTCTTCACTCATTTCATCCTGAGGAAAACTTTCTTGTAGCCATTCCAAAGTACTAGACATTTCTGTGTAAAAAACAAAAAAAAAATACTTTTAGTGCAGAACGTTTATAAATATATAAAATTAATGTAGTGTACTTACTAGTTTCTTTTTAAGTTTTGCTGTAACTGCTGCGTAGGTGTGCAGTTGATTTTTGCTGTGCAGTTTCTGTGAGGTAATTCTGCTGGAGGCATATTTATTTTCTTTTGCTATGTTCCATTATGTTGCATATGCTATGTAATTGGACTGTTGGTGTCTTACATACAGTTTTGACTTCTTATTTATTATTGAATGTAATTTATTTATGTGCTGCTTATTGAACATGTTCAGAGTTTTTATTGCGTGATATAACAATGTAAGATACCCCCTGAGTTTTTGGATAGTGTTGATGTGCACGGTCCGCGGACATCAGAACCACTAGCGTAGGACAGGTGGTTCAGTATGTTCTATGTTTCATGTATTTAAACTAAGGGAATCCTACTAAACACCTATCAAATTCATGCTATCTATATCGATATATATTCAGTGAAAAAACTTTTTATAAGGGGCGTTATGGTTCAGTTGAGCTACTAAAAACCTATAAAATTCAGCAAAAAAAACCCCTGAAATTCGCCAGTTATGGTAAGCTAAGCAACCATAACTCGCGCCACCACCGTGCACTGCGAAGATTAACACCCAGGACATCAAAGATGACATCACAAATGTCATTGATTACATCAAAGATGACATCACAAGTGCATTTACTTTTCATGAAAAGTCTGTACAAGGGATTCTTATTGTAATGTTGATTAAAAAAAAGTGTCAAGGATCATTGGAATAAATATCATGAGGTACGTAGTATATTAAGCAATGCATTTATACAAATAGCATTCTATTATGAAGTTATTTCCCGTATACTAAGCTACTTATGTAGAAACGGGCATTGTGTGCAGCACACTTGATAGAGGTGCAATATTAACAACCTTAGCACGTTGAATAGTAAAATTATAAATGCTTTATTAGAATTTTGCATACTGTGAAACATTTAATAAGTAGCTAATAAAACCCACTTACTACATAATTGATTAGTACATACAAAACACAGAGACAACAACACATACAAATATAAATATATACAGGGAAAGTGAAGTAAGCAAAAAAGCAGCAATACTAGCAGACAATGTTTGTAACCTAACTTATTGTCTTCATGCACAGAAATGATTGCTCTGCTTCAAAGCTGCTACTTCCTGTATGTAGAAGTATCACATGATGTCACTGGACCGTAAGTAGTGTGAATACAAAGTATACAAATATGAGCATATCCAGGGAAAGTACAGTAATAAAAAAACAGCAGAGGTATAAAAGTGTTGATAACCTTACTGATTATCTTCATGCATAGAAAGGATTGCTGTCTTTCTAGCCTGTGTCTTCCCCTTTGTATATGTTTCATATGATGTGAGTGGACTCTAAGGCAATTACTGTAAGAACATATTTGAAGGATAAGTCCAAAAATATAATACCTTTTTTGAATTTTTATTTCTTGACTGTTACTGAAGAAAACCATGTGGCCTAGATATGTCAGTAAAGGAAAAAAGAGGGAACCAGACATGTGATGTCATCAGTGATGTCATCTTTGATGTCCTGGGTGTTAGTCTTAGCCGTGCACCGTGGTGGCGCGAGTTATGGTTGCTTAGCTTACCATATCTGGCGAATTTCAGGGGGTTTTCGGTTTTACTTCTAACCATAACGTCCTTTTAACAACGTTTTTTTCACTGAATATAGATATATACGTGAGGGCCAGAAATTCTTTGTTGGAACATTTTCCTTAGTTTGCGTTAGGCAAGGAAATGCTTGTCCGAGTAGGGGTAGTGAGGCGTTACTTCAAACATATGATTGAATAAAATGGCAAATTTTGAGAAATCATCTAAAAGTTGTCTGCCTCATATTTCTGACCCCACCCAATTTACACAACAGACTGAATTACTCATTTTAAAATGCAGACGAAAAATACAAGACCATAAGGACCCATTACAATTTTTACTTGCACTTGAGATCTAGGCTAAAAGTAATTTTTGAAAGTACAAAAGAAATTGGCCAGAATAACTTTTTTAAACGCACACGAAAATGTGCCAAGAAATAATTATTCAAATGCACAAGAACAATACAGAGTGTTAGGGGCACAGTAAGGTTTTTAAATGCAAGAGAGAGATGCCAGAGTGGCTTTTTCTCAAATGTACAAGAGAAATCCAGGTTCTTGAGCAAACTGGGTAGATGAGAACACAGGCAATAAACATTGCAGGTAAATTTAAGGTAAAACGCACATAATAGTTATCTGAGGAAGGACAGTGTTATTTAGATTGTAGGGGGCAGAGGGATAGGCCCAACTTCATTTGTCTGTGAATGATTAGGAGTGATTCTGTGTGGTGATGCTTAAGGACAGGGCTTTACATAGGTGTTCACATGATTGAAGGTTCTATGCCAAGCCCTACCTGACCCCAGGATGGGTCGGACAGGATCGGGTGCTCAACATCTTAAGTTTCCTCTATTATAGTTCTGTCTGGAGCCAGAACTGCAGATGGTTGAGGTCTTGCCTGGTCTCCTTCACAGGTGCGGGTTGGCGGAATGAGGCACATCTGGCCAGAAAGGCCATCTTAAAACAATTCCAAATATTCCTGGAATGGCTCTCGCTTGAAGGTTACAGCCTCGCATGTCCAGGTGCTTCCATTACAAGTCAAGTGTGGGATTAAATGTCACAATAAGGTCACCTTAAACCAGTTAATGCCTGAAATACCTACCATACTCAACATATGTAAGGTACATTGTCGTGTTGCGAGATGCCATCAAATGCCAAGAGCAGCCTCAAAATCACATAAATAATACCTTATGTGAGTTAATGCCTTATATACTGGGTAGAGTCATTTGAAGGGTGCACTGCCTCACTTTATCAGTTGATGCAGTCATATGCCAAGTGCAGCATCACAAAGCCCTGGTTAATGCAGGTCATCACGTGCAAAGTAATGCATTAGAGCCTTAGTGTTTCCACTACTTATTTTCATTTTAACCCTGTCCGCAGACATCTGTATGCAGTCGGAAGTGGTAGGGATGCATAATTAATTGGAACAATTGAAAGTAAAAATGTCTTGGAATATGTCGTGTTTCTCTTCCTGGTGCTACCACTGTGACCTCTGACCCAGAAGATGCAAGGACACATGCCATAAGGACCAAAGCAGAAGCATGCACTGAAGTCCCTGACCTCCACAATGTAGATGAATTGCCCTTCCTGTTTTCTGTCCCCGAGACTGGTAAGAACTGCTTTGACAGTGTAATCCTCTACAACCCCATGGAGATGGATTAATATCCCACAGTACACCCTATTTACCTTTTTGAAAGACAGCACACTGGTTATTCTGAGCAAAATCTAAGAACAAGTGTTGGAACCTTTAGAAAAGCCAATCTTGTGCTGAATATTCAATTACAGCGCTTAATTTGTTGGGGTGTCTGCAAGGGATGAGCCTTGGCATTTTTTTCTGAGCAGTGACACTTGATGCCTCAGACTCTGTTCAGTTATGATATGGTGTTTTAGCAACTTTATATATTTTCTTTGAACTGTCAGTCGTAGTTACACAGCAAACAGCAGTGTGAGCCATTAGTGTTGATTGGCCTTTTATCCAATTTCATGAGTATGAATGTGCCAGAAGGTGGCTGTGTTGGATACTGCTCTAGTCATCCTTCATGACATTAGTGTTGCTCTGCTACTGTAATAACTGTGAGCACTGCCTCATAGGGTGGAGGTGGCTTGGGCGTGTGATGTGGGTAGCAGGCAGACTGCCACTGTACCCGATACAGTTCACTAGTTCTGTGGCAGTGTGATGATTCACTATATGTCATCACTTCTCCCTGAGGGGGGAACCCCTTCCCATGAGGCCAGGGAGGTGAGGCTGCCAGTCGATGGTCCCTCTGTGAGTGGGATAATTCGGGAGGATGTCATGGGGAGGGACTCCCCCTCTAGGGATGAGAATGACCATCTAGGGTGCAGCCGTTGTAACATCATCACACCCCCACACATTCTAACCTCTTTTCTTAAATAACCTCTTTGTAGAGTTTAAACTGTTATACTGTTATCAGGTATAGAACTATAGGGAACCTGAAAGTACTATGACGAGGAACAGTGTAGTAAACATGAACATCACTTGCCACACAAGTACTGATATTAGGTGGCCCCGTGCCAGTATCAAGAACAAAACAGCAAAGAGATAAAGGACTTGTACAACAAGCAGATTGGAAACCGGCTACATTGTATAAAAACTAAAGACTGACAAAGATACTTGTCGACTCCAGCCGAGACAGACAGCAGCAATGGAAACTCAGGCACGGGAGTTTCAAAGCTGCTTGGGGGACAGGAAAAGGAGGATGATGCAGAGCCGCTGCAGCCTTTCTTCTCGTGCACTGCACGAGTGGTCCCAAAGGCCAGAAGGAAGCTGAAATGCACAAGGAAGTACCACGCTGACATGACAGACGTGGAGACAAACCCAAAAAAGCTGAGCTGCAGAGAGGGAAAAAGCGCTGGCGTTGCAGGCGCGTAGAGAACCACTGAAAAGCCGAGCCGCTCAGTGGGGAAGCCACACTGCTGTCGCAGACCAGAGAGGAGCCTGAAGTAGCAGAGAGGCAAACCCTTATTCCTGGAAGCCCAGGATATGTACCGACATCCCTATGAACGTGAAGGGAGCCACGGGGACCCAGAAGGGATTTGGGGTTACAAGGGAAGCAGGCATTAAAGACTCTCTCTTGGTTTATTAGTTGGGAATGTGAGAAACCTGAAGATGTCTCGGTCTGTCATCCAGGTGAAGATGAGCAAAAACACGGGGCACACCTATGATTTAACCAAAGAAATATTAGGGTATTTTAGAGTAACTTTTATAGAATTAGAGATAATTTGAGGTGCGGGGAGAAAAGACTCAACCTTGGCAACTAGGTTGGGAAAATGGAGGACAGAAAATGGTTGTTCCTAAAGAATTTAGGAACTCGCGTCCCCTGCACACTCTCTGATATCTGCAAAGCAGATCAATAACTTTCGTTTTTTCTGTTTTACTAAATTTCATAACACACAGTTCAATAGACAATTAAATAGGTGGAGCAGTCACAATGAATAACAAGCTCACAACATTTATGTAGGCAACAAACATGATATTTATTGTACAATATCTCTGGGCCCGATGCGTTTCGAGTATAAACTCTTCTTCAAGGGCAAAAACATATTTCACAATTCATAATTCAATTTCTAGAAAAAGGTAGAGAAGGGTACAACTTAGTATTTTGCATATAATTCAATTATTCATACAAACTTTCAAAACATTAAATCATAGATGTAGTTTGAAACCTTGTCAAGAGATGTCTGGGATAGTACCTAGTAGCTCAGTTTAGTATAAGTCCAGTCAGATAAGTAGTATCTCTAACCAACACGAAGGATATATAATTTGTGGGAAAATGACAAGCTACTCTATTTTCAAAAAAACAAAAGATTAAAAAATTTAAAAAACAAAAAAAATTAAATACAATTATGGCATAATCCATGCATATAGGTAGTGTGTCACTTACCAACTATGGAGTAGGCATAGTTGCAAAAACATATATGATGTACATGGATAGCGGGTGCTTTAGAGAGGTAGCGTGTGTATCCACACTAAGTAAGAAATGTGAAAAGTCAATAGTATACTTAAGGTGCAAGTATCCGTAAAAGTAACGGTAATGGAGTTTCATCAACACTTACATTAGTTTCCCAAAAGGATTCCGGCTAGCGGTACGTGGACTGAGTCAAAAGGGGCAAGCAGTTCGCGCTAGTACATAGATCTGTATAGAAGTAAAGGAAAAAGTAGGAGGAGGTAAATAATAGGAAAAAAGTTCCAGGTCTCAAGAGTGTCAGTGGACCCATAGATCACTTACTAGATACACTGTGAATCCTTCAGCGAGCGAATCATGGCGAACCTCATCCCGAACAAAGAGGATGTTGTTCGTTCATGATTCTGCTCTTATGTACTGAAAGTACTGCTGACGTATGTATCTAGTAAGTGATCTATGTATCTTTAGGAACAACCATTTTTTATCTGTCATCCAGGTGGACAGGACACGGCCATCACTCTTGGATCCAGTTCCGGGGGGTGGTTCAGTGCGCGATGATCACCTGGGTGAGGGGTCCTCGGGGAGTGTAAGTGGGACACCAGACGGCGAGATGCAGTATTCCCTTCCTTGTCATAC
This sequence comes from Ambystoma mexicanum, assembly GCF_040938575.1. NCBI lineage: Eukaryota > Metazoa > Chordata > Amphibia > Caudata > Ambystomatidae > Ambystoma > Ambystoma mexicanum. The sequence goes on along the minus strand of NC_090940.1, from coordinate 297,473,088 downwards.
TTTTGCCCCATCCTACCAGATAGGATACTTAGGAATTCAACACCCCCCCCATTTTCACAACACAAACACTTTCTCACGCACAGCTCACTGTGACGGAAAACGGACTAACACCTGAGCCGCATACCTGACGTGTCCCAATACAATGGTACACTTCCCCACATGAATAAAATGCAAAATGAGCACGAAAGCACACTCTGGGCAAGGCAAAGTACACGAGGAAGCTGCAGTTCCAAAATGGCAGTATAATACAAGGCAGTAGACTGCCAGACCGAAGAGGATTGCAAGGAGGGAAGTGCCCTTGACCTTTTCAACGAAAGACGGTTACTTTTATGAACCTTCAAGAATAAGAAACGTGAGACCAGGAATCGAGGCTGAACAATCCTATATTGTGTGTCAGAGGTACCCATGCTCTCCCGCATCGATAGGCAAGGCAGGGAGAATAGTTTGCCTCTGTGGTATTGTCCTTGGCTCCTGCAACAAAGCAGCACCAGTGAAGTCAGCACAACTGGTGAGTTGGGGAGACTGATACCAGACCGGTCTGCATTGAAGCCATGGTTGCAAGTGGCAACATTTTATGGTGAAAACTACAGAGAAGAGTGTATGAAGCGTATGTGGCAAGCAACGCGAGCACAATTAAACCAGCAGTTGAGTAATTGAACTATGAAGCCAAGATACAACACTGTACACACAGTGGTCCGGCGCCACATGGGTGCTCACTCGGAAGTCTTTTAGGCATCCAGCTGAAAGGTGGCAAATGTGACAAAGAATTGTGAAATCAAAGTGGTCCTGCAACGGGTCATGCAAAACCCCTGTGCACAATCGAAAGTCTTCGATAGTTGATGAAATCGCGTTGGAAGTTGGTCCAAGCCCGGCAGAGGGAGATCAGCTAAAAGTTTTTGGTTAAAGCAAGTTACTGTAAATTTATGAACATTGTGGTAAAAGGAATGTGAGCCCGAATGAGCGGGATCTGAGCCCAACTGAGGGGCAATCTGTGGTGATCCGTTAGTCACCCGAACAAAAATACTTTTTGAGAATTCCGATGCATAAATAAAGTATGAACATTGTGTTGAAGGGATCTGAGCCCGGCTGAGGGGGATCCAAGGTGAATAACGGATTGCCTCAGAAATTAAGTACTTGTGAAAATCTGGGAAAAGAAAAGAACTTTATCATTTGTTTTCCACATCAGTCCCTCCGAGTAGAGACTTTGAATGGCAAAGAGACTTGGGTACAGAAGGCCCTGATGCTAATGCTTGAACTGTATTCTCATGCTAGAGAAGCCAGAGACTGTGCTAGGCTCGAGTGTACCGCCTTGTCCCGTGCTGAAAATGTGGGGAAGGGAGGCCAATGCCCTGAACAGCCAGACATATTATTTTGTGAACACTTCTTTCTTTTTTGTAACCTTGTTCCCCACAGTGTTTGTATTTGGAAGTAGGGATTGGCTATAGTTTTATTAGTAAAGTCCCTTTTATTTTGGCAAGACTCTGAGGACTGTGTTATTATTTGATGGTTGAAGCTTGCTCCCATCTGTAGATTTAGGATTAGATGAGTGTTTTTCAAACCCTTTTTGAAGTTCAATGAACACCTTTGAACTGTGGTCACGTGTGTCTGTCTTACTGTTGATACCATGCCTTCCTTACAGGACACACAGACCTACCTGAAAGCGTATCCTCTTTGTGTCAGTGGAATGGGAAATCCCACTGACCCCCAGAGAAGGGTCAAGGACCCATACCCAAGAAGAATAAGAGATCAGGGTCAGTGAATCTAACCAAGAGAATAATGAGAGTAATCTTGCTTGTGTACAGGGATTTTAACAGGACGGCGGACATTTAAGTTAAACTGACATTTTGACAGATCCTTTGTTGTCTTTAGTTGATGCTGGTAAACCCGTCCTAGAAATAGGGACAGATAGACCTTTCTCTTTCTTTTCACGAAGAATAAAGTCTTTACCAACCACCATGCCACCTTAATGTCAGTCTCATTCTGCACCCTTACAGCAGATACATGTATATTTGCCAGTGTCCGTATGACATTGGCTTTTCTGTGCCTCTCTAGGCGTGAGCCCTTAACAGGCAAAAGCAGTGCATTGTTACTCTGGACCCTTCAACTTCTTCTTTTAGTATGCAGCCGCCATAGAATGTAACCATACACAGCCTTATGCCAGCCCACCAACGTACTTAGTCTTAAATTCAAACTGACGCATGATGGCACGATCAGTGCAGCAAAGTCACCAGTGCGATAGGCGACCCACAGGGGCAACTGGCAGACAGGGCAACAGGACAGTTGCCAGCCAACAGCACCACAAGAGAAGAAAGGCCAGCGCAAATGCCACTGCCAAGGAGGAGTGTCTTTGCTGAGTGTCGACCTATATAAAATCTTGCTGAGGTGTTGGACTGGCAAGTTCATCATGTCATTAACAATGTGTGTCTACATTTGTCCTTTACCTTAATCTAGGAAGAAATCACTTTTGTTCTTTTCTGTGGACATCCTGTCAAAATGTTCTACTTGCCACCTACTGAATCGGAGGAAATTGGTTATATGGATGTAATAAAAATTTTAATAATAGAAATAATTAAGAGGGCGTGGCCTGATGCTCAGGGTGTGAGGACGCGGTTCCCTTGAGCTCCGGCCGAGCCGCGCAGTCCGATCCTGATTTGGGCACCAAAAATCCAGCAATACTGTCCATCCTTTGGAGCAGCTGTACATCAGGCGATTAGCTGCAACCTACGACTTTCCCCGAAAGAAATCGGGGACCAGGGAGCATTCCCGACGCTTCGGCCCGGCCCCCCCTATCCCCTGAGGGAGGCGCGCGGGAGCGGCGAGCCGCGCAATCACTCCTCGATTTGGGTGGTGTGGGCTGTGTAGGGGAGGACTGGCCGCGAGGCCCTCCTCACCTGCAGCCTTCTCCCCAGGTGAGGACCATGACTCGGTGGGCGTCCCCTCATGCCACCCGGGCCCAGGTGGAGGAGGGTTCACCCGCCGACGACATTGCCCACACGTATCCGTTCCCTGCATATACCAAAATTCAGTTAGGCCTAGAAGCCATCTTGTCTAGCAAAGATGGCGCGAGTTCAGCACACTGTAGCGCGGCCCCCACCTTTGGAGGGCCTTTCACGCATCTCTGCCGCCGCAGCACCATGGCAGCTCCGCTGCGAGCGCGTTCCCATGAGAAAGTTGGGTACGAGCTAACACCAGATATTAACACTGTAACAGTCTGTTATCCACAATGTAATACTGCACCCCGTGTGACCTGGTCCGCGAGGCCAGGGCGACGCAGAAATGAATTCAAGTAGTGGTATTAGTGCACTACTCTTCTTAAACAGAATCTGCAAACTATGAATTAGCCATAAAAGTGAAATGTTTATATGACTTCACATTGTGACTGTACTAATGCTGCTAGATTACAGAGAAAGTGTCTTTAAGTTATATTTAGACACATGAACCCCTATATGTCTTCTTAAGTCACCCATAGTGGCAACCGTCAATCTCTGTGGTTTATAATATAGTTCTACCTCATGTACCGTCGACTGTATATAAATACTTAAACACTGTAGTAGATATAATACCATGTAATGAAAAGGTACTCGGACCGAATGTATTAAAGAAATGTGTAACGAAATTGAAATATAGATGTGTGTTTAAATAAGATCAAAATAAGGCAAAACATTATAAAAGTTCTGCATTCAAAAGTCAGCAACGCACGAGGAAAAAACCTTTGTGAATATATTCAAGGCCATTCTCCCTCCCACCCTACGAAGCCTGCCAGATGAAGAAGCTAAGGCATGTGCCGCGCTCCCTCACCTCCCCCAACCAAGCTGGAGCCGCTTCAGAGAGTCAGAGGCCCCGGTACCGCACCCAAGGCCACAGCCCGCCACCTGTGTTATTTACAGCACGGTAATAAACCCACGTTTGAATCCACAGATCTACCAGCACCCTCTCGTAAATCCCACAATCCCCCTAGACCACCCCAAGAATCATGACCCCGTGCAAAGACGACCCCCAACGCTGGGACAAGACACAGAGACCCATTTATATAATAACTTCTAACGCAGCAGACAGACATGTATCATTCGGCTCAGGCCCCAGAGCCCAGCCCCTCGACCTAAAATACCGGTCAATAGGACACAGGTAAATCTCACCCCAACCGACAACCACCAGACCTCTCACGAGGTGCATTCCTCATGTGTTGCATTTATTTTATCAGATAAACTGCTGAGCGATTTATTGATGAACTTAAATGTCGTTTCTTGAATAACTGCAGTGTGCATGGCCTAGGGCAAACGAGTCAGGAAAGGTATTCATCTTTGTCACAGGCTGCCCCAGCATACCAACACCGCTCGGATGACCTCAAGCTGGCCTGCCAGGCCCAACCCAACCCACGAGGCTGACCAGTGACGTCCTCACGCCAAGACCAACCACGCTGCAGCAACACCTATAGTTAGTCGACGCCACCCAATCCCAATTAACTTGTGCCCCCTATAGTGTGTAGGTTCTGATGACGTTTTTTGTATTAGAAATACGCCTGTCTTTGCTATTGTCAGACAGAGCGCTCTCGGAGGTTGCAGAGTTCTTTGCATGCCCTATTCTTTGGATAAACTCCCACTTACGCTCACCCGCACTCTGTCTTGGCCTTATTCCCATTACGGAAGAGTCTCTTATTGTCTCTCATTGCGGGGAGGATCGTGCTGAAATTGGGGGCGCTTCCTTTCAGCTGCCTGCAGCACCCAGCCTTCGGTGTAGCCGTACATCAGGCGATTGACTACACCCGACGATTTGACCCGACAAAAATCGGAGCTCCGGGGCCCGCTTGGACGCTCCGGTCCGGCGTCCCCTGCACTCCATAAGGGACTCCCAAGATGGCGGCCGTGGCGACATGAGCGGATGAGGAGCGTGCACCCCGAAGCGACCTGATCCTGGGCCCTATCGATACGCAGACTGGGGGCCAAGACTGGGCGCCCGGTGCTGGTACCCGCAACGACGTAGCTGAAGTGCGACTGGGGCAAGACCACCGGATCCTCAGGGCCATCCACCGCGACCCCGACTTTCAACTTCCCGGCGAGCGGAGCCCCCCGGCCTGCGCAGACCTGCAAACCTCGACCTGGGCCGGCGGCTGTCTCCAGATCTGCCCGGACTATAACGCTCACAGGTGAGACCCTTCCCTCCTTGGGATCAGACCCCGCCACAGTTTCCGGGTTGGGTCATACCTAGCCAGGCCCGACCACCTACTCACCGAGTTGCGGGACCCTGCCGACTCACCCCGAGCAACACTGAGAGCCCACACCGCGGCGCTCCCACTGAACTCCCTGCTCCCGCGTCCCCCCCCAACCAACCTTACCACACCGGGGGACCGGACCCACAACGCTGCAGCCCTGAACGACCCGGGCCCCACTGTCTCCTGTCCCACTAAAGCAGGGCGACCACATCCGTTGGGCACCCAGACCCCGGATCAAATAAAGCCTGATATCCCTGCACCACCACGCATTAAAATCAACCCGGGGAAAAAAAAAAAAAAACGAGAGAGCCCGTCTGCCTCAACCAGGCCCGAGACAATCCACAATGGCCGCAGCAAGAAACAAAGCCAAAAATGCCACCTTAGATCCTTTTGTCACGGCGAAATCTAACCCCACCACCCAGACCACATCGGTCGACCCAGCAACACGGGATAGCCCGGACACCAGACACAATCAGCTGCTGGGGGCGATTGAGGCCCTAAAATCATTTATCGACACGAAGATCGGTGAAGTAAAAGCCGACATCCAATTGATAAGGCAAGATGCCCGCAACCTAACGGAACGCGTCACCATTGTGGAGTCCTCTCAGGAGGACATGGCAACTGAATCGGCAGCCATGAAAACAGAACTCGCAGACCTGCAACGTAAGGTAGCCCTGCTGGAGGCGAGGTCCGAGGAGGCGGAGGGCCGCGCTAGACGCAGTAACATTAGGATACTGGGCGTACCGGAGGGGACGGAGACTGCTGATCCGACGGCCTTCGTTGAATCCCTAATCCAACAAGAGATCGGGGTGGCAAATCTCTCACAGGGCTTCGCCATAGAGAGAGCTCACAGATCGCTCCAGAAGAAACCCCCCCCCCAGGCTCCTACCCTTGCCCCATCATAGCGAAGGTCCTTAACTTCCGAGACCGGGAGGTGATCCTGAAGTTCTCGAGGGAGGGAGGAGAGATAGAGCGAGGCAACTCAAGAATCACGATATACCCCGATTATACTCAGTCGGTACAAAGAGCGAGGAACTCCTTCGTCCCAATCAAGGCCAGGCTGAGGAAGCTAAACCTAAAATACATGTTGCTCTATCCCTCCAGGTTGAAGGTAATCTATAAAGGAAAAGCGATATTTCTCGAGACACCAGCTGCAGCCAACCTATGGATGGAACACAATAACCTGGCCGAGGTTCCTGTCGAATCCCCGCATGGGAAACACAATGAGGGTGCCCAGGGATGAGGGCAATACGCCCCGACACAGGTGCTTGCACCCTCCCACAAACACCTGAGAGATCAGGAGACCCCAACCTTAGAAGCAAAACTACAATGTGAGAAGCTAAATGGCTGCGGGGCTCACCCGATCTATCACACATGAACACAGACCACGACCCCACGAAAGATCAGTGCAGGCCAGTTGCCAGCACTCACCTACTCGTGCCAGACACCCGGATTGGGACAGGCGGCGCGAGAGCACCCGAGCACTCCACCGTTGTGTCAGTCGCTGGGTGCACCAGTTATAATTGTTCCACACAAGTTAGTACTGTTTTAACTGCCTTGACTCTGAAGACCTTTGACCAAATGGAATCGAACCCAAAACTAACCAACAGAGTTAACCACTCCACGCAACCAGAACCAACCATGGCTCACAATAACAAGCGAACAAGCCCCAGGGAAGACATATATCTCTCCCCGACAATTAATGCAATCAAGCAATGGCGCCAAAACTTAGGGTAATCACATGGAACGTAAGAGGGATGGGGTCATACCTCCGGAGAAATCGAATACATTCTTACCTGAAGAGGAAGAAGGTATCAGTTGCCCTCTTACAAGAAACGCACCTCACTGCCGACTCTGCAGATAAGCTAACAAATTACTGGGGGGGACAAGGTAATGGTTCATCTTACTCGAAGTATGCAAGAGGAGTATACACATGGGTGAGCCCGGACACACCATTCCAACAGCTGGGGGTAGAGTCGGATAAGGAAGGCAGATACCTGCTGGTATGGGGCATGCTGGAGGGCAATCGAATATGTATAATGAACTCTTACTTCCCCCAACATGGCATACCTTCCTACCTCAAGGGGCTGTGCGCCAAAGTCATGCTTCACAGGGACCACACTCTGCTGTGGGGAGGAGATTTCAATTGCGTCATGAATGCGGAAATGGACAGATCCACCACCCCACAATCGCACAATTACCTCCCTGCTCGGGCCCTCCACAAAACAATCGAGGACTTGCACTTGGTTGACACTTGGCGGGACCTTCACCCCACGGATAGATCCTATTCATTCTACTCGGCCCCTCACAACCTGCACACCAGGATAGACTACCTCTTTATAAATGACGAGCTGACCCCTCGGGTCGAGTCTGCGGAGTACCTGGGCAGATCAATTTCAGATCACTCCCCGCTAATAATACAACTTTGCCTGCGCCCCCCCCTACCTCCTATCCCAACGTGGCGTATGCCAGCGGAGACACTAACTGACCCCGCAGTCAGGGAGCACCTGGCCGAGAAACTAGAAGAGTATGTGGAAATTAATAAGGGATCAGTTGAAAAATGGAGTACCCTCTGGGAAGCATTGAAGGTGGTGACAAGAGGAGAGGTAATGGCTGAGGCGGGTGGAATCAGGAAGCAGCTAAGAAAGGAATTAGAAGCTAAGGAGGAAAAGATCAGGCACCTTGAAAACAATTCCCCTCCCACAATTGAGACAGAGACCAAGCTGAGGGAGACCAGGGAGGAATGCAGAACCGCATGGGAAAGGCTCGCGAAATTTGACTTCTCCACTCGCACCATGAGAGCTCACAAAGAGGCAGATAAGCCAGGCAAGATACTGGCTTGGCTGTGCCGGAAGGAACATCCGAAGCGGGCCCTTACAGCGATCAGGGACGATAATGACACAGTCCACAGAACACAGCAAGCAATAAATGAGGTCTTCACCGACTTCTATGCAGAACTGTATGCCCACAGCGACCAAGTTCCCGTAGCAGACATAAGAGACACCCTGGAAGAAGTCGGCCTACCAAAACTGAACCAGGAGCAAAGAAAAATGCTAGGAGAGGACATTACTATCGAAGACATTACTGAAGCGATCAGATCCCTCTCCACATGCAAGACCCCTGGAACCGACGGCCTTACCCCCGAGTTTTACAAGGCATATGAAGAGATCCTGTCCCCCATACTGCATGAAGTCTATGCGGAGGCATTTGAGACGGGCATACTACCAGGCACCATGAGAGAAACCCTCATAGTGCCAATGCTCAAACCTGGCAAACCGCCCGAAAAATGCGATTCATATCGCCCACTCGCACTCCTAAACTACGATAGCAAAATACTCACGACCATACTGGCCAAGAGGCTCTCAAAGGTGATAGGTTCCCTGGTTCACGCAGACCAATGCGGCTTTGTCCCTGGACGCAACACTACAGCCAACCTAAGAAGGCTCCAGCACATAATGGCACAAACAGAGGAAAGCAAAGAAGACCTAGCGGTACTCTCGCTTGATGCCATTAAGGCTTTTGACTCGATCTTTTGGGAGTGGCTAATCGAAACCTTGAGAGAGTTTGGAATGGGCGAACACTTTATCCGATGGGTCAAAGTACTATATAATAACCCGATGGCAAGAGTCAAAACAGGGGGCATGGTGTAAGGGGCCTGGGCTATCCAAAGGGGGACCAGACAGGGATGCCCGCTCTCACCAATGCTATATATCCTAGGGCTGGAACCAGTAGCAATTTATTTCAGGAAACAGCTATTCGACGCGGGCATAAGCATCGCCGGTACAGACAACATCATCTCCCTATACGCCGACGATGTCCTTTTATATCTTCGTGACCCTCAGATGAATGCCCCGATAGCTCTGGATATCTTGGATAACTTTTCGAAATACTCAGGCATAAAGTTCAGCCGGCAGAAATCATCCGCCTTCCCTCTGGCTGGCCTCAGGGGAAGGAGCACAGAAGAACTCCCCGAGATTGGAATCCAGTGGCAAACAGAGTCCTTCCGCTACCTGGGCATCACCATCAAGCACACACCAATCTCCACTCACGAAAGCAATACTGAAGCCGCATTATCTGGGGTACGGAGCTCCGTCAAATTTTGGTCGAAGCTTCCGCTTTCGGTGATGGGCAGAGCCGCAATATCCAAGATGATAATATTGCCCAGATTCCTCTATTACTTCACCAATATAACATTTTACATTCCCCCATCCTTCTTCAGGAAACTGGAATCCCTGATCAAAGATTTTCTTTGGGGTCGATCCAGGCACAGGCTTGCACTGAACATCCTCACACTTCCCTACTCCGCAGGCGGTATCCAACTACCGGACTTCAGAAGATACTACCTAGCGGCCCAACTAACACATGTCGCCAAATGGCTGAGCGACGAGCCCTCAGCTGAGACAAACCTCCTCTGCCAACTAACCTCACCCCTACACCCTAAAGAACTGATATGGAACAACAAAATGGGGCCTCCCGACCCGCCCATAATAGTACAGGTGGGTCGACAGGTGTGGAAAAAGGTTAACTCTATGCTGGGGCTACAACACTTGTATTCACCCGAAACCCCCATCCTAGCAGACATGTGTAAAGCCCCCGGCGACCTACCAACAATGAGGAGATGGGAAAACTTCGGCATCTACACATGGGGAGATATGTTTGAGGAAGGGCAATTCAGGGACTTCGAATCACTGCAAGAGAACAAGGGGATCACCCTGAGCCACTACTTATGGTACCAAAAGGTGAAATTCATCGCCAAGAAGAAATGGGATGTATGGCCCGAGGAGCCTGAAACACACGCCCTGACCCAGGAGATGTACGGAGTAAGCGATGGCTGGAAACCAACATCAAGGCTATACGCCCAAATAAACGATAGGCCTAACCCAAGAAGCACACGTTTGAAAGAGAGATGGGAATCTGACTTAGGGACCGAAATTACGGAGGGAGAATGGTCGAGAGCCCTAGCATACCCGAAGGAGATATCTAGGAACGCAAGATTCAGACTAATACAACTCAATGTCCTCTATAGGACCTACATGTCCCCACATAGAATATCCACCTTCAATGACAAAGTCAACCCGGCATGCCCATGGTGCTCCTCTGATCAAGCTGACATGATTCACATGTTTTCGACTTGCCCTAAGTCTCAGAAACTATGGTTCGCAGCCGAACAGACCTGCAGGAAAGCTGGCCTTGAGCTATATGAATGGACTCCGAAAGAGTGCCTCCTAGGCACCTACCCGAGACTGGGCAAAATCAAACACTTGGTGAAGCTGATGGACATAGCATGTGTGCTCATAAAGAGAACGGTCGCAATGGCCTGGAAATCCTCGGCAGGCCCCAGGTACGAACCTTGGATCAGGGAGATGGAAAGATGGACGGCAGCAGAAACCAGAGCATGGGAGGAAGCGAATAATCGGGGCGGAGAAGACCTGAGCACCGCACTGGAGGCCTGGAAGACCCTTCTGAGAGACATGATCTTCTCGACGAGCTATAAGCCTCCCTGAGCCAACCCTCCACAACCGGCAAAACGGCCTAACCCACGCACAGTAGCATTCATTCTACACCCACTTCCCCCCCTATGTGTCAGGGGCACCAGCCAGAGCCCAATGGAGTGGAAACTGGGGTTCATCTACGGAAATGAGGACTATAACCACACAGAGTTCAAAGGACAGTCACTGTTACCACTGTTACTTGTTCTGTTTTCTTTCTTTCTCGTTATTTCTTTGTTTGTTTTGTTTGTTGTTTAATAACACCTACGCCTTGTAAGACATAAGAGATTTGTAACCATGCATAGACATAAACCATGATTGTACTGGTTGGAAATATAACAGCGAATGCCAAATGCCAATAAAAACATTTTAAAATGAAAATAGAAATAATTAAACATTTGGTGTCTCATTTTGAGGCAAAATTGCTATGTTATGTGATGGTATTTTGATGGTATTTGTAAATCGCAAATCTTTTATGTGAAGTGCATACATCAACCCGCCAATCAACCGTTGGGAGTTGCGTCTGAAACCCCAAATATGTTTACATTATGGCGCGCATCCATGCCACAGGCCTGATAGAAAATATTTGCATCCTGGTACCTATTTATTTACAAAGTAAGCACTATGCAAAAGGTACTGATGGCATTTGCAAGCATAGTGCATGGACTTCCTACACCCTTTGTTGTCTTAAAGACAATCTCAGTCATTGTTCATTTAATGATGTCTTCTTCTCTCTGATATTTCGTCGCATACTGGGATATTTTCTAACTTGTAGCTGTTTGTTATTGTTCAAGGTATGATATATGGATATTGGATTTGCTTGATTTTTAGTTAGAGAGCTCTCTTCCCAATCAAGCATTTTGTTTGTTTACATTATTTTTATATGGCTAATGGAAGTATTATATATTGTAATTGAAATGTGAGTGAGATCTCAATACCTTTTATAGCAATCCCTCAAATAGGTGAGCTACAAATGTATTCATACTCCATCCTCCTTACCTTTCTATGTACCTTTTGCATCTTTAATTTAATGTTCTTTTCCTTTTCTGTGCAGTGATTTTATTCATCCTACAGTTGGATAGGTCATTTGTATAGTAAAGTAATAATTCCATAATTTATCTTAAGCAAAATACATTTGGGGATGCATTTGTCAGTAATCATACACCTCAATAAGACCAGGTTTTCCTTTTGAGTTCTTTTTCCAAACTTTACGAAGCCCAGGACTCGTTTGATCAAACATTTTATAAATGCGTCCATTTGGCCTATACCTTCCCTTAGTTCTCAATCTCGTTCTATAAATGTCCAGGAAATTATTTCCATGTATGATTTGTTTCAGTCTAGAAGAACTATGTGGCATGGCCACAGCTGACTTGGTTGTTTACTGTTGCCTTTCCTGGACATTTTAATCATTTCATTCCAATGTTTCATTCTAATATACTATTGGAAACGGACATATTTTGTATATACCCACAGAAAAAGCATGTTTGTATGATAGACCAGTTGTTTGCATATTAAAGGTTCTCACGGAAGATACTTTTTCTTTTTTAAATTAGGCCAAATCTTCTCTTTGTCCAGCCTTGTTCACTGATCGCCAACAGTTTGCACAGCCATCACTTCTGCAGATGATAAAAGCCCCAAAGTCAATGTTTGAGGATGCTGAAAAGATCTTGCGAGAAGTGAAAAATGATAAGAAGGTCCTTGACGATAACCTAGAAGCTATTATCCGTGCTAAAGATGGATCAGCTATCTACTCACTCATCAGTGCCTTGACTACAAATGGGTAAGAATTTATTTTTGTAGGCCCTATCAATTTTCATGGCCACATTTCAAATTAATAAACCAATTTGTTTCACATCTGGCACCCTCTCCGAAGAGAGTAGCTTTAAATTAACTATGATTGAACCTGATCTACATAGAGCAGTTCACCAGGTATTTCCCTTGTGCATTTCTGTTCAGAGTCAGAGACACCCTAAATACTATTGGTCAAAAAGCTAGACAGTTGTGTGAAAAAGGTCCCTGCTTCTAAAACTCGAGACATTCAATTTTGTTAAATATCTGTTATTCCATAATGGAGGGGATCATTTGGAGAGACTGACATCAACTTTTCGCCTTACGTTCTTAGCCCGGAACATGAATGTCGTCCAGGCAAGGCTGCCTGTGCATGTAGGAATCCAGAATATCGGCTACCTGTGTGTTCTATTCTCTATAATTAGGCAAATAATGTCAAAACCACAAAAATTGATTAACTAGTGAGCCGATGTTTGCCCCTTGTTACTGCATGGATGTTTTTAGACTGCATGTTATTGACCAGACAAGGTGTGGGAAGGCTGTAATGAGATACTATGTCTAGGGTTGCAGCAAAGTGCTGAGCCTGTCTTGGGGCCGCCACAGGATGTTGATCGAGGAGCAGTAAGTGACCAAAGACGTTGCAGTTTCTGAAATACAACAGTCTTATAAAATCAGAACAAAGCTGAATTTTATAAAGAAAAGTGGCGCAGAGCTTGATGGATCTAAATGTGCTCATCAGTTTACGATGTGAGAACGGATTAAACACTCCATATCTTCTTGTTAAAATGATGCACTGGGGTAGTTTGCGGTAGGTAATAGTGGTACCCATGTAGATAAAGGAGACCATGTGTCAGGACGAGGTGGGGGGGTCTGTACTTCCGCTCTCTATATGGCAGAGGAAAGGCACAGAGGACCCCAGCCGAGATTCTCTGATATGGTAACGCTGGTCGAGCAATCAAGGCCTAGCTTCTCAGGAGGTGATGCGGGCTGGTTCTTAAGTACAGTGTATCCCCAAGCCCCCACAAAGGAATGTCCACACACTGTCTTACTGAAAACACAGTCTTTATATAATTAATATTCAAAGGTTATGTACACTTATCACAATAATGCACTTTGTGCTCCGGAAAATCAACAATGGTAAATATCTACAATTCTAAAGTGGTACCACTAATATTCGATTAGAGTGCATTCAACAAGGCTGTGAAAATGCCACACGGATCAGTAGCAATGAAACCAGCAATAGAGAGAAGAGAGAAAGCAGACGGATGAAACAATAGGCAGACGACTGGTCCTCGCTACTGGACACAGCTCTGAGTGGAGATCCCCCCACCTGGGCAACCTGTAAAATAACGATATATAAAACAAGCCCAGTCCATATATTGTTCAAGAGTCTCGTTCTCTCCCACAATGTTTTACCCCCCCAATGTACCTGGTGGAGTAGAGTTCGTCGGCGAGGCGTCGACCGATCCTTCTGGAGTGACTCCCTTTAAGGCAGGAGCCACGGATCGTCGAGAGCGTCGCGGACTCGGGGTTCGGTGTCGGGGAATCGGCGGCCCTTCTTGAATGTCGCCCCTTTCAAGCGGGAGACACGGGGCGCCGAACGTCCGACCGTGAACCGGGTAGAACGACGTCGATGAGGCAGCAGGCTTTGATCCGAGCGGTGCTCGTCGACGACGGAGCGTTGGCGTCCTGCAAGGAAGAGGCGTGCGGGGCACCTCGGTGACGATAGTTCTGGACCGCAAAGAGATGAAGAAGAACTGTGGCCCAGCAAGGGCGTCGAGTCGTCGGCGTCTCTGCGGTCTTTGGGTGGCGGGAAACCCACCGGTGGATACTCCTCGGCGCGTCGACGGTCAGGCCTTCTCCCACAGGAGACGGCACGGCGATGCAGACGAGAGCGTCCGTTGATCAAGTTGAAGTTCTTAGGCAAACGGGAGCACGGCGGCTCCGGTCGGCGACGGCGGTCGTCGACAGTGGCGGACAACAGTCCGGGTGCTTCGCTTTGGGATTCCTCAGCAGTCCCCGTATCGGGTCGGCAGCCTGTCGTAGGTCTGTCTACCAGGGAGCGGTGGCAAAGGTCAGCTGTGCACGATGGTCCCTCGTAGCTCGGGAAGAGGGCGCCTTACCAGGTCCTCTCTGGGTCAGTCCTTGGAGACACAGCAGCCTTTAGATCGTGAAGGAGAGCCACGGCAATCCTTCTCCTCCAGCAGGGCCTCAAGGTCAAGCGTCAGTTACTCCAGTTACTCGTCGTAGTGGACTTCAGCTTCTGAACAATTTCCAGTGGTGAGAGGTCCCCAGATATACTATTTGGTCTCTCATCCACACTGCTGGCACACACTCAGCAGCCAATCGTACAGAAGGGCATTCATGCAGTCGGTCAGCCAATCAGGCACGCAGGGCATTCAGGCCACTCTTCTCCCGCTCAGACACTCACAACAAGGAATGTGGATTGAGACAAGTACTCAGCCATTCAACTCTACATACTGCATTCAGTCCAGTTTCGGGCAGGGCTGTCTCAGTCTTTGTCTCTCATGGCAGAAACCAGACAGCCACAACACGGAGTGCATATTGGTCACACTCCCCATTCACCCAGGTCCCACCCACAGGCGGTACCCACAACATACAGTCAGCGGGAAGGCTCCAGTAAGTCTAGCTGGGCCTTCACAACAACACCATATACGGAACTTCCACCCAACAGCCAGTCAGGGGGAAGGGACAGAGTCAGGGCTTCCCAGGACTTTGGGAAAACAAGGTATCAGGCGATAGAAAGCAAGAGGCCACCGGGGCCATCTTGTTTCCTATCAGGAATCAACAGATTCCAATGGCAGGGCCGGGGTACCCCAAAATGGCGGATACCCAGCGCACCTGTCAAATTCAGCATGTAGCTGCCACCAGCCCATACCCAGCTCTGTGGGCCACCCACGGGTGCCCAAAAACATACACTAGGGGCACAGGGTTGCACCCCTACCCATGGGTGCCATAAGGGTATCCCATGGGTCTGTTCACCAAACCAAAAGAGAGCTGCACCGCCAGGAGTCCCGCATGGACTTCTGCGCGGAAAACACGACAGAACACACGATAAGCACAGAAAAAGGACAAGGATACGGAGGCCCTGTCCCTCCGATGCATTTCCAGCATCACACCATGTTATGAACTGGCTGTAGGGTTTCAGTGGCACAGCGTGAGGGACTGGAGTGGCTTGTCACCTGTAAAGAGTTGTCCTAGGGTCCTCAAGAAGAATAGTGAAAGGACAGTCAAAGTGGTAAAAGGCAAGACCAGATTTTTCTAGTGGAGACTTTGGTGGGTGAAGAGTTTGCTGTTCCAGACGAGATAAGGGGTGGGTTTGAGCAGTATTTCAGCAAGGAGAACCCAAGCAAGATGGGGTGGGGGGGCTTTCGATCTAGTATTCAGGACAGAGGTTATCTGTGTCCTCTGAGAACTTGAAATAATAGGGCCACGTTATGTGTTAGTGTGCTGGTTACCATGGGGAGCTATGCAGGAGGGGACGCTGTAAGCATTTAACAGATATTTGTTGCATACCCAGTTTTTTGGGTTGTTTTTTATTCAGCGGTGCAGAGCAAGGTATCTATCATTGGACAAATGGGTAGGTATTGTGTGTCTCACAAGTTGTCAGCCCTGGAGCATGGAGAAACAGAGGTAGGTTGGTGAATAGGAGGAAGAGGAAGAGACTACTTGCCGAAGTATGGATTGGAAAACCTTATGGGCATGGGGATGTCTTTCAGGAGCAGGGATAGAGAACAGCAGCAAGTCAACTCAGGGCGTGGATGTATTGGCATGCACCATTTGCTGTTCGATGTGAAATGTATTTTGAATTCCCTGAGGGATGGTAGGGTTCAGACTTGACCAGAATGACTGTAGTTTCCATGGATCTGAGCACTGCTTTTGATAAAGTTAATCGGAGTAAATTACGGAGGGTGATCAGGTCCATGAACTGCCCAATGGATTGATTATCAGTTTTGCCTTCTGTACATACAAATAAAAGGGCTTGTGTAAGATATGGTGAGAGGGGCCAGTGCACGCTCTTCCTCGACGTTACCCAAGGAGTGCGTCAAGGATGTCTCCTGGCCCTGGTTTTGTTCACTGTTTTTATTAATGGCCTGAAAACAGAACTTGTAGAGACCATGACGGACAATCTGAGATTAGGTAACTGGGCTTTCCCTGTCCTAACATACACAGATGACACCGTCTTCATTGCCCGGAGCCGCAAGGCACTGCAGAAGTTGATCTTAACTTAAACTCACTTTATGACCAATTTTGACTTAAAAGTTAACACCATAAAATCTGCAGTCATGGTATGTGCCAAGGGAAATAGAACAAATGAGGATAAGTAAGATGGTTTCTGAGGGGGTAGTTATTCCATGAGTTCAGGCCTTTGATTATCTGGGTATGCATTTATCCACCCCAGTGACTGGGAAAGCACATGTAGAGAAACAAAGTGCTCAAATACGTCAGTTATTTGGGTGGGGGGATGGGTGTTTCCTGGTTTATGTCAGTGTGTTAAGTTCAGCCTCTGCAAATGATTCTTCAAGTTTATTCTATGCAAACCAAGGCAGCTGTCATTTATGTTGCTTCACGTTGGGGCCATGTGAACATGTCAGAATTACAAACTGCTGAGAACATGTTTTTAATAGGTTTTTAATAAGTCATTGGGTCTCCAGTTCAGCGCCCAATTTTGCAGTTCATGCAGAGCTAGGACTGTGTTTCCTGGAAAATGACTGGCGTTGGGCTCCACTCTCTCGTTGGCAATGTATTTGGGCAAATCCGAGGGTGTGTATCACGCATTATGTAATTGGGGGAATTGTAAAGAAGGAAGGTTTCATGAGGATTCCATGGTTGGGCTACATTAAATCAAACCTTATCAAAATTAATACACCTACACTTTTTGAACCAAGCACTTTGCTTACTGCTCAGTGTAACCTTCATAATGGAAATGTTAAAACATATGTCAGAGAAAGGTGAGAGAATAAGGAACTGTTAATCAATGCAAATAGGAAACATGGCATTATTAATTGCGTTGATTCCTTACAACATCTTGTCATAAACCATCTGACCGGTGATTGATTACTAGAGCCTGCTTTGATCATTTGGGGCTGAATGCCAATACTGCCAAGTGACATGTCCTCATATTTTTATTTTTTCTTATTTGCCCAGCATATTTGTATATCGGGGCCAGGACGATCTTACCGGTCCTAAAACCGTTTTAATTTGTGTAGTGTCACCCAGCTTTGTGTTTCCTTTTGACAGCTGATTGTGCTATTTGCTTGGGCTTTATTGCTGTTTCTTAGGGGATGGCCAGAGTGAGGAAGATGCATGTAAATTGTCTTTAGTACGGTTTTTAATATTGGTAATCTTTTATGTCTTGATGAATGTCATATGTTTTGTATTGCTGTTTTGTGTGTTAATGGATTTATCCGAATAACCAATTTTGACTGACTGCAGTAGAAGAGCAAGGGATAGGGACACAGAGGTTATAACCGGCAAACCGAAACGTGTTGATAAGTGGAGGCATCCCTTTATCGGGTTCACTCTTGCCAACCAGAGTTCTTTCTCTGTTCTCACTAAGCGGGATTCATTTCCCTTGGCTTTCTTAATTGTTTGACGGTCAAAGACTTTAGACTGTACAGAGGATTTCGCTAGACCTCTATATGACCAGTGTATGACCACTTTGACCTTCTGGTTGCGGCCCTCCTAAGGCCTTCTGGTATCAGTATTTCAAACAAATCCGGGATTCACCAGTCTCTCTCGAACGAGCACCCACGTTGTGCTGGACCCGTCTGCAGGTGGTTTTCCCTTAACGTTTCACAGTTCTTTGAACTTCCCTTCTTTTGCCACTTTGCAACTTTCATTCAACACAGTTTGGTTTCTTATCGGCTCTCACCTTGACTCACTGACTGTGATGAACTGATTGGCTTCTCTCGCATCTGGAGTCAAGGGCGGTACCACAGTAGCAGGCGTCTCTCTCTGTCCTGTCTATCAGCGTAGGCATGCTCTGTGTACCGTTGACACCTGCCTCAATACACGTTGGCTATTGTTCGCGGTCTTACGATTCCTTTCAGTAAGGCTTCGCGGGTCTGGGTCAGAAAGGGCAAGGTTGCTTCTCTCCTTGTCACCCCTTCGGTACTTGCTGCCTTTCTCCTCTTGAATTGCCGTACTTGGATAGCTGTCTTATTGTGCGGTCTGCCTTGCTCATAGTGTGCTCTTGTGCTCCACCTTTTATCCCTCTGGGGAAGGGAAAGGGCCGTCGTGGGGGTGCATGGTTCTAGTCAATTTGCCTGACCCTTGTATTGGGACATGTTAGATAAACAACTCTGGTGTTAGTCCATTGTCTTTCGTAGTGTCTGAAACAGTTTGTGTTAGAAAAGGGGCGAGTGGCAGTATTTCTGAATATCCTACGTGGTAGGATAGGGGAAAAGGTGTTGAAAGAAGGGGGATACCGCATCTCATCCATCGGTGCGCCACTCCCTGAGGAAAAGGTGATCCTCCCTCACTGGTCCACCCCCTGGAACTGGATCCAGTAGCGATGGCCGTGTCCTGGCCACTTGGATGACAGATCCCTGAGATTTCTCACATACCCTTCCTCCATGCGATGTAGCCACATTAGTTTCACGGGGAAGAGGGAAAGAAAATCTACATTTCCCTGGTCTTTTCCTTTCTGGTGTTCCACTGTGATACAATAGGGTTGTAGGTCTAGGAACCATCGCATGACCCGAGGGTTGGACTTTGCGTTGGCTAATCCAAACTAGGGGTGAGTGGTCTGTAACGAATGAGAAAATGTGTCCCAATATATTGTACCAAAGATGGATAATGGCCCACTTGATGGCTAGGGTCTTTAGTTCTAGTAATTCTTTTCACGTGGTAACAACTTGCAACTGGTGTATAGTATGGGATGTTCTAGTCCGTTCCAAATTTGGGACAGGACGGCTTCTAACCCTGTAAGGGAGCCATCTGTCTGTAACACAAACTCCTTTTAAGAAGTAGACTACCTTCAGGATTGGGTTCTGGCATAGAGTCTGCTTTAGGATGTTAAAGCATACCTCATCGTCATTCCTAACATGTTTCTGGGGTTCAGTATTTTTAAGTTTATCTGTCAGCTGGACCGTTTTGTCCGAAAAGTTGGGTTAAACCTACGGTTATATCCTTTTAACTAGAGAAAGGTCTCTTTAGGTCTCAGGGTTTGGTGTATCTAAAACGGCTTTTACCTTTTCATGTGTGGGCTGTATGTTCCCATTCCCTACAAAGAAGGCAAGATATTTTACGGCTGATTGGGCCAATCTGCACTTATCTGGGTTAGTAGTTAGGCCAGCGTTTCCGAGGACTTTCATGATGGTATAAAGATGGGAGAGATGGTCCTCCCAAGTCTTACTATAAATGACGAGATTTTATCTAGGAGGCATTGGAAAGTGATTGGCACACTGTATAGGCCGAAAGGGAGGACTTTATACTGGAATAATCCTAGGGGCGTTGAGAACACGGCTTTTTCCTTATCTGGCCCACATACGGGAACTTGGCAGTATCCTTTGGTTAAATCTAGGGTAGATGGAAAGGTGGCTGTTTCGAGTTTATCAATTAGATCATGGATGCGTGGCATGGGATAGGCATCGAAGTCAGATATGGCATTAACTTGACAAAGTCTATGCAGAATCTCCAGGAACGGTCCGGTTTAGTGACCAACACGATAGGAGACGACCATGGAGTTGAGGAGGGCATAATAATATTGGCTTTCAACAATTTGTTCACTACCTTGATCACTATCTGTTTACGGGCTTCTGGTAGACTATATGCTTTTAAGTGAACCACTTTACCTGTACTTGTTCGAATATAATGGTTGTACCTCTTACTCTTCCTGGTTTTTCTGAGAATACATTGGGAAATGAGACCACTGCATCTTTTAGATCTTCTCGTCGTTGGATATATAACTCGGAAGGGATTAAGTTAAAGTTATCTAGGTCTTCGGGAACCAGGCAGGCTGGTACTTTGTCATGGGTGGCTGACGGGTTCTCTTTCCAAATGAACTTTCAGTTTTTTGTCTAGTTATTTTTTTTTTATACGCGCATGTTCCCCTTATTTCAATTCTCTCATAAGGTCTGTGCCACTTGGAGACAAGTTTGTTTTCTGAGGTGGGTAAGAGGAACAGTACTTTGTAGCCCATACAAAATTATCTACTTTTTTAAATCATAATTGGCAGTTTGCTGGCTCTTGGGCTTTCCCATATGAGTACAAACTAAGTCCCAAACCAACTTCATGTGTTCTCGCATTCTAGTGGAGGTTTGCAAGATTCGAATGAAGGCCTCCTCTCGTTCTTTCCAGGTTTCCCAGAGCATGTCAAGGACATCTCTGGGCACTCTTCCATAGAGCAACTTAAAGGGAGAGAAACCTGTGGAAGCTTGGGGGATTTCCTTACTGCAAATAGTGCCCATGGGATCATTTGGTCCTTGTCTACCAATTTCGGTAAAATTAGTTTTAGGGTTTTATTGAATCTTTCCACCCAACCATCGGTTTGGGGGTGGTACCCAGAAGATCGCAAGGTGGGAATGTGGACTAGCTCTTTGACTTCGGCCATAAGCTTACTCATAAAATTCGAACCCTGGTCTGTTAGTATTTACTTGGGAAAGCCAACCATAGAGAAATACGTAGTAGATGTTTAAGGATCTGCTGTGTGGTATTGTTTCCCATTGGGAATGCTTCGGGATATTGGGTTGCATAAATACCAGTACATACTTATTTCCTAATTTAGATGTCTCCAGATATCCTATTACATCCATACGAATTCTTGAAAAGGGAACTTCTATGATAGGAAACAGGTTCAGAGGGGCAGGTAATGGGATGTGTGGACTGGTCTTTTGACATTTCGCACGTTTGGATGAAAGTTTTTATATCAGCGTGGATACCTGGCTGAAAACTTTCCACTAACATGCACCTGGATCAGTAAAGTAACCCAAGCTTTAAGAAGAAAAGGGACTTCCCTTCTTTATGACTTCATCTTCCGGAATTGCTTGTTAAAAGCTTCAGCAAGAGCTGGATCATTTTGCAGGGCAAAAGGCTAGGTCTGGATAGATGGTGGTTTCTTCTCCCTTCCTTTCTTCGATGTTAAGAGATTTATCGGCTTCCCCAAAGCCTAAGTTACCTCTTTCTGTTTTATCTGGTTCGTTTTCTTTAAATTGAGGAAATGGAGCTCTTTCCAAAATTCTCTTTGCAATTTGATCTCCCCGACATACCCCTGTTAAGCAAAGTTTGTATGCAGTACCCTTTGGGACGACTACCCACAACTATGACTACAGGTGTAAGCAAAACCAACCGTTGGTATAAGTCTGTACCACACAGTTTTTGGTAGCGAGCTGAGCAGCCAGGCTTATCTCAAGAGGGAATGTGAGCTTGTAATGATATTACACAGAGGTCTACAATCACAAGTATTCAGATAGACACTTAAACTCAAGGTTTCTTTTTAAAACACTTCTTAATTTATTACAGTGTCATTTAGAAAACATTCACTAAAAGGAGGCAATCAATATCACACAAAAATATACTACAATACTTTACACTAACCGGTTCTGAAACATTTAAACTACTTTGAAGGAGGAGCAAAATGGCATTCAGCGCAGTTGAAGGAGGAGCAAAAAGGCAAATATTACAGTTACTCTAAAACACTGCAAATAGCTTGAGTTCACCAGAGGAGTAGATTCAATGCAATAGGTAGGCCAAAGTCAATGGACTAGAGTCTTGTACAGGTAAAAATGGTTCAGTTATTTAAACAAAAAAGTCTTTGCCACCGTTCTCAGAAGTAGTTCACAGAAGAAAGGTTCATATGTCGGGTCACAAGCTAACTAGGCCTGCAAGTTGCCAAAGTTCCACAAACTTTTGTGGTGAGAGGTAGGTTCTCTCGGTCGGGTTTTCACAGTACCTTATTTTGAAGAAAAAGATGCAGCTGAAGACTTCTGTTCCTGGCAGTTCTTGCAGATCTCACTGTTCCTGACCCTCAGTCGTGGGGACAAGAGGGAGGACGTTGGGGCGACTCTTGCACTCCACAGGGACTGGTCACAAAGCTGGCAAACTGCCAGTTCTTGGATTCCGGTAGCTGTCTTCACACAAACTGGTGCCCTTCTCCCAGGCTATTCGGTTTCCTGCAGCACTCTGAGGAAAAATGCAACCAGCTCTGAGAATGGTGTCCAAGTGGCTTACGAGTTGATTGGTCCCACCAACTCAAAGGAAGAAGTCGTCCTTGAAAGGCTTCACTGTCGAGACGAACTTAGCGATTCAGACCTGCAGCAGGGCCCCACCAGGCAAACCAAAAGTCTAGTAGTTGCAGCAGTCGTCCTCTTACAGCTGGTCTTTGCTTCTTTTGTTCCAGTGGTCAACTCTGCCTTCCAAGCCGAGAGACTCGCCTTTTAAACAGTTTTCGCCCTTTCATTCCAGCCTAGCTGCCACTCACCCAGCAGGATGGCTCTCCTTGCCGGACAGTCAGCCAGCCAATCATGCCAGAGTGCATTTGGGTCTCCTAGGAGACTAAGCACAGGGAGTTTCGGCACCTCCCTCACTTCCTGCCCACCCCAGACACTTGGACGCCAGAGGCGGTCTTCAGTCCTGAAGCCCGCCAAAGGCATAGAAACAAAGGGACCAAACCTGGTTGGACACGCAGAGACAAACTCTAGAAGGACCTGTCCAAAATGAAATGGTGAAAAAAGAAGACCGGGACCCGTTTAAACAAAGGAGATTCAGGCGCCATCTTGAAAAACATGGCTCTCGCGATTGAACGCTACCGGTGTTCGCGGTCGGGAAGAATCATGGTACTCCATTGTAAAACCACTGCCACCAGCTATTTCGAGAGGAAAGGGTAGCAGGGGACTGCTACATGAGGTTTTAGACATAGGGGATACTTGGGTATCCCCTCCCGCACTCTATTGGAAGATAGGGTGTGCTTGGGCTAGGAATTTAAAAAGACTAGTAAAGTCAATTTAACTTTACTTTCTCTGGGAAATAGTAGATTATCCCAGAGAAGTTACTTAAACCTTGGGACTACCTAAAAAGGATTCCATGTGTCACTGCACTGAGGGTGCTGTGTGACACACATGAAAAGATGATGCCTATGGAGTTATCTAAAACCCCATAATCAAAGAAAACTAGAGTAAAATACACATCAAAATACATGAGAGAGTGGGGAAAAAAGGCTCACACTCTCTCCAGGTAGAATATCAGTCCTCAAAATCCAGCAAAGTTGCTGGGGGGTCTCTAAGGTGAAGGGAATTGGCACATTTATGAGAATTCTCCCTAACAGACTCAAAAGTGACTTCACCATGATTCTGTAAGAGAAACTTCACGTCTCTCCGGAAATCTGGATCAATAATGCCTGCTAAGACATCTATCCCCAACTTCCATGCTAAGCCAGATTTTGGGACTAATCTTATGTTGCACCCAAGAGGGGGTATCAAAACCAAGTCTGTAGGAATCATTCCTCTTTTCCCAGGGGGGATAATAGCTTCTCTGCTGCTACAGATATCAAACCCTATTGATTCCTTGGTGGCGATGGAAGGATTAGAGGCTCTCTACGTTTTTGAAATTGTAGGGTTGCCCAATTAGTTTTGAGTCGCATCCCTCCCTGACACCATATGTAAGAACCCATAGTGGCAACAGTAAAGACACACGAGTGATCACAGTTCAAGGGTGTTTATTAAACTGAATATGCAGGTTGGAAAAACGCCTAATCTAACGTAAATCTAAGATGAGAGCAAGCTTTGACCATCAAATGAAAAATAAGGCAGTCCTTGTAGCGTCTTGTCAAACTAAAAATGGCCTATACTAAAAAACCTATTGCCAGTCCTTACAAGTAATATAGAAAGAGTGTGGAATAAGGTTTACAATAAAGAAAGAAGTGTTCACAAATCATAAGTCAGGATGTTTTCGACTGAGAGTCTCCCTTCCACACGTTATGAGCACGGGACAAGGTGGTACTTCTAAGCACAGCACACGCTTGAGCTTTCCCAGCACGAGCTGACTGTTCTGTTTTCAGCTATCGGGTTCTTCGATGGTTAAGTCTCTTTTGATAAAGTCTCTTTCCCTCGGGGATGCGATATATCCAATAACAAATGAAAGTTCCTTTTCCAATTGCACTTAAGGTATGATTCTTCACCCCTGGTTCCCCCTCTCAAATCTCAGCCTCCCTCCGTCGGGTTTACTATGGCTTTTCACAGTAACAGTTCTCCTGATGCATATTTCACAGGTCTTAATGTCTTTTTATTTTTTTATTTCGTTTTTATTTCAGTTTTATGACATAAACAACAACAAGGAAACATGAAGGTTGTTCTTTTCGATGTTAATGTTAAAGGACATTTGTACCGCGCACTGCGCACTATCACCACCGGAGTGGTCCCCTGGCTGAATAACTCACTCGGCCCCCTCCCTCTAATAAGGCTTCCCGTCTTAACAAACCTTTCAACTCCCCCTCCCTCCATGTAGTGGGTCTTTTTTGCTTATTCAAAAGAAAATAGAAACTTTCTGGTGTGATGTGGCTGAGTCTGAACACACAGTGTGAACCAATGTCAATGGCTGCCTCAAGGTGGTTCAGCTCACTTTTGAAATTGTCCCATGGTGTGGGTCTTTCCTCGAGTAGGGGTGCGCCCCCTCTCGGAAGCTCAGTTCACCCCTTCCTTTCCCAATCTCAACTGTATCACTCCGTCAATCCTTTATCATACCCCCATATATCTGGTAATGAATTCCCCCATAGCATCTCGTTTGGTGCCCCCTCCTCGTGGAGCGCCGCAGTAATCCTTTCCATTGTACATATATTAATAGCCACATTTATCCAAACTTTCAGTGTTGGTATCCTTGTGCCTTTCCACTTCAAGACTAGGCAGGCCCTTGCTGCGAGCAGTAGGGACGCTGCCACCCCTGTCGGTCATCTAAATTCCCCCTCGCCGCCTTCTATACAAAATATCAACATAGGTGTTTTAATGCGCGGTGTCCCCTCCAAGTCTTTAATCCCCCCCCCCAGGACCTCAACCCAGAACACCTGAATGTGGGGACATCCCCACCACATATGCCAGTAATCGGCCCTTTCTCCACACAAGCGCCAGCACACAGGGCTTGCTGATTGCAACATCTTAGATAATCTAACTGGGTTGTATTGCCACCTATGGAGGAGCTTAATAGCATTCAATTTATATTGGCACGATATCTAGGTCTGCAAGGCCCCCCTGCACACCCTCCCCCAGAGCTCACGGTCAATTTCTCTTCCCATGTCTTTTTCCCCACCTGCGTCTCAAGCTCTCCGTTGACCCATGCCCCACGGACACCAATGCACTGTACATGGCTAAGATCAAGCCCTTTGTTCCCCTTCTTTTATCTAGTATAAAAAGGGTGAGGTCCCTCTGTATCCGCTCTTTCCATTTGCTACTCAGAAGGACCCGCTTTAATGTCTTTTTTAACAACACAGTCGGGTTCACTCTTGTAATCGCATTGTTAGTTTAGGTCATCATGCTTCGCCCCTTCCTGTCGGCATCCCTCTGTCAGGTTCATGCTTGCCAACCACAGTTATTTCTCCATTCTCACTAAACGGGATTCATTTCCCTTGGCTTTCTTAATTGTTTGTCGGTCAAAGACTTTCGACTGTACAGAGG
Source organism: Ambystoma mexicanum (assembly GCF_040938575.1). Taxonomy (NCBI): domain Eukaryota; kingdom Metazoa; phylum Chordata; class Amphibia; order Caudata; family Ambystomatidae; genus Ambystoma; species Ambystoma mexicanum. The sequence goes on along the minus strand of NC_090940.1, from coordinate 297,446,977 downwards.
ATTTCGCTAGACCTCTGTATGACCACTTTGACCTTCTGGTTGTGGCCCTCCTAAGGCCTTCTGGTATTGGTAGTTCTAACAAATGCCGGATTCATCAGAGTGTCTCGAGTGAGCACCCACGTGGTGCCGGACCCCTCTGCAGCTGGCTTTCCCTTAACGTTTCACAGTTCTTTGAACTTCCCTTCTTTTGCCACTTTGCAACGTTCATTCAACACAGTTAGGTTTTAATCGGCTCTCCCTATGACTCACCGACTGTGATGAACTGCTTGCCTTCTCTCGCATCTGGAGTCAAGGACAGTACCACGGTAGCAGGCGTCACTCTGTGTTCTGCTCATCAGCGTAGTTATGCTCTGTGTACCGTTGACATGTGCTATTGTTTGCAGTCTTACGATTCCTTGCATGGAGGCTTCGCAGGTCTGAGTCGGAAAGGGCAAGGTCGCTTCTCTCCTTGTTGCCCCTTCGGTACCTGCCGTCTTCCTCCTCCTCCTCCTCCTCCTCCTCGAATTGGCGTACTTGGATAGCTGTCTCGTTGTGCGGTCTGCCTTGATTGTAGTGTGCTCTCGTGCTCCACCTTTTCTCCCTGTGGGGAAGGGAAAGGGTCGTCAGGTGTGCATGGTTCTGGTCAATTGCCTGACTTTGCCTGACCCTCGTATCGGGACATTTTAGGTAAACTGCTCTGGTGTTAGTCCATTGTCTTTTGTGGGGTGTGAAAGTGTTTGTGTTGGAAAAGGAGGGGGGGGAGCTGTTTCTGAATATCGTACGTGGTAGGATGCGAAAAAGGTGTTGGAAGAAGGGGATAACATGTCCCACCCCGTTGGTGTCCCACTCCCACTGCTCGAGGACCCCCCCCCCCCGGTGTTCCTCCCTCACTGATCCAATAGCGATGGCCATGTCCTGGCCACCTGGATGACAGATTCCCAGGGACTAGCTAGGGAGACACCTTCAGGTTTCTCACACTACTTCTTGGAATCACATTCCCCAGTGACCCATGACTGCCCGAGTGATCTGCATGATGAGATATTACCCCGGCCTCAAGTGGTAATGGCTGTGACGTTTCCTCCCTGCAGGCTGACCATTTCAGATAGGCTCTTCTGCCCAGTTCCAGGATACCTGTCTGTATGTGCTCAGTACAGAAGTGAATCATTGAATGGATGTGTAACGCTTTGTTCCTTCTCGTAATGATGTCTCTTAAGCTACAGAAGTGATGAGCACAGTCTGACAAAGCCTTGATGAATTCACTGGAATGAGAAATGCAATGGTAAAACTTCCTTGGTGCTGGAGACTTATTCCTGATGTATAGGGTGTTTTTCATATAACTATTTTATTCATTAATTTCATAACTTTATTTCGGCAATTTCATTTTACTATTAAAGTATACAAAAACATCAATATTAATCCATATAACAAAATGACAAAGTATTAATAAAGCGTTAATCTTCATTAGTACAAACATTTTTTTTGTGATTAAATGCTGAATATAAAAATTCAAAACAGCCAAACCATACAATGTGGTAAAATAGATAATATGAAGAAAAATGCTGGATGGCATTGATTAAAATGAAGTTAACGTAAAAAAGGGATTCAAAATGTCTTCCTGGAAAAGTTCAAACTAAATCTGATTATTTTCCTGTGTGCTGTTAAGGGGGACCCCTTCAAATAATCTTGGCCACCAAACGGTTTCATAATTGGTACAAGAGATCTATTTACTGATGTTGCCATTTCGATTCTTCCTCGAATGTTCGAAAATTCTTCTGTAATAGCTGCCGCAAATTTACGTACATTAGCTTGCTCTAGGTTACTATCTGATAATGAATTTCTTACTGTACAATTTATATTCACAAATCAGTGCCTCACTTACTCATGCTAACCACAGTATTTTAAAAGCACAGTCTGTGACCCACTGATTTTAATTTTAGTGCGCAGAGTTCTCCATTTTTTCAGAAATCTAGGCCAAGTTCCAACAATGTTGCAAAATTTGGCATTGAAGTGTTTATGCCTAACTTGCTCCTGCAGATTTGGTTTTCTTGAGTTTGTAATTTATGGCCATTTTTAAATCCCAAATAGAGGCTTCATAAAGTGCAATAGAGAATGTGCTGCATATATTTTTAACGTGTGATGGAACAGCCCAACTGCACTATTGTTGTTAACCTCTTTAACCTTGCTTGATGACTTTGCCTAAACTGTATCTAAGTGTATATACTGCAACAGCGCCAAACTGCCTCAGGGCCGCTGCGCGCTTTATAAATTCAAATAAATAAATACAAAAATGAACTGGCTGTAAATTGATTTTCTTACAAAAAGTGAATATCACAACAATATTCTGGTTCTTCTTAGCCCTTTGCTTTGCCAAGTGATCTTTATATGATAAATTACAAATGTATGATATCCCAAGTAGTCCCACTTGTCAGCTTATTTATTTTACTGACTGTGAACATCATAATCACTGTTTTACTAGCATTCATCTTTAGCCCAAGATTCTTCATACATGAAGTGTAGGGTCTGTGCTGAATTGAGAGGATTCGCCCCTTGTTCCTAGGGGAGAACCACCCCTTTTGGGGCTAGAGAAGTGAGCCTGCTTGGCAAGACCCTCCCTAGGGGTGTGGGCAAGTGGGATTTGGGAAACATAGAGCAGTATATTTATGTTCGACCAATTTCCTGAGATTAATAATCCTAAACTGAATTGGAAAGTGGCACTTGAGTTAATTCATCTAATCTCAGTCATCGAGAGTAGGGATATTGGTTATATTGAATTTCCAGATTGATGTACAAAAAGTAATAATAAAATGTTATGATAACTCAGTTCCCGATTTGAAATACAGTATATTGATGACATTTAACAAATTGAGTTGGACAAGAAGTATTGAACCAAACTGTCGACAAACTGTACCCCCAAGAATGCCAACTGATGAGGGAAAATGGCAAAAGGGTGACTGTTTGAGGGACTGATACTATTCATTTATGGTAACTAGTATGAGGAATGGTAACCTGCCAATGTAACTTCAAGATGTTGTGAGGAACCTGAGGGCATCCTCACTTCTTTTCCCCCTGTATCCTCCTCTTGGTTGGCCAGGGAAAGGCCATTGCTCTTGGATCCTGACCCTGGGGGTGGCTATGAGAGGGAGGATCATCTTGGTGGAGGAAACCTGGGGAGTGGGGAGAGGACGTCCTTAGGTGAGACATGGTATCAACCATTTCCTTTATTTAATGAACCCTCTATCCCTAAAGCCTTTGTATACTATTGTGAGCCCTTTCCCTGTTCTTCTGTTACATTCCCCAAGAAACCCCAGCTCGACACTGGGTCGAGGAAGAGACTAACTAGGAAGACGCATCCTCATTTTGTTAATAGACACATCAGCCTCAGTTATGCACTGGGACGAGGAGGACGACAGCACGAGTAAGGCATGGCTACCGTTCTAACGGCGAGTGGTCTAGTCCTTTCTGGACTCCCTTTCTGGACTCATCATGGTGGAGGGAACTTTAAAAGCCAACATCCTTTTGGAAATTGAGTCGGCTGTGGAAGCAGGGCTATGGTCTGCTGTGTGCAGGCAGAATTCTCTGGATCAGTGGTGTGGAATGTGGAGTGCTCGAGACCCGTTCAAGAATGCAGAGTTAATGCAGCGGGAGGCAAAGCTGAGGGATGTGAGAAGCCGGTGGCAGACTGCAAGAGGAAGACCGGCACGACCGAGTGAAGTGGTCGTAAGCGTCCAGCGCTGCAGGTGGAGAATAGCCGGGTGAGAGGAGCCACAGGAAGCTGCTGGGAGAAAGAGTATGGTGCCGCACCAGAAGAAGAGAACCCATGGTGGCCGAGTGCCTCGCAGAAGAGCTGAAAGATCCAACCGGTGAGTAAACCAAGAAGGGGGAACACCGGGCTGGCAGGTGCATATGAAAAGCATGCAGTGAACATTGATTTAGAACAAATTGAAATCTATTATGAGCACTTTTGAATACCAAATGAAATAAAAACAAATAGTGCTTCAAAATACTGAACTGAGCGGATGCAAGTGTTGAGCATTATTGAACATTGAGCAGAGCGAAAGTAAGTTTGTGAATCTGCCTGATACAAGGAGCTGTGCATTATTTGAGAAACTATGAGAAACCAGCATTAGCAACAGCCAAAATAACTCTAGGAACTGTGTATCATGAGAAAACCAGCATTGGCAAGAGCCAGGAGACTGCAAGAAAGTGTGACATAAGCATAGTGGCCAAACAAGCCATGACAGTGTCAGGAGAGTGTGACACAGGTGAATGAATCAAAGCATCACTGTCAAGTTGAAGCAGTGGCATAGAGTTGATGGAAAAGGAGCCAAGAAGGGGTATTGATTCCCTGACCTGTAATGAGAGGACTGTGTGGTACGACAACTGCGCCTAGACAGAGAGCACCCCTGCATGGAAAAGCCACTGAAATCACCTATAACAAAGCTTGTGTTTTACAGCAAATCTCTGTCTTCGTTTGGGGCCTCCCTCTGGAATAGCCTCCCTGCCACTCTGAAACTTGAGGAGACACATCTCCATTTCTGGAAGCACCTCAAGACCTTCCTCTTTGCTTCTGTCTTCTCTCCTCCTCTCCCCTGTTGATCTGTTTTACTTGGGCATTGTGCACCTGTTTACCCTCTGATTTCGGGCCCAGGTACTTGCCCACCCTGCCACGCACCCGCACTGCCTCCTGGCTACCCATGCACTTTGGGTCTGTATTTGTAACCCTACAGCCCCCCCCCCCTTTTCCCTGCACCTACCAGACACCCCTGGTCTGTACCTTTAATCTAGCACTTTCCACCTGCTGGCTACACTACCATTTGTTTGTGTTGTTTTCCATTCCTATGCTCAGAACTTTCCACTCCCCCGCCCCCACCACCACAAATAGCTCGAGATGCGCCTGTTGGCTTCAGGTCCGTCTTTCCAAAAGCTTTTGCTTTGAGATTTTAATGGCGCGCTTCAGTTTTCGTCAAGAAAATGTTTTCATCTTCCACCCCTTCAAACCCAAGGTCTGGTTTAAAAAAATGCCATGACTGTCTATTACCGTTCCCCACCGTATCTTCCTGTGTTGTCTGGGTTCCAAACACCAAACTGATGACTGCGTGTCCTGTCGGGCCATGACCGAAAAAGCTCTCGGGGAGCGCAGAGGTAAACTGGTGGTGGGAGTGGCAGCTTCGAAGTCTTCTTTGAAGAGGGATACAAAGTGTGGGGAGTGTAGGGACTCGTTCCGGTGCAAAAAGTCGAAGAAGTCTCGGTCGAAGAGTCTGTCTAGACAGTCGACAGTCTAGACAGTCTTAGTCTTCTTCGTCAAAGAAGGCGAAGAAGAGACGTCATAGGTCTCCCTCTTCTTCTGATTCCTCTACCGAGGTTATCAAGTGCCCAACCAAATCTGATTCCCCCAGAAAATGGGATGCTTTCAAAAAATAAATGATGCGTATACTCGAGAATGCGGCCTCGACCCCTCGTAGGAATCGCGCAAATGTCATGCCCCGGTCACTCCTTCGGACGACTTTGGGAGGTCAAAGACTACCATGTCAAAGCAGAGTATCAAACCGGCGAGTCGCTCTCGGTCTGACGAGAAATCGTCGAGGGTATCGTCCCGAGAAACCAGTCCTTCTTCAATACCTCCGAAAAAGAGCAAATCTTCTACACATTAGACAAGTTTGTCGATTCCATCGGAGTCAAGCCTGTCAACGCATAAGTCAAAGGCAGCGCTGAGAAAAACGGCGCCATTGTCGAATCCTTAGTCGACACCAGTGTCGAAGGCATCGCCGACAGTCACTTCAACTATATCGAGGCCTCTGCCCATTCCGGAGAAGGTTTATAAACCTACGCCAAAGAAAGACTTTTTCAAGTCTATGGCCTCAATTTATGAGGAAGAGCAAGCCTCTGAAGAGGATTCCCCTTCCTTTTGGTTTGCATTATGGCACACAAGATGCTCCTGAGGAACTCATTAGTGAGGAATCCAGGATAACTGATTTTTATGATTGTCTCCAGTCGGCTAGTGGTATTGACACTTTGCCAGATCTGGAATTTGGCAGGCCTGACCCAGCTGAGGATGCAGATTCTGCATACAGGAACCTCATGTATAGGGTCATTGAATACATGGGCTGGAGCAGGAATTCTCCTGCCTATGAGCAGAACAATATGACCGATATCCTGAATCAAGCCCCTCAGAAGGTCCCAGTCTTACCTTTTCACACAGCTCTTCAAAGGAAGGTCATGGCAAACTGGGAAACTCCAGAATCTGGACCTGCTGTAAACAGGAACTTTGCTAGAAAATATAGACCTTTTAGTATTGATCCAGACTATTTGACCAAGCACCCTAAACCTTAGAGCTTGGTGGTTCAGGCTCCCACATCGACCAGGCAATCTGCTTGTTCCTCTATTCCCCCGGATCGGGACAAGAGGGCTGATGCCTGGGCTCGTAAGATCTTCACATCGGGCAGTATGGCCTTGAAGTCTGCTAATGTTACCTGTACCCTTTCAAGATTTACTTACACCCTGTGGGACTGTGTTAGCATGGCGGCTGAGAGCATTCCAGAAGGTGAGGAAAGAGACGGCTTCCTGGCTATAGTGAGAGATGGAAAAGAGGCAATGGGAGAGTGTCTCCAGTCAGGACTGGATACTGCTGACGACATCAGCAGGTCCATGGCTTCTAGCACCGTACTACGAGGGTTTGCGTGGTTGAGAAAGTCGAGGTTTGCACCGGATGTAGAGGCCAGACTGTGATTGTGCAATTCCTAAAGGGTCTCACTTTGTACCCCCAAGTCCCATTTCGTGTGCCAGTTTGGGACTTAATTTGGTTTTAAAATTTCTCTCATGCATTCCATTCAAGCCATTACATTCATGTCCTCTAAGGCTCCTTACATTGAAAACAGTCCTACTAATGGCTTTAACATCAGCCTGCAGGGTAAGTGAGTTACAGGCTCTTTCTTGTAAGCCTCCTTACACAATTTTCCATAAGGATAAGGTTATCCTCGGAGTCAAACCATCTTTCCTACCTAAGGTAGTCTCTGACTTCCATTTGTCACAGAAGATAACGCAACCATCTTTTTATCCTCCTCCTCATGCAGGTAAAGAGGAAGAGAGGCTTCACAGGCTAAACCCAAAAAGGGTTCTAAGCTTTTCAATTTCAAGATTAGCTACATTTCAATAAGATGATCAGCTCTTCATTGGGTATACTGGCCACAAATTGTGCCTGGCAGTAACCAAACAAACCCTATATAGATGGATAATATTAGCAATTGGAGAATGTTACAGACTGGCAGGTAAAAAACCACCATATGGGCTAAGAGCTCATTCCACTGGGGGTATGTCAACGTCTGCGGCTCTGCAAAGGGGTGTCCCATTACATGATATCTGTGCAGCAGCCACCTGGTCGTCCTTGCACACATTCGTAAAACATGACTGTTTGTACTTGTCCTCTTCTCAAGTTGCAAAAGCCGTTCTTCATGCGGTCCGTGACCAAATTAATTGATACTCCCTCCTCCAAATTGTCACTGCTTTGGGAGTCTATCAAAGATGAGGAATACGTGGACACAATCGAAGAACAAGTTACTTACCCCTGGTAATGTTCTTTCGGCTGGATGTTCCTCCCACGTATTCCTCATCACCCCTTCCAGCCTACCCCGCCATACAATTTGTGTTTACACTCTGCGTTTTCTTAGAGCGTGCGGTCTTGGGGTACGCCTGGTTAATTCCTCGATTGATGGGAACGAAAAAACAGAACTGAAGCTTACGGGCGCGGCTTGAGCTATTTGTACTGCTGATGATGCCGACGCTCAACGCAAATCCTCGAGGGACATAGACGCTAGGACATAGAGCACAGCGCCCTCTGGTGTGAATTTTTTTTTCCGAAGCTGCAAAGCTGGTGGGATACGTATATCAAAGATGAGGAATACGTGGGAGGAACATCCAGTCGAAAGAACGTTACCAGGGGTGAGTAACTTGTTCTTCTGTTGAAAGTGGAGTTGGTTTTGGAGTTCTCCATGTTTGGCAACCTGGTAACTAGTTCATTTAAAATATGATGGACTGCCTTGTTTTTTTTTTTTTGCGGCACCTGGAGGGGCCAAGGCATTGCTAAAAGCAGAGGGAAAGAGTTGATGAAATTAGCTGATTAGACTACCCATATTAAGGAGAAATCTAGTATTGAAGAATTTGCCAGTTTGTTTAGTTAAAACTCCTTGCTCCATTCCTACAATTATTTCCTTCTAAATCTGGGCTGCATTGTTACCTGTAGTTCAGCTATAATCATCCAATCACAGATGACATTGGGGCAATCTGAAGCAGATGTGTTAGGGAGGAGATGTTCTGTAGATTTTGTAAATCTCTGAGATGCTTATGCATCAAGTGTCCAGCAGTAGATTACCCGAGGAATAATGTATTAAGGGATTTCACAATAGACAGGGCAATTTTGCCAGGTGCAGTTTATGGCAACAGTTCTTATTAACTCATGTCAAAGGATGTTTTGATGAGGTAATGTTAATAAGAGATTATGTTATGCTGAACATTAGTGGGTTTTTGTTTAGTTTATATCAGTTTTGCATTGTGCTAGTAAAAGTGTATTATTTAACACTATAATAATAAATAAAATGCACAGAAATATGACCGAACATATATGCCATTGTTGAAGCCAAAGTGCTCCTGATGAGAGGAAAATTACTGGATAAACAAGTTGTATTATTTCTGTATTTTTCAGGGTTTTTTTCCCACAAAGCTTCATATCACTAATCCAGTTGGGAAGGAGTGAGCGGGAGGATAGAGCAGTTAGAAAATTGCCTTCATGTTGATTCATATTTTCTTAGCCTTTGAACTTCTGCCTTCACAACTCCCACCATGCATTCTCAAAATAACATATTCAGTGTTACACCCACCTCAGAATATTGGGGCGGGAGGGGTGTGAGGGTAAGTCATCTAGATCTGGGTGTTTCTCTTGTTGTGGCTGTTGGCGAGTCATGGGTAGAGTTGGTAGGGCTAGCGCGTGGATGGACCCAAGCTTGTAGTGGCCCTTCCTTTCAATCAAAGCTCTCTCAAATTGGCAGTATCTTTTTGGTTGACTTTTCGTGGCTTGCCTGTGGATGCAGCCTATCCCAGCCAGTTGTGAAGGAGAGAGGGAGTGAGCAAGGACCCAGAGAGCCTGAATCGTCATGAAAAGCATTTTCATATTCCTTCTATTAAGGAATTCCTGTGAATCTTTTGTTCCCTGTCATACAAGCAGAGAATTTCAAACCCACCCAAGCATGGCCATTTAACGTAATGCTTGTGTGACCAATGGATTAGATACTGCTACACGTCTTTCAGTTTTTATGGAGTATGTAGTGCCTGTGTGACTATTAGCAGTTTAAGCTAAGACAATAGTGACATTTCTGAGTTATTACATCTGCACCTGAATACACTAAATTCCCTTCAATTTGACTGATTTAGCCCCAAATAATGTGAGGGGGATCCTCTGCCAGTAGCATCTTTTGTCTTGGAGTTGTTGTGCAGCACACTCCAGTTCCCACAGGCAGGACACACGTTTAAGTGTTAATGCTGGCCAGGGTGTTAAATCATCAATTTATTAATTGACTGTACTTCAAATGCTTATTTTTCTTTTAGGGATGCAGTGGAAGAAATCCGCATTAAAAGCACAGTTGATACTTGGATTAAAGGGATCAGTACAGAAATTGAGGTATGTTTGTATAGAAGTACTAACATTGAACTATGCATGATTGCTTTGTTAATTCCGATAGAGGCGCTGGCTTGGACTTGTTTAATTGGCACATGAAGTTGAATCGTTTTTTTGACATACGTTTGCGTTGCTGCGGTACTTATGGATCTCCTCCATATTTGAGTCTTCATATAAAGTCCAACTGCTTAAACCCAGTGACCTCCCCTTACTGGATTGATTTTTTTTTTAGCTGGTCAACCCTTAACTATTCTACAATTTGCGAACGTAATGTATCTGGCATCTTCTTTTCAACAAGACATCAAAAATGCCAACGCTCATTGCCATTTTGCTTCATCTTCCCATCAGTCTTCATTGAATCGCCAAGCGTTGGGTCTCTTCAATGTATGTGCTCTGTGATGAATCGAGGAAATTCATCCATTCTTCCGAAGGGGGAGCCTTCCCTGTCACCTCTCCCCAGTGACGTCATGGAGGTGAGCCTACTCAGCAACACCCTTCCTAGGGGTTGAGGCAAATGTGTGACCTCCCCCGTAGAGATTTCCCCCTTTTGGACAAGGACTCCTGTTCCCATGTTGAACTCCCTGATGCCCTCCATGTGATGGCCTATATGGAAATATCTAATATGATATATATTTTATTAATAGCGCGCCTATACACAAGTGTTTCAAGGCGTGATGAGGCACGGGAGGGGAGCAAGGGGGGGCACAAGACCACGATCTTACTAGGCCCAGTGACATTGAGATTGGAGAGGGAAGGGGAGGAGGAGACATAGGATCAGGAATTGGAAAAAAAAAATCAGTTCCATGACTGAAAAGTATACCATTATCAATGAGAAGATGAAACTGTACCTTTAAATCAAAGTCTCCAATGGACTGTGCCATGTTTGTTTTGGACCCGCAAGAGAGAAGGCGAGAGAAAGCAGAAGGCAGAGACAGACAGGGGAAAGCCCCTGTGTGTGGAATACCTGAAGGTGGTGGAGTAGACTTAGAACGTGGACCCTGTGAAGTTCAGGACTGCTCCGAGCAGGAAACATTGAAAGTCCAGCGGGTACGAGGAGCAGAAAGCCAGGAAGCCTGGAGTGGAGTACTTGGTGGTGGCTTGACCACAGTATAATCATGATGGGCAGCATGCCCTCTCAACGACGCGGACACCACCAGCGGGAGGAAGCAACTCCTGAATAGATTACCCATAGTAGTATTGAAAAGCCGAGGAGCAGACTGGAATGGGAATGTGTACCAAGCTGACACTGTGGAAAGCGATCCGAGAAGTAAACCAAAGAAAGAAGCAGATTTCCAGTACCTGCAGACACTGCAGATGTTTTCCTACAACACTGACGGTAATGGGGAGAATGGAATACTGGGACGCCAAAAGGGGATTGTTATAGCCTCAGAGAAACACATCCCAGTATCCATGACGAAAGAGTGGAACGCAAGCTAATAACTTCAAACCATGTTAATGTGAGAAAGCAGCACAGAAAACAGAGTGAGAGGAGTAGAATTGGAGTATTACTACCCTGGGAAAAGGGGAAAATTACCCAGCAGCCAAGAAACAGAGTAGAACATAATAGAGAGACACTTGTGTAGTAAAGCCCTGAGGGGTCCCTGTGATAAATCTTATACAAGAACATTTTTGAGCCTTCGAAGAAAGAGAGGAGACCACCTACAAGAGCAAGAACAAACCCTGTATCAGACGAGAGCAAGATTACCAATTCCCTAAGGGAATTACACAAGTTAATACAGCGGATAACAAGAACCCATTTACGGATTGTATATGACCATAATTTTAACATAAGAGAACAACAGTGCAAAAACACAGCCACCAGGAGAAGGGAGTCATTCGCTTGACCTTCGCTTATTATGAATAGTTGTAGGGTCAGTTAGGTTAGTTTTGGACAGCTGGCTGATTCTTTTGGACATTGAATGCATTACCTACGAACACCTTAGTTGGTAATCTAGGTAGGGAACACCCCATAGTGATCGGGAAAGATGGGCTTTCTTTTTTTGGTTAAAGCTATAGTCAAAATGTTCTCAAAGTGTCAGTGTCCTTCTTCTGATCCACCATAGTTCACATACAATTGCTTAAATTCCTATGATAATCACATCTCTTATTAGGAAACCCTGCTGGTCAATTGTGGGCTCTTAAACTGCATTTTCAAGTTTTAAAGCAGCTGGTGGGCTGAGATAATTAAAACATGTGCATCCCATGTAAGTGTGTCCTGACATGAGGCAGATGGAACAGATCTCTCAACTCTCAAGGGTTGGTTCAAAACCGATGTTCTTTGCTGGGAGAGGTGGAGGAATTCTTGCCTTCAATAGAGAAAAATTCAAAAGGGTAGATTATCATGTATCTGGATGGAGGAGCTTATTAATCTAGTGCAAGGGCTTCAACAAATGGGACCTACTGTCTTTCGTCCAATGTGCACTTCTCCATCTAATTAATACGACTGAAGGATCGGCACGCTCCATAAATCTTCCTTCGGGGTGCTCCGTTTAATGCTATTTTAAGCACAGCAGCACACCTCTTTTGTTGCCAATGAGTTGTTCTAAGATAGATGGTCTTCTTGGATACTGCAGTTATGCAATTCACTCCTACTTGGGCAGTGACGTTTAAGCTACCCCAAACCCCCTATACCTTAGGGGACTCCTTGAACTCTCCACTGGGGAAAGATCTTGCAGTTTCCCCTTTCTTGTGCTATGGGACTGGTTGGGGTAGTATTTTGCGTCCCCCATGTTGGTACTTGTTAGGCTGCAATAATCATCCACCAGTCAGTTGCACTCCTGGACTTGAGCCCATTTGTAACACATCCTGACCTGACTGCCTTTATGTATAATTGAAGGTTCAATGGATTGTGGAATCTGGGAAGCCCCAGATTCCAGTGAAGTCCGTTGGACAGGACTTGGTTAGGAGGTGGAACTGAATAGATATATTACCTCTGCTCTCCTGTCTAGCTTATCCCTGTAACATGAATGAATGAAGAAGTTTAAATAAATTCATACTCACTGTGTATCCTGGTGTTCCTGCTCCATGTGTCACTTACCTGAAGTCCCAGGATGCATCCTTGAATATTTCACTGGTGAGGTGTTTTAAAGCGATCCCCAAGGACTGGCTGAGGTGGCAGCAATTGATATTTATACTTCGGCACAAAGTGAAGCACCGACTAAGAAGTTGTTATGCACAAATTGAGTGAACCGGAGTGAGATTGGGGAGATTAAATAAAGGAGATACATTTAAAGAGAATGCCATTTAAAGAGAATGCCATTTAAAGAGAATGCTAGTGAAATGATGCATAAAAGAGAATGCTAGCAGGGAAGAATATTAGTGTGCATTAAAGATTTCAAAGGCATGGTACACTCCAGACCAGGACTCTTGCTCCTGGCTGGGGATGCAGCGTACAATCAAAATACTTTTATTTTATTTATTATTAATTCAATTTGAGAAGGCCCCAAACCCGTCTCTCACCCACCTTTACAAACACCAGGGTCACAATGGACCACAAACCAGGCTGGTGTGTAATAATACAATATTTATTTAGTTTTAAATTTCAATGAAAATCAAACAAATTTAATGTAGGGCAGCAATCATCAGTGTGGTGATAATTACACGGTAGAATGATAGAACACACTTAGATTGACCTTGTAACATCAGATATATAATGCACAAGTGAATACAGGCAAGATTATTTTTGGGAGGTGTTTTCTGATAGCACCACATTTAGTATTTACCCCCACAACGCTCCCTCAAACCCCTATTAAACAAATTGTGTTTGGGTAGAAAGGAGTAGCAAGGAGTCTGGGATACTAGGGAACAAACCGAATGCACATCCGACCTTCCACCTCTGAATGGGAGGCAAAATCAGATTGAAGACCTTTGAAAATTGAGCAAATTAGCACTTGAAATTGCTAAATATTTATTTTACATGTGCGGTTGAATGAATGAGGTAGAAATGAGTATAGCAGTATCAGAGATGTAAGAACACTAGCAAACGACAAGGCAACGTACTAACAACGGGTATACAGTTCAGAAAATCGACTTGGGAAGGAAAAACACAGGGCAGCCAATTCACACGTGGAGAAATTGCATTTGCTTATTTTCATGGGTCTAAAAGGACACAACAGCTTGAAAAATGGGTTAAACAGACAAAATAAGAATGCAGTTCTGATGCTAAGGGACAAATTCACATCACAGGTATAATATAGAAATGAAAGGGTAACTCTGGAGGAATGACAGTATGAGATTCTTAACGGGAAAGGAAACTCGTTTTTTAAACGGGAATCAGTTGCACAGGGAAAATCGGTTTTGGAAAGGAAATGACGAGTTTTACTGAAACTATATTTTAGTGGCTAGAAAAGAGGAACGCCGCTGTGGAAAAGGTTAAGCTGCAGTCTCGACTCCCTGTAAGGCTGTGTGCCTCTTTAAGGGGTAATTAGTTAATGTATTCAAAATAGTACTAAGGACTTACACCAGGACTAAAATGAGTTGGAAAGAATGGCGCTAGCACTTGGAGATCAGATTTTCCTAATACAAGGTACACAGAGGATTCTGACAGTTCTAAGGATTTTCTGCTAGGGCAGCTATGGGATTGGACCTAATACAAGGAACCAATGCAAGGGATGCAGTTTGTGGTTGCTGGGAAAGGAAAATACTCACAACAAGCACTTGAATGGGGTAGCTTGGTCAGCTGAGCAGGTTTCTGGACAGCGAGGCAAGGTTGAGTCACTGCACACAGCGGCGTGCTCTCCTAGAAGGGGACGGCTGGGCCTAGTCTGGTCACTGGACAGAGAGGTGGATCAGCAGGGCAAGCAGGTAGTGGGGCAAAAGCCGGTGTGGTCACAGGATACTCCCAGAACGGTACCACAGCCTTTCCCCCTTTTTCCCTGAATTATTGGGATTGTTGTTTTTTTTTTTTCTAGATCAGTGGTTCTGCCTGAATAGGGTCAGCTGTGCTCTGGCCTGGCAGTGGAATCTGGAATCTTGCAGGGTGAATCTGGAATGTCTAGATCTCTGAATGCGTGGGAGCTGGAAAAGTCAGAAGTCCAGATCTCCCCATGCCTCCCCTTTTATATAAGGAGCATGACATCACAGGATTTTACTATGGGGCTGGCTCAAGTTAGACACACCTCGTAACATTAGATAGGTCATCCTATGTATGTCGCCTACTCCCTGGAAGCAGATTGGACTGAAGGAGGTGACTCAGTTTTATGGGGGGGGGTGTTTTTACAATGCGCTTGGTTCTACCAAAGTTACTTTTGCCAAAATCAGTTATGGAACCAAAACACTCATATTTACAAATGTCTTATATGGGCAGACTACACATCTTACAAGACACATGCTGATCCAAATCCCAAGACGGTACAATGCTGTTTTAGTCATTCTGGTAATCTTTCGCCATTTACATGGAAAATAGTTCACCTAAAATTCTACAATTTTATATATGTATACATATTATTACTGGTCATGTTCTCGTTAATTTTCAAAGTTGTACCATGTATGTTTTCCCCAGAATTCACGTTTTCCTGGGGTTTGCATTCCCAACATGCTAGAAAACCCTACGTCGTCTTATTTTAATGGCACAAACATGACATTTAAATGGTCATAATTACACTTGAATGTCTTTTGATTACTGAAATAAATGACATGACCTGAATAGTCTCTGAAATCAACTGGGCTGGCTTTGTGTTTCCAGGCTACAGCCAAATGTCAGGCTCTGGTCAGTTTAGCCCAGTGTTGTCATGGATTCACCTTTGAAGCCCTTCAGCTTGATTTGAGGAGAGGTGTCACCAGGACTTCACACCTATGTGTCCTGGCAGTCCTTTGTTTCATGCTGGAGCAGTGCTGCTTCGTCTGACGAGGGTGCAAGGTCCTTCCCCTTGGCCCATTCTTAGTTTCCAGGGGGCTGGTCCACATGGGGGAAGATGATCCTGTTCCCAGGAAAGGCAAGGCCCTTTGAAGCCAGGCCTGTCAAACCTGTTCTGCTGGTTTCACAGTAATTTTATTTATTTTTCTTTCCCTTAACCAAAAAGCAAGTCTTAGAAATAAATATCAGATATATATTTAAAGCAAACCCCAATCACAAAGCCTTAGTTTAACATTCCACTTTTTTAAAAGGCATTTTCTTGTTTGTCAAAAGCACCATTTTGCACGTGGGTTAATATTCCTTGAATGTCCCTTTCCAATGCGGTTTTCTCTCGCATATAGATTCTGAACATTATTTATAGCCCTAGTGAATTTCTACTACACAGGAATCTGTCCAAGGCAAGGGTCCATTGAAACTGACATAAGTAAAGAGAGAGAGAGAGCTTCTTGTGAAGGGTTTGTCTGGGTTATTATTTTGCAAAAAGTAAAGTGTTTTCCTACGGCGGCTTTTAGTGAAGTTCTCTGCTCTTTCACAGATTTTGCCTGACACATGCCATTAAGTGAGGAATGCCCCCATTTGCTGGTGTACACCCTGAATATGGGTGTACATGAATATGTCTTACTAGAACCAAACTGGGTAATGATGAAAAGAGCATCAGTGCGCTGTCATTTTAAATGCAGAACATAATCTTTTTCAGTAGAATGTTTTGAGCTGGCAGCATAGCAGCCCTGCCTTTGAATTCTTTTCTTTGGTGCACATAAGGAAAACACTGGCAGCCATTCTCGTGGTGTTTGTATGTTCCATCTCGCCCCATATGTGCTTGGAAAAGACAGCGCAGCCATTATTTTGGTGACTGCAAAGCGGTTATGATTCAAGGCAATGGTGCTCAACAGGGCCAGCGCAGCCATTCTGCTGGTACTGCTGGCAATGCAGTTTGTTGATGTAGGGGATTTCTGCTGGGCTGATGAATGTACCCCACAGCATAACAAGAGGAATTGTTGCGAATGAGGGTGATTTATCAAATTGCTTCTTGTTTGTGTGCATCTTTATTCGACTGAGGGGGATTTTCACTAATTACTCCTTATTTGTGTGATGGGCCACAGGCTGTTTGCTTACAGTCAGGTTGCTTGTTTTGTGTGCTCTTTGTGGTGTTCATTGCTTTTCTATGGTTTTCTTGTCTTTTAAATGTTTCTTTTAGGAGAGGTCATGGATGATCGTGAGACAGAATGTTGGCTTTGTAACAGTAGAACAAGAAACAGAATATATTTTTTGAGTTTGTTTGCAATTGGTTGTGCGGTAAGCCAGAGGTCAGGTAAATGTGCCTGTCTAGAAGTTGGTGCCCAAAGGGGCAGCTTTGAGACTGGGTGTGGCAGATCCAGTAAAGGAGTCATTGTTCTTTGTGTTGGTAGAGAATGTAGTGTGGTTGTTCCTCGAGGGAATGATAGTGCTCTAGTGTAGCAGGCTGGAGATTTGGCAGTGTCGAATAAAAGGTGAGTAATTTGTTGTAGGTCAAGAATCAGATTGTAGTGTTGTGTCTTGGGTTTTGCCGGCTTAAGTTATGTGAGTTGTAAGTGGTGGTATTAGATGTTGTGTATGGTGTGGTATGAGATGGTTTGTTTCATCTTCGTGTAAAGAAGGGAGGTGTGTAACATCCTGAGATGTTTCACCTTGTTGTAAAGAAGGGTGGTGTGTAACATCCTGAAATACTGCCTTTGTGTACAATTGAAGGTGTTTGGAATGTAAAATGTGGGAAGCCCCAGATTCCAGGCAGGTTTGTTGGACAGGACTTCAGGTTAGGAGCTGGAACTGAATAGATGTATAACCTGTGCTCTCCTTTCTAACTTATCTCTGTAACATGAATAAAGAAGTTTCTTTCCATACTCGCCGTGTATCCTGGTGTTCCTGCTCCGTGACTGTGTGCCACCTATATGAAGTCCCAAGATGCATCTTTGAATATTTCACTACTACAGACTGTTAAGTAGTAACTATTGATATATAATAAATCCATATACACTATTGGAAGTGTAATTTATGAGTTTAATTGGAGAGGCCCCCAGGAGGCCAACCTTCATCAACCGGACATCTTCATGTATGGTTCTCAATCGGATTCTAGAACCATACATGAAGATGTTGCTAAGGCAACAGAACTATTTACAACTTGTGTAAGTGGAACATATACACATCAACATTCTGTGTATTAACATCATAACATCTCCCCCTCTATATTCATTTAACCAACATTAACATAGTAAGTTAACATTAACTCTTTTAACCAATTGCTGATATAATGTGCTATTAAAAACTCAAAAAGGATACAGACTGCTAGTGGATGATGTGGAACTTCCAAAGAGTCTTAGTCTTATTATTTTCTTGATAGATATATCAATAGTATACATAGTCCTGTTTGTGATTCCACACTCCTTTTCTGGACCTTGAAGATGTATGATTGTTCTCAGTCATCTTTCTAGTGGTTTCTGGATTTGTTATCTTCTCCTTGGTATTTTTCCCATGTATACCTCTTGAATCATTATATTTAAGCAATATGACCCGAGCGGCGGGGGCGTTACCGACTCAGGTAATGCCCCGGGGCCCATAGTTATAGGCCCGAGCGAAGCTTTATTGGTTGTAAAGGTGTGATCCGGGTTAATTTCCCTTCATCGCTTACTGCACATGCAGTACAATCTCTGACCATGGCTTCTAATTCACTCCACATGTTAGGCCACCAATATGCTTCTCTCACTCTTCTCTTAGTTAAGTTCCTTCCCACATGACCTTCATGAGCAATTTTCATAATTCTTTCTGTCATATTTGCTGGAGGTATTATTCGATCTCCTCGAAAAATACATGCATTGTCAATTCATCTTTTATCTTTTCCCAAGATTTAATGTTTTCTTCAATGTCTTTCCAGCCATTTTCAATAGCAATTCTCAACATTTTCTGTTCATTGTCTTGTTCTCTGGCTTCAATCCATTCTTCTTTTGAGAAGTTGGGATGTATATGTGCTATAATACAATCCATATTTTGATCTTCACTAGGTTCTTCTTCGTCATCACCTTCATTGGTGTCAATGTCATATGGTAGACAAGAAAAACAATCTGCTACTACATTTGTTCTCCCTGGAGTATATTTTATGTTAACATTGTATTGCATAATAATCAACATCCACCTCCTTACACGTGGAGATGTCATATGTGGGTTTTTTGAATTTAGAACATGTATGAGTGGCTTGTGATCAGTCTTAATATCCACTGGTATGCCCCAAATGAGTCCTATGAAATGTTCCAGGATCCATTTGACTCCCAAAGCTTCTTTCTCGATGGTAGAATAGTTTTTCTCTGCTCCTCTTAATGTTCTGGAGGCAAAAGCAATGGGAACAACATCTCCTTGTATTTGTTCCAACACGCCTCCCAACCCCACATTGCTGGCGTCTACCGAGATCATGGTCTTGGCTTTGGAGTCGAACATCTTGAGAGCTGGTGCCTTTTTGATCAATGTCTTAATCATCTCAAATTCTCTTACACCCTTCCGACCAGCAAAACTTTATGCCTTTGCACATTAAGTCTCTCATTTGTTCTGTCCTATCTGAATAAAGATCCACAAATTTTGAATAATATTCTGTAAGGCCTAAAAAACTTCGAAGCTGGTCCTTGTTGTTAGTTTCAGGAATTTTAAGGATAGTGTCAACCAAGCATTCTTTCGGTTTTATGCCGTCGGCATTGATGCGATGGCCCAGATATGTAACTTCATTTTTCTTTATCTTGCATTTCTCAATCTTGAGTGTCATGCCTTTTTGTTGGATGACTTGTAATACGCCCAGTAACTTTGCATCATGCTCATCTTCAGACATTGCGGACACCAAGAAATCATCTTGAAAGTAGTGAACTTCCTGGAGACCACCAAATAAATGATGCATCGGCCTTTGAAATACAGCAGCCGCTGATGCTAATCCAAACGGCATTCTTTTATATCTGAACGCTCCTAACGGTGTTATGAATGACGTCAAATGGCTGGATTCTTCATCCAATACAACTTGGTGATATGCGGATGATAGATCCAGTGTCGTAAAATATTTTATTGGTTTCATTGTGGTTAGCATTTCCCCAATATTAGGTAATGGATGCCGATCCACCCAAATGTTTGCATTGAGATCTCTCAGATCAACGCACATCCTAATCGATTCATCTGGCTTTTTCACAATGACAATTGGAGACAACCACTCAGAACTTTCAATAGGTTCAATGATATCTTGCACGCATAGTTTATCCAGCTCCTTTTGTAGTTCCTCTCTGGTACCAATTGGTATGTTTCTTACTCTGTGTACCTCTGGTTTTGCACCTCTCTTAAGTATAATACGATGTTTGAAACCTTTAAGAACACCAATGTTATCATTGAACACTTTGGGAAAACTTTTGGGCAGATTTTCAGAAGTTTTACAACTGTTTTCAGTTATGCACAGAATGGGTACACTTTCACCAGGTTATATCCTGATTTTCAAGGATGCTTGTTCCGACCATCCAACTATGGAGAACCCATTTTCTGCTACATAAAGTCTGCAGTATGTCTTTCTTCCTTCAAAGTTCAAGTGCACCCAAGTATACCCTATGATGTTGATAGGTGTCTTGCCGTATCCAGTCGCCTTTATTTTTGTCATTTCTAATTCTTCCATTCTCTTCTTAAGTATATTCACATATGTTTCCACATCTACCATGGTATATGGAGAACCTGTTTCAACCATAACTTGCAATGTTATACCATTAATGGCCATCGGCACCCATGGGCCCAAACCACCTTCATTAGGTGTGAAAGCTAGTATTTGTACTTCATCTTCAAATCTATCTGTAATTGCCAACAAACTACTTGGACCACCAATTTCCTCCAAAGCCTTTCTACTCGTCATATTGCCTCTTCCTGTTCCATAGTGGCCAGCATTTCTGACGTAGCGTGCATTGAATCTGCCTCTTCCTCTGTTATTGCGACACATCTTGCCAAAGTGACCAATATAGCCACATTTATAACATTCAGCCGAGTTAGCTGGACAATCTTTTTCTACATTTAGGTATCTGTACCATCCACACTTGAAACATTTGTTTTGTGGTCTATATGTATTCTCCCTCTCTTGTCTGGAACTGGCACTGTGAACATGGAAGACCTCCGTCGACCAAGAATCACCTGACGGTAACCAAGGACCGCCGTGAGCTTAAGGACCGCCGTGAACCTTGTGAACGCGGCCGCCAGACACCCGCCCACAGCCGCGAACTGCGGAGGAACGGCGTCCGCGGCTCAGGGTCCAACCACGTGGCAGAACCCGGCAACCCTGATTCCGAATGGGAGACGAACGCCGCACACGGCGGAACGCTCTTGTCTAACACCTCGGGGATAACCGAAGTCCCTGAATCGGACCACACCGACCTCAAACACGAGGCTGGAGTGATACCCGCTCCCTGCGCATGCTACGTGATAGACTCACCTGCGGTCTTCCGAACAGCAACCGGGTCCAAGAGGGGAGGACATGGGTGGAGGCAGAGTGGCAAACCTCGATCAGTGGAAAAGGGGGCGGGGCTTCAGGGAATTTTTATAGATGTAGTAACAACGCTGCTCCTGATTGGTTGACTGCTGTCTCACCCCTATATAAGAAAGAAACTGACGAGGGATTGTGTGTGTTCTTTTCCAACTGTTTCAGAACAGGCGGACTGACGGAGAGAGAGACACACAAGGACACTCTCTGGGCCTACGAGGACTAAGAGGAGGCCTCATCCATATAGAAGAAGAAGACTCACATAAATCTCCTGTTATTCATTTTTTTTTTCTTCATCCTTTTACCTGAATAAAGGAATTTTTTATTTTGCGGGTGTCTGGCGGCCGCGTTCACAGGCACCAATATCTGATTTGACAATTCTTTTCACTATGGCAACCAAATCCTCTTCTTCATTGCCATATTGTCCATCACTCATGCCTTGTACCGATTTTATTTCAACACTCTCTGCTTTATTCTGGACTTCCTTCATACACTTCTCACCCAGTTCTATGGATCTGGCAATCTCAATTGCTTGCTCTAGTGTCGGATTCTTTGCCTGCCACAAGCGTTGTTGGATGCATGGATCTGCCACATGAAGGACAAGTTGATCCCTCAAATATTCGTCCGCTACTCCCGTAAAATTACATGTGGGCAGCAGACCTCTCAAAGCAGCCATGTAAGTGTCGATGCTCTCATTTTTATTTTGTTTCTTCAAAAACAATCTGTACCTTTCTAGAACAATATTGGTTTTATTACCAAAATGTTTGTTTAGTTTTGCAAGCGCCATCACTGAACTTGGACCCCCCAATTGCTCTTGGGTAGACTTGGAAATTGTCCTGCCATTGTTCCCAAGGACATATTGGATTTCCAGGTAATGCCAAGGATTTTATTGGGGCTGCAATGTTTTGCATTTTCTTTCCTTTTTTTTTAAATTTGAGCAATATACTCTGTAGGATGTACTATTTATCCTTCCTTTTATTTTTCTTTTATGCCATTTGATACATTTGAGTGGCAAAAGTCAGTTTCACTGTAATAATATATTCAGTTATGCCACTTCCATTTTGTCTGTTTTATGCCACCTTTTCCACTTGCAAAGAATAATATACACGTGTTTGATCTTCAAGGCACATGTGCACGTAATGTTGTGCTCATAAAGCTTTCATTTCCTCTTTTCACTTTAATACGCGAGCGCGCTGTATGTGTTCATACTGCTTTCATTTCTCTCATTTCGTTTACCGCGCTTCGTAAACGGTAACCATGACAATTCCCAAACAAAATGGTGGCACGCATGTTACGTTGCAGGGTGTTTTTCTCTAACACCCGGAAGTTCTCATTCACTTGTATGGTAGAACGCTCCTACGTAGTCACGCTGCAGCGCAATGACACCTCCCTTTAACAGTCTTCGGTTGGCCTTTCGCTCTCGCACATACATTCAAAGGATGCATGTGAGTAAAAGCAATCAAACATGCTTTTTACTCATTCGTTTTTCACACGTTCCACACTGCACACTCCGACTTGCCTGATAAAAATACAAAATACAAATATTGTGCGTGGATTAATTTCTAATTGATTTCATGGATTAGTCCTTCTTGTGTATTGCGGCCAAGTCACGGATCATTAACATCTCCTCCGGGGGCCCCCTCCTTTTCGTAGCTCCTTGTCGCCAATTGTTAAGTAGTAACTATTGATATATAATAAGTCAATATACACAATTGGAAGTGTAACTTATGAGTTTAATTGGAGAGGCCCTCAGGAGGCCAACCTTCATCAACCGGACATCTTCATGTATGGTTCTCATCGGATTCTAGAACCATAAATGAAAATGTTGCTAAAGCAACAGAACTATTTACAACTTATGTAAGTGGAACATATACACGTCAACATTCTGTGTATTAACATCATAACACACTCCATGTTTTCCACACTTCAGGCCCCAGCATGAATACCACAAGCTTATTGTTCTCTCTTCTCTGGTGGCCTTGAGGCAGCCACCAGGATCTGGGCTAGAGCTCCTCAGCAGGCGATAATCTCTAATTTTACTATGTGGTCTATTGCCAGCTTCAGGGTCAAAGCCTCTAACCGACTTCTTGCTCTGCTCTCTCCTTTTAGTCTTATTTATTTGAAAATATTGACTATTTGGGTCAGTTCTCTCCACCTGCTTTGCTCTCTCCTATTACATCAACTCTCTGTAGTGCCTTCCTAGCTCACCCCAAAGTGGGTGTTTTGCACCTCCTTTTTATGTTATGGATCTGGCTCTAATTGTCAAAATTATCTTTCTCTGGGGTGGATCCTTTTCCACATTGTCCACAGGTTTTGGGATTGGTTTGGGAGTTTTGATTCCTCCTCCTCTGTATGTGGTTCCCATGTCGTTCTTCGTGTAATCAGGTGTTGTGTGTTAATCTCTAGTAATTGTTTCTGCAAGTTTAGGGCTTGAATAAGCTGGGTGCCATTGTTAAATCGGGTCAAAGCATCATGGCAACATGTGATTCTGCTCCCTGCTGCTCTGGCAACTGAACTCTCTAGCCAATATTGTTACCACAATGTAGGCCGAAGTCTTATTTTTCGTCCTGTGATTGTGAATGCCTGCTTTTTCTCTGGCACTAGTCCACGCACCACTCCAGGACTTTCTCGCTCACGGTGCAGAGGACAAGTAGTACCGCTCTGTGAGTGGGACTGCTGACCCAGCAGTGGAAAAGTAACAGGCACACTTCATGAACAGAATCATTTCCTAAATCTTATGTTACCAGTATGTCTGCCCCTTCTGTTGGTAATCTGTTATGGGATCCCTCCCTTCTCCTGCAGTATATTGCGTGTTGGGCTATACTGGGAGCTATTCTTTGATGGGGTGTTTGTGGTGTCCACTGTTTCTCAAGGAGGGTCACTTGTTGAATTCTGGGGTAGTTCCCATATATCACCTACGTGGCTTATGATGTGAGAGTATAGCCTTGTAACAACTGTTGGCGAATCCAGATAAGTTGGTATGTAAATTTGAAAATACTGACTATGCTCAAAAGGCTGCAATGTCAGACCCTATGTCACTGAGGCTGTCCAGTGCCTTGAACAAATGACCAAATGAAGAAATGGGTCCAATTTTGTTGCACCAATTGTCTTGATTTATATTACACATTCTTTTGTCAAAGATCTGAATCAATTTCTTGTGTCTCTATGCAGTCACATCAAACTTATATGTTTAGATACACTTTTGCATTTCTTCATGAGTTATACATTCACTCCATTATGTCTTTTGTCTACTGATTTTACTTCAAAATTTTATTTTAAGATTTGACCTTTTCCTAACCCAATTGGTTAGTTGTTTCCCTCTACACATGTTTCCGCCGTCCTGTATTATCAGATGGTTCAACTTAATTTAGATGATACTTGAAACTTCTTTAATGTTGAGATTGTCATTTCTTTCAATATTTTTTTTCGTTTAATTAATGTTTTATAGTTCCTCTATAGTAGACATATTGTACTGTCACCATTTTGGATTCGATTTGTTGTTTTACTTATACATAGATTTTGGTCTTCCTTCTTTAGAATTTAGTTTTTGATATTTCTACGTGCTCAGATTTCCTCGCGGCAAATCTACCTCATTTCCGCGTGGAAATCTGAGCGTGTAGGAATATCAAACTATTGAAAGAAATGACGATCTCGAAATTAAACTAACAAGTTTCTAAATTAAGTTGAACCCCCTCTTGATGAACCGTCTGATAATACAAGACGAGGAAACACGTGTCGAGGGGAAAAAACTAACCAATTGGGTTAGGAAAAGGTCAGAGGAAAAAACTAACCAATTGGGTTAGGAAAAGGTCAAATCTTGAAGTCCAATCAGTAGACAAAATGGAGTGAATATATAACTAATGAAAAAATGCAAAAATGTATCTAAACTTATACGTTTGAAGTGACTGCATTCAGACACAAGAAATTGATTCAGATCTTTGACAAAAGAATCTGTAATATAAATAAGACAATTTGCGCAACAAAATCTGACCCATTTCTTCTTCATTTGGTCACCTCCAAGGCTTGCTTCATTTAGCTGGTGGTTTGCTCTGACTCCCATAGATCCCAGTTTTCCTTCTTGGTTTCCCCAGCATTACCCATTCCTCTCATATGCCAGATACAACCCCACATTCTTGTCAAACTTAAAGTATGCTGCACGGAACCTGTACAGCTATATTTGTATTTTTGGAGCTGCAATCCTCCTCTTCTGAGCCATGGTTGTGGCTTTAATGCAGGTGTCCTTTTTGCTGTGCTGTGCTATCTCCCCACACCATCAAAAGAAGATATGTTGGGTGTAACGCTCACCTGATTCTCGCAGAGGCGCCGGTCTTGACTGGGCGACTACCGTATCTTCAAAGGTGATGTGTAGCACCCGGTTGGCTCTTTGGGCTGGACCTCTGTGCACTGTATGCCTGACGTGTAGAGTAAGATGTCTGCAGATAGAAAATATGGGGTTAATGAACTGGGGTTATTGGGGTGTCCCCATCTCTTTCCTCTTCTCCTCTCCTGTAGACCCCCAAAGGTTAACGCTCTCACCTTAGTTAAGTGAATGCCGAGCTCTCCATCTGCCTCGGGGCAGGGTGCTGTAACCAGTTTCTTCACTGGATAGGTAGCGCAGGCCTCTTGACTTCAGAGGACTGCTGTCCGTCGTTTACTGCACGAACGGTAAGTTTCGAGTCATTCAAATGTCTTTAAAGTCTTTAGTAATGATGTCTCTTGTTTTGCAGGGTTCCGGCTATGGCGGATGACAGGCTGAAGTGAGTTGAAGATGGAGCCCGTGTGATGAATAGAAGCGCCTGGAAGCACGTAAGTAAGCGCTTGTTGCCTGCTTCACGATGCGCTCTAACTGTCTTTTTATTTTGCAGGTACGAGTTCGGAGCGGCTGCAGGGTGCCGGAATACCCACTGGATTAGATGTGGAAAGGAGTAATGGCACGTGAGTATTAAAGTTCCCCAATGTCTTTAAACGCACCTTGTTTTGTCTTTCAGATGCGGGATGCAGCGCCGAAGGCCTCCGGAGCGTGCGAAGAGTTGGTAAGATTTTGCCTTTCAGATGCCGGAATGCTAACCTGTTCTTTCTTGTCTTTATAGGTGTTGCTGAAGACTGGATTCAGGATGGTAAGCCTTTGCCTTTCAGATGCCGGAATGCTAACCTGTTCTTTCTTGTCTTTATAGGTGTTGCTGAAGACTGGATTCAGGATGGTAAGCCTTTGCCTTTCAGATGTCGGAATGCTAACCTGTTCTTTCTTGTCTTTATAGGTGTTGCTGAAGACTGGATTCAGGATGGTAAGCCTTTTTCCTTAGGCCCAGGACCGGATGCAGAAGACACGATGAGCGTTCTGCTGCAGAGGTTGCAGAATAACGCAAAGCAAGATTCATCCACCGGGTGTGGTTTAAATAGCCTCCTGTAGTGCTTAGGTGTCTCCTTCCACAGCCACGCCTAAGTAAGAAAAGAGTTCCTGGTAAGAAAAGAGTTCCTGCCTTCCAGAAGAGTTCCAGTGTTCTGAATCTAGGGAGTGGCTCCAGCCCCACCCAACAGGAAAAGTAGTTCCAAACAGAAGAGGATCAGAGGCTCAACTGGCAGGCAAGTAAGCAGCATGGTCTGCTGAAGGTAAGTCCACCCAAGCATTATGAGCCCGGCGCTTCCAGCGCTGGGACTGGGCATATTTATGAGCCTGGTGCCACTGGCGCCAGGACTGGGTCCAAAAGGTCCCAATTGGGACTGGTTGGCACTCGGAACCTGGGTTATGGATCTGCTTCCAAGGGAGTTGGGAAAACCCTGACCTTTTGGAAGCAGAGATCATGACATTGGGGCTGCAGTGACTCAATTCTTTGTTCTTTCTTCCATGCCACCCTGGTTTCTGTTCTAGTCATGTTTGTTCTACAGACTCCTTTTTTTAGCACTGGCTGACCTGCATTACACTTGGCCATTGCTCATAGAACAGGCAGAGAGTAAGATTCTTGGAGCTTTGCCAATATCGGAATCCCGATTCCTTCAACACAGATTGAATATGTCTTGCAGTACACAGTTGTGGTTGCCTGCTCTGCGCTTCCTCGTGCCATCACTGTGGAAACACTGTAGTGCAATCTGCATATTTAGTTGTTGGTCTGGGTCATATCGGTTTTTCTCATTTTTCCGAGGTATTTTATCTATTTCTATTTCTATGTGCTTGTAATGCGCTGAAAGCCCGTGGGCATCAGGGCGCGGGGAAAACCTAGAAACAAGATTTGCATGAAAAATGAAGTTTGAATTCTAGGTTAGCCATAGCTATACCTGGAGAGTGACCTGTTAACTTGGAATTCACTGGAATAAGAATGTTTTCAGTGATTTCCTAAAGGTGATGTAATTTCCTTCCTGTCTTTGGTTTGCTGGGAGCCCATTTCAAAATTTGGCTGCCCTGACCGAAAAAGCTCTACCTCTACCCGCTGCCCGATTGACCTCTGGGACCACCAGGAGGCCTACATTGGCTGATCTAAGGCTTCTCTTTGGTGTGTAAAGCGAGAATTTCTCTTTAAAGTAGGATGGAGCCACACCAAATAGGCATCTGTGTACGATCGTCATGGCCTTAAAATTAACTCTCTCTTCCATTCTAAGCCAATGAAGGTCGTTCCTTCCTGCCGATATGTGTTCGCCGCATTTAGTTCTCTTAACTATATGGACGGCATCGTTCTGCAAGTAGTACTGAAACCCTACGGCTTTAAAGATTTTGCATGCACACATTAGGAATGTCTTGCTAAAGGGGCTGCTGTATAGGCACAGTTCCACATTGCTGGCATATTGGGTATTCTCCCATAACAACATTGGCCAAATGTAGATTGTGACCCAGCTCTTTCATCCTTGTAAACCAATCTAAGATGGCAGCATATTGTTCCTATTCTGAGGCACAAGGGTTGTTGGCCAGTTCTATCTTTTGACCACACATGCGAGAGCATTTGAAGAGAAGATTCACGGACAGAGGTTATCTGACAAAAGTGATAAACAACTTGCAAAGAGCAGCTAATACCAACAGAGACTGCACTTACTAAAAAGACTAGGGATACTCGAGAGAGATTGGTCTGCGTCACTACTTTTAATCCAGCCAGTGATCAAATTAAATGGATAATACAAAAGAACTGGCATCTAGTAAAACAACCATGTACACTCAACAAAAACATTTGTTTGTATTTAAGAAAAACGCAAGCCTGAGACAGAAATTAGTTTAAACCTACAAGACACCTCCAGATAACAACAGGGTGCTATCACTGTGGGGACTACCGGCAGTGCAGGGACACCATAAATGTGGGTGTTGTATTGCATGTAATTTCAATAATACATAGATGCTATTTGAACATGACAGAATACGATGGGAACTGAGGGTCCGCACAAACTGTAAAAGTAAATTTGTCATCTATATTGTGGCATGTCCGTGTAAGTTGCTATATGTTGGGAAAAGGAATCGCCAATTGAGACAGAGGATTTCGGAACATCGTTCGTGTATACGCAATGAGGGACCCAACAAACCTCTAGTGGAACACTTCACGGCTGGGGCACACTGACAAAGATTTATTTTGGTTTGTAATATAAATGCTGAAAACACCCCCCAGCGGTGTTGATCTAGCACCTCAGTTGTACAAACTTGAACAACCTTGGATTAATAAACTCAACACATTCAAAAATGGCCTCAACATATCGGTTGAGTGGAAAATTCTAATTTCCTCCTGATCTGCCACTGACAATATGGCAGCAC
Source organism: Ambystoma mexicanum (assembly GCF_040938575.1). Taxonomy (NCBI): domain Eukaryota; kingdom Metazoa; phylum Chordata; class Amphibia; order Caudata; family Ambystomatidae; genus Ambystoma; species Ambystoma mexicanum. The sequence continues at coordinate 297,418,239 of NC_090940.1, read as the reverse complement.
ATGACACTCCACTGGTAGATGGGAATTATCTGCAGAACTTATATTGGACTATGCATAAAAATGTATTCATGACCCAGTCAAATGGGGTATATTAAGACTGAGTATATTTCTAAAACGCACAGGTCATGTACAATGAATTGACATTTTACCAGGACAGTGTTTTTTTATATTTTTACACACCTAGTTTGCATTTTTTGTTTTGGAATTGACTCTATTATACTATTGTAATATACTACGATTCATACACTAGGACACTGGAATTATGTGGCATTTATTTCCCAAACAAACTTTAAGGAAGGTACATGAGAAATAGCATCAGTATAGTCACAAGCTTATGTTTGCCCCGATCTGCAAGCTACATGGGGCATACATACGGGCATACAGATGAGCTCTAAGTAACTGCACATAAGGTACTGCACATATGGCAGATTATGAGAGTATGGGACGTGGCAGCTCTAATAATAATCACACCCTGGACCAGGTCTCTTATGGATATAATGGACACAGCCAAATGGGTTTGTCAGTTCCTGCCAATGGTGGCTTGTACTCACCAGAAAATTGCAACCTGAGAGTATATAACCCGGGCGGACTCGCATACCACTTCTTAGATGATTGTAAATACGTTGTCGTCTTTAATATACAATTTTTAATCAGGTATAATACCCCCATTATGGCCACCCGCATACCACTCGTCTCTGGCATCCATTGTTGTTGCTGTGGGTTACTTAGCAACACCTGACTGATCCTTGCAAGCACGTTAATCCTTTTTTTCATAGGTAACCTACTTCTAACAGCGTATTATACTACGGGAGCCCCCACGGAGGTTAGTGCTGTGCCTCCATTCATTTGCTAGCAGTAGTTGGGTCTAGTCCTTTTTGCAATACAATTTTGTAATACAGTATGGCACTTTTTTCAACACAGTAGGGCTCTATTTTATTGAGATCTCTAAGTAATTCGATCCCTACTGGCCGATCTAACAGGTCCTGTTTGTATACAGTAAAGCAAATACTTCATATAGGAGCTTGTGCATTTCATCCTGCACAGACGCCTGGGTCCTGTAGTTTGGATACTTTTGCCCGACATACATTAAAGTAAATACTGCACATAGGGGCTCGTGCATGACATTCTGCACAGATGCTATGGTCTTTTAGTTCGGGTACTTTTGTAAGACATACATAGCCTCCTAGGTAGCGATGTTATAGTACAGCACAGCACAAAGCGTTTGTCCTGTGTAAATTTGTTCTTAGGCCATTCTACATACCTCTATTCACAGGATTGGTTCCTGGGGTGAAGTGTGGGACTCTCCAGTCTGGAGCCCTTGCACCCTCGAAGTACCAGAGGTTTTCTACTCCGCGATTAAAACCTGCACACAGCAGGTAAGACCCCCCTTTTGTCACATTGACCTTTTGGAGACTGTCATCTCAGAGTGCCTCCAGATATTGATACAGAGGTGCGGGCAACTGAAATCTACTCCCAAATAGTCAAGCGGGCCAGCGGCTCACCGCTTTGGTTCTGGCTACTACTAAGGTAGGATGTGCAGCAGTACAGAGGGTGACTTTCTTATCATTAAAATGACGCATTCAGTCGCCTTCTTTGGAATTTACGGGTCACACTTGCTTCCACGCCCCTCTAATACGCACATACTTTTCTGCTTCTCCACAGACACAAAATACACATTGTGGTATTGGAAAATGTTGTCACGTCCTGATGAAGGCTGCAATTAATCGGAACATCAGCCAGGGTTCTTTAGAACATCTGAAACACACTGTGTCGACTTCTTTGGAATGTACAATGACACTGCAAATAGTAGGCAGGTCACATATATGAGAAACACTTCTGAGGAAAACAACTCTTATAAACCAGGATTGTGGTTTGTAACACAGCATATAGACGTTGGACCTATGTGGAGGATAGCAAGAAACGTGTTTCCCAATGCTTGTCTTATTTTCTTCTAATAAAAAAAAAACAGGAAATCAGGAGCATACAAATTAGATGTGTGCAGATTTTTAGTCCTGATACGTGCCTCACAATAGAGTCTTTATTGCTGTAAATTGTTACTTTGGCTTCTTAAAGACCTGAATGTGGCTATGGGGAAGGCTAGGTCAGGAACACTAAATCAAGCTCTCCATCCTGACTTCCCCCCGCCCCTCATAGACCGTATGCTGCACTAGAAATTAAGATATTCCATAGATCAGATGACTGACAGGCACAAGCCGAGCTAGAAAGGAGAGACCCAGTACTGGCATTGGTAAGACTTCATCTTAAGCCAAGAGGGAACTGTATTAATCTCTGCAGTTACCTCTGCATCTGTGTTACTTGGTTCTTTTAAATCCTCCCTCCAGACATAGTGCTTTTATCATACATGGTCTTCATAGTAAGCCACAGTGGAAATAAAATGCCTAACTAAGTTTGTCCTATGGTTGCTTTTATTATTCCCATCCTGCCATTGCAGGCAACCCTGATCAACATCTGAGGGTCCTGTCTCAATACAAAAAGCTTTCTGGGCCTACAACACCAAGGACTCGCATCACCATACTGCCAAGACGATGGGAGACCATCTAGAGCACTCTGATTGGCACGCAGAGAGTTTTTTTTGACAGGCTGCATCCCTTATTGAGTCTTCCCTGACTGTGCAGCCCGGTTGTCTGCAGCAAAGCAAAGGGCACCTGTTTGGGCCTAGCCACAGCCACAATGCCTGCTTAAGCCAGAACTCACCCTTCACCTGATCCCTGCTTCCACTCATAGGGATAATTCACTCCAGTGACACTCCATTCACTGGAGAGCTTTTATTACCTTAAAGAACCAAGGGACATCACTGTTTTGAGTATGCTAACAGTCTTTTGGTCACCTATATCCTCTTTCCAGTCCAGAACTTATAAATTTACTTCCCTCCCAGGCTTTCCATCTACCCGCCCCACTGCCATGCCCCTCTTGGGCTGCACCCTTCCTCCTCTGTCTAAACCTGCCTACTACTTTTAACAGCCATCATGCACCTTACCTTCGCTCCTTTCCTCCTTGTTACTCACACTACTCCTCCCCCTTCTCTCATAGCCTTCAATCACAACTTGTCTAACTTCTGCCTCACTCTCCCTACCTCCCTCCTCATCCTCTGCACCTGGACCCCTAAAACCCAACATTTGTGTTGCCCCAGGATTTCCACTCTCATCTGCATCCACTTGCCTACCGCACACCACCTGTGCCTCACTCCCACACCTATCACACTTCCACTTGGTCTCTGCAATCACAATCCCTCTGCAACAAGTCTGCCACCATCACTGACCACTTCAACTCTGATCACCCTCCGCTTTCACTTCTTGCGATCACAGAAACCTGAATCACCCCTCATGATTCCACTACATTCTCCCTCTATCCACAATTTGTTGGTAAGGGTGGTGGAGTGGGGCTCATGATCAAAAAGGCCCTCACTACCGCCCCCCTTAACGGCCCGGACACCACTGCCTACTCTTTTAAATATTCCACTATTCAACTCCTTTGCTCCTACTGCTCTTGCTGTTTTAGATCCATATTGACCTCCCTGGCCCTCTGAACTCCTTGTTGCCTAACCTGAATCTTCTCCTTGAGTCACTTCCCTCTGGCATCCCATTTACATCCTTCCCAAGCTCTCTGCGGCCACCCACCTTTGACTTAAGTCCCTCCTTCCATGACTAGCCTACCAACTCTAGTGGGAACTGTGTTGACCTTGTTTTTCTTTCTAATTCACTTTCTTCCTCTGACCTCTCCATAGCCCCCTGTGATGATTCAAATGTTCTCATTAAAGTCCCAGTCCCTCCAGCCTCTTTTCCGTCTCACCCCTCTTTAATGAGCAAGAAGAATTGCAAGCAACACTCTTGTCTCTTACCTTAATGATATGCTTTTTCTGACTTTCACTGTGCACTTATGAATCTTTTTGACGAGCACTATGATGCGTGCACTTTCATGTCCTGCATCAACCCTGACATTCACAATCTATCAAATATGCTCTTTTACCTATGAGGCTGTGTAAATCCCCTACTCTTACTCTTCTCGTAGACTACAGAAATGGCCTTGCTGCTCTACACTCTCCAGTGAACCCTATGCAATTCTCTTACTTCACAAACCTAATCTCCACTCTCTGCAATCACCCATTGTGAGACGGGCATGGTATTAAAAGATGACACAGACAACACATTGTGACTCCAACACTAGAATTTCTATTAAGTATCCGGATAGGTGTAATGCCTAACTTGCCCTATATCTAGGGTGGGGATTTCCCTCCCTAAAGGAACTAAGAAAATTCTTTGCAAGTCAAAATCAAGAGTGAGTCTGTGTCAAAACCTATGCTTGCCCTCACGTCTAATAAAGAAATGTAGTGTAGGGTTATTCTAACTCAAATAGTGTTTCTGGAGTAGTCTCTAGTTCCCTTCCCGAAGTTCAGGATACAGTTCCAACAATTATAAGCTTTAAATGTTCCTTCAGGACTTGGATTTCTCTTTCCCAAGTTTCAAGCACACTTGGTTTCAATATACAAAGTTCAGCAGGACCCCAGGGTTCCCTTCCCCAAGTACTGGTTCACAAAACATTGTTCCAAAGGACCTCAAGGTTCCTTTCCCCAAACTTCACAAAGCAACCTCACAATGTTCAGCTTTATCTTGTGTCAGGGTTGCTTTCACAATTCTCCTGGATTTGTTGGGGCTACTTGGTCTAGGTGCAGTTAGCAGGCCGCACGGACCACACATCGCAGGTCACACAACCAGCTGCCGGTGCCCCAACTTTTTGCCACATTGACTTAGATGGCTTTGGCAGTTCACAAAAAACTCACTCGTTCATAGATCAATTATTTATTTTTCTCGGCACTTCATGGGCTCTCCTTTCCATATTCCACTTTGTTGGCCTATATTTACAGCCTTCACTTCTACTTATTCTGCTCAGTTTTATTCATTCAGCATTTTGCGCTCACTTCACTGGCTCCCCTAAGATTCTCATCCACAGCTTTCATTCTCTTTTCTTTAGCATTACCATTTTGTATAACTTTCCCAGTGTCAGTGATTGATCAGAGACTTTTGAACATGTAACGCTTCTTCAAACGGACCACTCTGATAGTGTTTCTACAAAACCCATTTCTAACATTGCATTTGTTTGTTTATTCTTGCCTTTTTGATTGGAGGCTTTCGATAACGTGCCGAAGGCACGCGACCACTCCGTTACAATGTAACTCTCTGCCGCATTGACTTTCATACGCTGACCGGGTTTCTCACACTCTTTATTTATTTGGTCACTTGTTAGGCGCTTATACAGTAAGCAAATACTGTTGCAAAGCACCCATAGGGCAACAGGGAGGGCACAGGGGATGATAGACAATGTAATTACAACAATGTCAAAATAAATACAAAGTAAGCAGAGATGAAGGGGAGGGGAAGACAAACCTACTATGCCTTGTGAGTGTTCAGAACATGCAAGTGCAGAGGGGAGAGGGGTGTGGGATAGGTGCTGTGGTGCTCATGGAGAACAGCAGGTGAAGTGCTATGAAGAAAGCGAAGTGCAACCTCCAGTGGTGAAGGGTGACCCGAAGCAGTTGCAAAGGATAGACAGCAGCTGTGATAAGATGTGGGAGGTCGTGGCCCGAGGATGCATAAGGGCTCTGCACACCAGTCAAGCTACTGTGTGATTGGCAGGAGAGTGAAGGAAGTAAAGTGGAAGGCCTTGAGTCTTTTCCGGAACTTAAGTTTGTCCTGCTCAAGACAAAGAGGGAGGGGGGGCTGTTCTAAGGGAGCCTGCTGAGGAAAGTGATTGACCACATCCTCTCTGTTTAGCAAACTGCTGTCACACTTTGCTTAAAATCTCACCTGTTTGTCCTTTGAAGTCTTGGGCTGGTTCTTCTCCTTTTTCCGAACAGCTCGGGACTTGTAAAGACTCGGGCGCGTATCCTCCGTCACCAGTGTGTTGAGTATTCCGAGCGAGTCTGCGTTCAATTTCCAGGATGGAGCGGAATAGTGAAAGTCCCTTGAAGGAAGGAACCAGGATGGAATCAGGAGAAGGAATGGGAGAAGCGGTGCAACGGGCGAAGGTCCAGGATAAGGGGGAGCACAAGGGCTAGGAAGGGAAGGTCCTAAGGTCCTGAACAAGGGCAGTAAGAGCACGGGAAAATACGAGCGCACTTGCCGAAGTTCGGAAAGACTAGCGTTGAGACGCAAAGCGCCGTGGGGGCGTGTCTCTTTTCAAGGAACTGGCAAACTCCTGGAAACGGTAGCGCGGTACTCGCACACTAGCGTTGGCCATGTTGAGTGTGCCTTAGAAGGGGTGTAGCAACGCCTTATGGACCAAGTAGTCAAGAAGGGGCTGGAACGGCAAATCATGACAACCGCTTCACACGCAAGGAGTTAATGGCTTTGAAACTCACTGGTTGCTGCACTCTTTAGCGTCCTCGTTATGTCGGTTTCTTGTATTTGATGTCAGGGTCTCAACACCTGCCCCTCAGTTACCCCTGGACTGTTACTTCAATTCAGGGGAACAAGCCTGCTTGGACACAGTAAAGGGGCCGACATGTTCCACGGCTCCCTTCTCCTGCTTTCCCCAGCTCCCTCGCCTCGCAATTACACTCTGTTTTACTATGTAGTCCTTCAGCGTCTCGGCGTCCCTTTTCTCCTTTTGGCTTCTCGCAGGTTATTCTACCCTTCCTGCTGCTCTTTCTTCAAGTTTACTGGTGCTCCATCTTTTATACACCTGGATTCCATCAAGGGGTTTCAGGTGTGATTTACTTGCCTGGTTTGCCTGATTACAATCAGATCAATTAATGGGACATGCCTGACCTTCAGCTCTGTAGTGTTTGGGATCCCTCTTCTTCGTCCCAGTACTATCGTAGTGTTTCCTATAGGTATACTGCATTGGTCTTTGAGGCATTGTCTTCTCAGTACTTAGTATAATTTGAGGGGGAAAATTTGGAAATGGACAGCAATATCCTACAAAAGGCTGAAGGAGGGTAGGGTAAGTCACCGTCCGGAAAGGGGGGAATATCATGTCTCACCCTCTGCCCAGGTGATGCTCCCTCGCTAGTCCACCCCCAGGGTCAGGATCCAAAAGCTATGGACTTTCCTTGGCAACCTGAACAGAAGATCCCTGGGGAGTAGTTGTGAGAGTGCCTTCAGGTTTCATACATAGTGCAAACTTTGATCAAACCGCCAAGCATTGCTCACATCTACCATACTAATATAAATTGCCTCCTCCCTCTAAGGTAATGACTTTGTTTATTACTTTTCCTTTAAAATCTAAAGTCTTGAATCTCACAGCCCTACTCTCTCCATCCGGCCCCCTCCTTCTGTTCACCACCTCTACCTCCTAACCCTTCTACTCTGGTCTTCTCCCCTACCAAATTGGCACCCATCCCTCGCAGCACCAACCCATCTTGCTCCTCATGCGCTCAGATACCTACTGCCAATCACCTTCCCTCATCTCTTTGAACTAGTTGGTCTCTCTGTATCCACTGGACTATTACCTGCATCCCTTAAATCTACAAAATCTCTGCTGAACCACCTGTCTCGGCAAGCTATTGCCTGGTTTCCCTCCTACCCCATTGTACAAAGGCTGTTGAGCTGGTGATCTTCAACTGGATGTTATGGTAAAGGATATTTATACAATGCACTATCTCCACCTAAGTGGCCCCCTGGCACATCTGAAAAGCAAAAGGGTAAGGTGTGGGTGGGAGGGGGGGGGGGGGACTGCTTTTAGGACTGGGTGGGAAATTAATTAATTTATTTAGCATTTATTAGGTGCCTGTGCAACAAAATTGTGTTTCCAGGCGCCACAAAACAAAGTGGGGAGGGAATAAGGGGAGTAAATAATAATGGCAAAAAGACAGTAAATATACAATTATGGTCTACTAGGCCTTGTGACATTCGGACATGCAGTCAAGAAAAGTGCCGGAGATACGGAAGGGGGGAGCAAGGTATGGGCAAGTGCTGGTGAGAGCCCGGGAGGGAGGTTCTGAGGGGTGCGAGAGAGCAGCTGGCTTAAATGCAAGGGCGGAGGAATCCCAAGGGTGGAGTGCACAGCTGCCAGGTAGAGAGCCCACAAAGGCAGTGCTGGGGGGGGGGGGGTGCTGGTGTCGACTGGGCAGGGGCCTGGTAACATGTGAGATGCATGAAGGTCCAGGCCGCCAGTCTCGGCAGCAGTGGGTTGATTAGCAGGGAAGAGAACGAGGTAGAGAAAAGCAGAGTTTTGAGAAGATTCCAAAGCTTAAGAAGGTCTGTCTCAAATCTGAGCGGGGCAGGGAGGCTGTTCTAAAGGGCCACACCAACCAAAGAGAGACCTGCTCCCCACTCTCTGCTTGGAGAAGCCTTTGCAGAGAGTTGGAGTTGGAGGAATGGCAGGCTCTAGCAGGGAAGTATTTAGGGAGAGAAAATTGCAGAAAGCGTGGTCCCAGGCCTCAGAAAGCTTTGTGGATGATGTAGAGGGTCTTGAATTTGACCCTCGCAGCCACCAGGAGCCATTTGAGAGATCTTGGTGCTGGAGAGATATGGTCCTAGGCTTGAGGCCAAGGATAAGTCTTGCAGCCCTATTCTGGCTTAGCTGAAGTGAGGAAAGTGGGAGATTGAGGAAGAGGCTGTTGCAGTAGTTCAGAATAGAGAGGACCAGAGCTCTGGAAACATTGAGCTTCTGGAGAAAAGGTGAGGAAAGGGAGAATGCATCTAAGGAGGTGCAGCTTTAAGTGGGCCTTCTTGGCAAGGTCCAAGATGTCCGGGACAGCGAGATGTCGAAGATGGTCCCGAGGTTTTTGGTCTCACCGGGTGGTGAAGGTAGAGGGCCTAAGGAAGGCAGCCAAAGGGTAGGAGGGAAACAGGGCGCAGTTGTCCCAATAAGAAGGATCACGCTCTTACTGGCATTAAGACATAGGTTGCTAGTTGAACACCATGCCTGGATAGTGGTCAGACAATCGGGGATGAGAGAGGAGGAAGAATAGGTAGTAGAGGGAAGTTTGAAGGAAAGCTGTCTCATCAGTATAACACTGGAATTGAGGAGAGAAGGAGGAAATCGGGTGAGCAAGAAGGAAGGGATAGATTGAATATCTATATATTGAAGAGCCATGGCGATATGATAGAGCCCTGGGGGATGCCACATGTGGAGAGTGAGGTATTGGAGGGGAAAGGGCCCAGCTGCAACTGGGAGGGGCGGTTGGTGGGGAAAGAGGTCAGCCAATCCAGTGCCCGGTCCGTGATGTCGAGGGTATCATGGAGCCATTTTATGAGGATTGAATGGTTGACCATGTCAAAAACAGGAGAGATCGAGGAGAATGAGAACAGCTGGAGATTTAGTCAAAATTTGCGAGCATGTCTTCACGGGTGTTCAGTTTCCGTACCTCTGGATGCCCGGTATCCTGATTTATGGTTATGGAGGCAACCAACGAGTTTAGTGTGAAGGATCAGTTGGGAGAGGACCAACCTCTCCAGGAGTTTACCCAGGAACGTGGTGGTGGAGATAGGGTGATAGTTAGCCGGGCAGGAAGGGTCCAGAAAATATCCAGTGGGGAAGTAGTGGTTACAGAAATCGGCACATGTCGGGCGAGAGAGGAGATGATGTCCTTAGTGGTTCTAGAAGAGTAGGGGAGCACCTGTTTGGGTGAGACATTCATAGAGTGGAATCTTTAGAGACCTCATTAGGTGCTATAGGCAGGAGGGAGGAGATTGCGGGGTGGAAGGAGGGGAGCCAAGTGAGGCAGGATAGCGGGAGTGGAGGTGGGGGTGGTGAAGAGTGAGGCCAGGATGTCCTGAGTTTTAGGTGTGAAATGGGAGGCCAGAGCGGTGCAGAGAGCCTGGAATGAAGGCGAGAGGTGCAGACTGCAGTTGGATTGGCGAGAACTTTGTAGATTTAAAAAAATGTCAGCCTGGTTAGTGGCTCCAGAGATGCAGGCTTGGATGTGGGCCCTCTTCTTGGAGCGGATAGAAAAAACGATTTTGCCTTTGGAGCAGGCGACAGGCCAGTTTGACAGAGGCTGAATCTGAGGTCTGCCACATCTGTTCAGCAACTCTGCACTTACGTTTCAGAGATGCTTGATCCGAGTCATACCAACCGTTGCACTTGGAGGCAGCTTTCATGCGGATCCTCGTGACAGGGGCAAGGATGTCGAGGGTGTTGGAGATGGAGAGGGGCAGGTTAGTGAGGACAGAGTCAAAGGGAGAGTTAGAATCAGGGGTGGGATGAAAGTGGAAGCAAAAGCGGCGACCGACACTCGCTTCATCGGTCAAATGACGGCAAATGAGGCTGGCAGTGCGGGGGCGGCTCAGACAGGGCCGAGGGGTCCAAGGTGGGAGCAGAGGAGAGAGTGGGCAGACCAGGAGAGAGGGTTGGTGACCGGCTTAGAGATAGGGATGTCCCCATAGATGAAGGAATCCATAGTGTGTCCGGCTGAGTGGGTGGCCGGAAGAAAGGAATTGAGAGAGCGGGAGTCAGAGGTCACAGAACAGTGAGGTGGCTGATTCAGGAGAGTCGAGGTGGATATTGAAGTCACACAAGAGGAGGAATTTGGAAGAAGAGATCAAGTGGGAGGAGGTGAGGTCAGCCCATTCAGAGAGAAAGCGAGAGGTGGGGCCAGAGGGCCTGTAGATGGTAGCAAGGGTGAGTGAAAAAGTAGGAGAGACCCCGAGCCTGCACACAAGGCATTCAAAAGATGGGTAGGATTGAGTAGGTGTGATAGAAGCAGGGACCCACTCGGGGAAATCAGGCCTACTCCACCTCTGGGCCGGTTGGACCTAGTTTGGAGAGAATTTTGTAGCCCTCAGGAAGGAGAGTGTCAAGAGCAGTGACAGAGCTGGCATTGAACCACGTCTCGTTAGGGGGAGGAAATCGAGGTCAAAGTCTTCAAGAAGGAGACCGATGAGGAGGAGTCGGAGGAGTGTTTGACAGCCGAATGAGTGTTCGGAGTAGCTAATTGAAGCTGATTGCCACCTTTAAAAGTTTTCCAAGGGGCTTGGGGGGTGGGGGGGTTACTGTCGGTTGTGGTTGAGAGGTTAGAGGAGAAAGGAGTAGCAGGAGAAGGGAGGAAGTTAATGAGAAAGGACAGGCGCTGGTCAAGGAGGAGAAGAGTAGGTTGAGAGCCTTGTGCCATTATTATGCCATTGTGATAGATGAGAAGGATGCCAAGAGTACTTCCCATCTACTGCCACCATTATTAGGTGAAGAAGTGAAAGGGGAGAGAGTGGAGACCAGGTGGGGGAGTCCATTGGTCCAGGGAGGGGACAGAAAAGAAGATGTCTGTAATAGTCTGCCTGGAAGTTGCATTGACATAGGGGTCAGCAATAGGTAGGCCTGGATTAGAGGGGGGGGCGAAGAGCTTTTTTAAGCTTTTTTCTTCCAGACTTCGTGAGAAAGATAGAATCGGTGATAGAGTAGCAGTTAGAATAAATAGGGGAGATAGAGTGCCATGTAGTGGTGTTTGTGGAGGGAGACAAACAGGGTAGCTGCACGGTGCACGAATAAACTTACCAGGCAGCCTGGCAGCCAAGCAAGCACAGATGAAGGACGTGCTTTAATCAAGGGGAAGCAAAATTTTAAGTACCCAGACTGGGTGAGCCCTAATGTGCAGCTGAAAACAATCAATGCGCCGGTTTAAGGCACATCTAAATTCACCTTTACAGCAAAGCACTAAAATGCAGCAGAAAACCATCAATGCACAGGTTGAAAACACAACAAGATTCAAGTTTCAGGCGGTGCAGAAACAGAAGTAAAAAAGGCCTTATGAATCTGAGGAAACAGTGAGACCATACAGGGCATCGGAATTTGGCATATAAGACAACAGAGAAGAGAGGCAAAAAGATGCATGTGGGAGTGGTGGGGGAGAGAAAGATACACTGTGCGGTGTTAAAACAGAATAAGGAACATCTAGATGCAAAATTCAGCACCATTGTGCAATGCAGAGCTAACCAGAGTAAGGGACGTCTACATTAGGAATTCTAGCAATGCAGTGTAATGCAGTAATTTAGCAGGAACAGAATTAGAGACCGTGATCCTGTTATTAGAAGAGAGCAGCAGTTAGGTAGTCCAAGCACCACTCACGAGAACTCCAAGGGGTGCACTAGGATCAGTTAATGCAGTACAGACTGGGAAAAGTGGAAAGAAAAAGGGCGGACCAGACAAATGGCTGAGAAAGGCAGAGATTAGTCCAGTGGTTGCAAGATGGTTTCTAGGCAGCTAAACATTCCAGTTGCAGTTTGAGTTTGGAGGATGGCAGACTGCATGTCGTAGGATGGCCAGTGAGCAGCGAGTAGGCTGCCAGCACGCTGTGACACTTATGACAGGATGGTGAGAGGAGGTGGGCAGCATGAGCTGTGCGGAAAGAGGAGGTAAGGGCCCTGACCCAGCCGAGGCAGTGAAAACAGGAGCAAAGGCAGTCTGCAGTGATGAGCGCGGGGCTCTTAGCTCAAAGGCTGCTGGCAGATAACACCAGCAGAGAGCTCTAGCGAGGCGAGCGGCCTGGCTTCCGACAGGGCCAGACAGGAGCCTTAGTCGTGGACCTTAGAAATGTGGCCGGCAAGAGGTGTGATGTGCTGTTGGCAGCTTCAGTTCGGTTTACACCGTTCGCTGAGCGTAGGTGTGAATTTTCGTTCGGTAGTTGTCATGTGCTTTTGTGCGAGGCTAAATGTGGTTTTTGTTGTTACGGTACAGTGAAGTGCGTGTGGTTTGTTGTGCTGTTGAAGTATGGTTGTGTTTTCATTTAGAGTTTGAGAGGTGTAAGCAGAGGGGTGAGTTTTTTTTGAGGGGTTGGTTAGTGGTGATGCTTTATCGTACCCCTATTTTTGGCACATAGTGGTGTGTTAGGGGTCTCACTCCCATTTTCTGTACAGAGTTGTGGGTTGTTAGCAGGGCTATTTAGACTAATGGATGTCTACATTGTTTTGTCCCTTGGCACATCCTGGTGTGCATCCATCGCCTCTCTGGGCCCCTTGAGGGTGGTGGTACCTGTTGATTGGTTTATTAGACTGCTGGCAGTTTGGCTGTCTTTCTCCCTCCTGCTAGCTATCACTATTTACCCTTAGATTCTGAGTGTTGTGTTGTGGGGGTGGTGGAACACTTAAGGCTGCGGTCCCTTATTATGCAGAGACTTAGTTCTGCAGTTGTTTCACTCGGAGCACAGCTGTAATGCTAGGGAGAGGCTTGAGCTGGACCCAGCAGATGCATTGGAGCAACCAGAGCTGGGAACACAGTGCTGGATGGAGGCGAGGTTGTCTACATTCCTGGATAGAAAGGAAAAACACCTAAATTTCAAACAGAACAGCAAATACAAAACCCCCATAATCGAGATTCCTGGATAGAGGGAAACATGCTTACATTTCAAACACAACAGCAAATGCAAGACACCTAGATTCTTCGATCGAGGGAAAAATGCACTTCCAAATGTGGACAAGTGGAAGAAAAGCCCAGAAATGGCTAACTAACCCAATTGGTGGGGCGCTAGAGAGCCCACAGCCAAGATGGCCGCGTTTTCGTGAGCTCCTGCGTAGCCTTGTGAGAGAGGAGGCTAATACAGGACCCATTGGGGTGAAAACTTGCCGAAAACTTTGGTAAAACCCATCCCTCAGCCTTGTGGTGCAAAGTGTCGGAACAGCAGAACCCACGCAACGGCGTAGTGCGCCGCGGGTGGAGGAAGGCCGGGTACACGTCTCAGAGTTTGCTTTGACCGAGTGCCTGTGCGTGACCTGGCCGGGGGGGGGGATCAAGTGAGCACAGCTACAGCCGCGGATAATTGTGGCAGCCCATAACGACCGTATTGGACAGAGGGGTACCCTGAACAGCCTGCCCGGAAGAGAGGGAGGGGTCTCCCGGGCCCCGTAGCCCGGCAGCCTGGGGCGGTCGCACAAGGGAGAGGTCCAGCAAGACGGGAAGGTGCCGACAGAGGGAGAGGAGTCAGCGAGGTCGGGTCTCCTTCTGAGGCCCCAAACAGACAGGCATAGCAGTCGGGACCGGAGAGGGAGAGGACTAGTAGACTTTGCCATGAGACACTCAGCTGCGGAGTGACGCAGGGTGGGAGCAAGCCCCCCCGGTGTTGCCTCCCAGCACAAAGACCCAGAACACCATGCAAGTAAGTCCCTTGCCCCGCCGTGACTCTGGGGAGCCCAACAAGTGCCACGGTAGCCTTTATTTAAGGCGATCACTACATCCCACACAGCCAAAGCGGGAAAGGGGCGCAGAGAGGGGGGAGCAGGCATATGCAGCAGAAGCCGGCAGCTACCAGCTCAGTGGACGCCCCAGCTGTCATCAAGCATACATAAGCAAGGGCAGCCTAACAGCATGCAGAGAGGGGAATACCCTATACAGAGCTTACTGGGGACAGAGGAGCTGCAGCACTAACTAACGTCAAGTGGCCGGATACTAGCCAAAAGGAGATGCGGTGGGGGAAGCTATAAATGGGGCCCAAAGCTGCAGATAGTAGCGTTGAACCCCAATGAACACGGGCTAGGTGCAAGGAGCAGAGCTATCCAACCTGCAGCAACCCCTATCAAAATTGCACACCTGTACAGCAACGCCTGCATATAGCACCTAAGAGGTAGAGGGGGTGCAGCAGTGGGGCGAGTACAGCGAGCGTGGCAGGAGCCCCTGCACAAGGCAGGAGTGGAGGGGACGACAGTAGGAGCCAGGACCGGTACACTGTTCATCCCACCGGCTGGTCACATGTGGAGGCTGTGAACAGCGACGACTGGTGCGCAGGGGAGTCAGCCTGACCAGGACCTTATCGCAAGTAGACTGCAACTCCCTTTCCTAAAGTCAACGCCGCAACAGGTAGCAGAGCTGGACCAGTATAAGTACCTGGAGTAACAGTGCTGACAACTTGTGAGGCTGTAGTAAGGTGAAGCGGAGGAAGACAGGGTGGAGATTGGCAAACTATAAAGAGTAGATCAAGCCATAAAACACTGCAGCAAGTGACTGGTCAGGAGCCCGGTAGGACAGAGATAATCTGAAGCTTTATGGCAAAAGGCAACTAGAGACGGACACGCCTTCCATACACCCAGAAAGAAGGGCTACGAAAGAACAAAGACAGACTGGTGACCACGCCTAAAACTCCTACGATGGCTACCGACTCATCCCATGCAGGAACAATAGCAGGCTCGGGCGTTGACCCCCTACTTCAGAGTTGAGCCTGGTCCTTGCAGAAATGCGCTCTGGTTTCGCTGCTATTAACACTAAACTGGACAGATTAACGTACAAAGTGGACAGAATGCAGGAACGTATAGACAAAGAGAGTAGTAGAACCTCCGAAGTGGAAGCCAGAGTTAGATACCAACAATGAAACTACACAGGCGGTACAAGAGCTGCGGAGAGAGGTGAGCGCTATAAAAGACAAGAATGAAGACCTTGATGCGAGATTGACGAGGAATAACATCAGGTTGATGGGGATTCCCGAGACGGTACCACAACAGAACATGGAAGTATTCATGGAAACTTTTATAAGAGATGTGCTTCAGGGTTCGACACTGTCCTTTCAATTCTTGGTCGAAAGGGCGCACAGGATATCACAGCTCGCCCTGAGACCGGGCCAAAATCCACACCCAGTGATAGCAAGAATACTAAACTACTGAGATCTAGCTACAATCCTGCAAAGGGCGAGTGAACTCAGATACCTCGCGTTTGAGAACAGCTAAGCGTCCTTCTACTCGGATTTCACCCCAGCCGTCCAAAAACCTTGCATGTCCTTTGTGGCGGCAAAGAGGGCATTACGTGACGGTGCACTTCAATACTCTATGCAATACCCTTGCAAACTGATGGTCCAGCACAATGGAAGGGTGCACTTTTTTACTGACCCGGAAGCCGTGCACAAATTAATTGGATCGCTACCAAAATGATTAGCTAAAGTGCCAAAACAGCGGGGATTGGTACCTCATCGCTTGCGGCTGGCATTTGCATAGCACTCTAATTGTCACTGAAAACACAAAAACCGACCCAATGGGCAGCTGAGTGAGCGGGAATCCCAATGGGGAATGATAAACCGGCACTAGAAATTTAATGAATCAGCCCTGCAGCGTGTGATAAGTTATTTGAAGTTAGCCCTCCTCTTGAGGTTTAATGAGTTGGAGGCCACTTGGGTAATGGCGTCCAGCACCCCCAGGCTGTTGCTCATGCTGATTGTGTTGGGTTGTTATGTGGGGAGGGTTGTATCCACTGCAGGTTGCGGGTAGGCAGTGTAGGTGGGTACATCTGGGGGAGTTGGGGTGGCAGGGGTACAGGTGGGTAAGCCGCCCTAGCGGCAAAGTTAGGGTATCGCAAAAAGGTTCACATCTCCTTGGAAAAACCACAAGGCATTCTGTAGAAAGGCTGGGAGCACTGGGCGGAATAGCCCTTCTCTTTAGTCCCCACCCAAGCTATGGCATATAAGGTAGTAAGCTGGAATGTACGAGGGCTGAACAAACCACGCAAAGCCCGTAAACTGATGCAATACTGCGACAGACATGGGGCAAGGATAGTCATGTTGCAGGAAACCCATCTCAAATGAAAAGGGAATGACTGGCTAGCCAGGAGCTGGGGCAATTGTAAATACTTTACCACATATTCAGTTGAGTAATGACGTGCACAAGTTGCTGGGGTTCTGGGTAAGTGACACTCTAATTGACCCTGGGGGAAAGTTTGTCATCTCGGGGTGTGTGGGAAACATGTCGCTCACACCAGTTAATATATCGTTCAAATGCAGATGACTCCTAATTCTTCAACGCAATATTAGGACATTGCCAAAAGTTTTTGCATACCTACACAATATGGGCGGGAGACTTTAACGTAATACTGGACCCAAGCATAGACAGGACAGAGAGTGAAAAGAGGCGCTTGAAAGCAGCTGAGGCAGTGCTGCATGCTATGGAGGCGCTTGACCTGAAAGATATATGGCGGCTAGTGCACATGGGGGGAGAAGGGATTCTCGCATCACTTCACGGTACACAATACTTAAACCAGGCTAGACTACATCCTGGTGTGCCCCCACTTGATACACTGCACAGAGGAATGGGTGTTACTTCCGAGGACATTTTCGGACCACTCCCCAGTGTTGTGTTCCATACGCTTGGAAACAACACCGCCCCACCCCTGATGGAGGTTCAAGGCAGCGGCGCTCCTAGACATAGTGTTCAAGAGCGAAATACACAGCATAATCAAACACTACTCTCAGGAGAACCTGGGCACGGTGTCTGGGAAAGGGACACTGTGGAAAGCATTCAAGGTGGTGGTGAGGGGGGGTGCATGTCCACTGAAATGGGGGTGCTGAAACTGACAGTAGGCAACTACACGAAGTGGAAGATGAAATAAAACGGAGAGGAAGAGGCAGACGGGCTGAATCCGCTGAGCTCGCTTGCTCAATTAAAGGAGAGATTGGACCGCTGCCATGACATGGCTGAGCGGGAGGTGAAATACTTTGCCCAGCCAGCAATGGCCGATCATCACATGCTAGGGGTTTGGGAGGAAGGTGTGGGGTCAGGGCAACTCCCGCCCACTATGCAGGAAGCAGTGATAACACTGATTCTTAAGCCAGGGAGGACCCACTAGACTGCTCCTTC
Source organism: Ambystoma mexicanum (assembly GCF_040938575.1). Classification (NCBI taxonomy): domain Eukaryota; kingdom Metazoa; phylum Chordata; class Amphibia; order Caudata; family Ambystomatidae; genus Ambystoma; species Ambystoma mexicanum. Next base: position 297,400,741 of record NC_090940.1, on the reverse strand, counting down.
TATCGCCCAATCTCCCTACTGAATTTAGATACAAAAATATTTGCTAAAGTACTAGTGGACCGCCTGCTTCCTCACATCACACCGATAATACTTGGGGACCAGTCAGGATTTATCCCTGGGAGATCGACCTCTCTGAATCTCAGATGACTGTCCGTGATACTGGCCCAGGTAGACCCTCCCCACAAGCCATGGCGGCACTATTGTACATGGAAAAAGCATTTGAATCTGTAGAATGGAACTACCTGTTTGAAGTATTGTCCCAAGTAGGGGTCCCCATGTACTTCCTGAAAGCAGTGCAACTGCTGTATGCAGGCTCCAGTGCCCAGATCAATATTTGGGGCACGTTGTCGGACATGTTTAGGCTTGCGAGGGGAACCAGACAGGGGTGCCCACTCTCACCCTTACTCTTTGCCATTGCAATTGAGGTACTAGCGAGCAGGTGTGATGCTGGAAATGCATCAAAGGGACAGGGCCTCCGTATCCTTGTCCTTTATTGCTTTATCATGTATGTTTTGTCTTGTTTTCCATGCAGAAGTTCATGGGGGACGCCTGGCGGTGCGGCTCTTTGTGTTTTTGGTTTGGTGAACAGACCCTTGGGATACACTTATGGCACCCATGGGTGGGAGTACAACCCTGTACTCCTAGTGTATGTTTTTAGGCACCTGTGTGTGGCCCACAGAGCAGGGTACGGGCTGGTGGCCGCTCTGTGCTGAATTGACAGGAGCCCTGAGCGTCATCCATTTTGGGATGCCCAGGCCCTGTCATTGGAATCAGTGGCTTTCTGATGGAGACAAGATGGCCCCTGTGGCCTCTTGCCTTCCATCGCCTGACTGCCCCTTCCCCCTGACTGGCTGTTGGGTGGAAATTCCATATATGATATTGTGGAGCCATCCCAATGACTGTTGTGAGTATGCCCGTGGGGTGGGACCTGGGTGAATGGAGTTTGTGACGAATACGCATTCCGTGTTATGGGTGTCTAGTATCTGATGTGTGACACAATGACTGAGACCGCCGTTCCCGAAACTGGTATGAGTGCTGAATGGCAGAGTGCTTGTCCGAATCCACATTCTGTGTTGCGAGTGTCTGGATGGAGAAGAATGGCCTGAATACACTGCGAGCCTGATTGCCTGCCTGCCTGAATGCCCTTCTGAATGATTGATTGCCTGAGTGTGATCCAGCAGAGATCAACAGTATATCTGGGGGCCTCTCACTGATGAAAATTGTTCAGAAGCTGAAGTTGATACTTGATGCTTAACCTTGAAGCCCACTGGAAGAAGATGAATTGCTGCTGCTGTCCTTCGCCAATCTGAAAGCTGCGTGACTGTCAAGGAACTGATTCAAGAGAGGACCAGGCTCCGAGACCTCGTCCCGAGCTACGAGGGATCGTCGTGCACCAGCTGATCTTTGCCAAAGCTCCCTGGTAGACAGACCTATGAAAAGCTGCCGATCAGAGAAGGGGACCACCGAGGAGAACGAAGAGAAGCACCGGACAGCCGTCCACAGTCGCCGACCGGAGCCGCAGTGCTCCTTTTGCTTAAGAACATTTGATCCAAGGACTCCCTTGCTCATCACCGTCGACTGCTTTCACCCTGCCGGAGAAAGACCAGGCCACCGACGAACGAGGAGAATCCGCTGGTGGGTTTCCCGCCACCCGAAGACCTCAGACGCAGACGAAGCTACTGAAGCCGGCTGTGGTCACGTCCCGTTTGCCCACGCTGACGACCCGACCCCCTTGCTGGGCCAAAGTTCTTCATTGACTCTGTGCAGCACCAAACTATCGTCCTCAAGGTATACTGCACGCCTCTTCCTCACAGGACGTTCACAAGCTTTCGTCAATGAGCACCACAATGGATCAAAGCTGCTTCCCCGACAACCGCATTCACCTTTTTCTTCACTGAATCGCGACGACCCGCGGCTCCTGCCGTAAAGGGAGGGCGCTCAAGATGGGCCTGTCGACGACTCACTGAAGAACTCTACGAAACCAGGTCCTTTGGAGCAGTAGAACTTTTATAGAAGGAGAGAAAACTCTAATAGACAATATCTGGACTGGGCTTGTAGTACATCTTTATTTTCAGGTTGCCCAGGTTGGGGGGGATCCTCACACATCTGTGCCTATTGGTAGGGGCCCAGTATTCTGCCAATTGTCTAACCAACTTGTTTTCCTCCTAAATCTATGGTTGATATTGTTTTGCTATGTTGATTCATTTGCTATTTTAACTGAGTACAGTTGATGCATTTTAATGCAATCAGAGTAATCGTGGTACCACCTAGAACTGTATATATTTACCATTTCAGAATTGTCGGAGCGCAAAGTGTTATTGTGATTGTGTACATAACGTGAACCTTATTTATATAAAGAGCTGTGTTTTCACTAACATAGTGTGTGGACATTCCTTTGTGGGTGCTTGGGGACTGCACTGTACTTAAGAACCAGCCCGCATCACCTCCTGAGAGCTTAAGCCTTGATTGCTTGACCTTCGCTACCCTATAGAGAATCTTGGCTTGGGTGCTCTGTGCCTCTCCTCTGCCATATAGTGAGCAGGAGTACAGACGCCCCCCTCTGGTGCTTTACAGCAGGTTGCATAGATTTCATGGACACAGAGGTCTTTCCATGGTAGGGCCTAGTGAACTAGTCTCGTATGCAGATGATGCAATTATTTATATTAAAAGCCCGGATGTCAACCTGGCACCAATAACACAAGAAGTGGCTACATTCGGTAAGGCCTCTGGACTCAGACTGAACTGCTCCAAGTCCTCTCTGTTACCCCTGAATGAGGCCACCGTCAGCCTGCCGAACACACCGGGTTTTGGATGGTAGCAGTCCGTCGTTACATATCTGGGAGTCAGGGTAAGCAGGGAGGCCCAGTCCCTGCTGAGGGACAACCACATGATATACCTGCAGGCACTAAAAAGCAATGTGGACAGATGGGTGTAAGCTTCCACTCGCACTCATGTGCAGGGTGGCTGTGGCCAAAATGGTTGTAATCCCCAAACTCCTTTACATGTTCCAAAATATATCAGTATGGCCGGGAGTTAGCTACTTCTGAGAGGTGCGCTCTCAGCTGATTAAACTGACCTGGTACCCAAAAACCCCACGTATAGGATGGGAGGTACTAGCATTAACGTGGGAAGAAGAGGGAATTGGTGCCCCAGACGTCTAGGCATACTTCCTGGCGGCTCAATTTTCTTTTGTGCAGTTTTGTATGCCGGGAGCACAGTTGATGCTGTATGTGCATATAGAGCTTGGCTCGGTGAGCCCCCACGCCCTACATGGAGTACTGATATCGGGCAAGGTTGCAGACAAATGCAGAATAGACCCAGTGGCATGCACAGTGCACGCTTGGAGGAGGACCTTGAAAAGCCTTGGGGTGGAATACTTGTTTGACCCAGGAATCTCTTTATGGCAAATAGAAGTCCTGGCTCCCACCAGTGATGGGGCCGTGGCACGGGATTGGGCAGGGGGCGGGTATTGCACGCCTGGTAGATTTGTATCCAAACAGGGTGTTTGTCTCTCAGGAAGAATTTATTGATAAATGGGGAGTGGGTCCCAGCGCAGACTGCAATATTTTAGGATGAAGGCTGCCTTTAGAGAGTGGTTCCCAACATTCCCTGCCATTCCACACACAACACTGCTATTACATTATATTAGAAATTCCCCAAGATGCAGAGGAGGGATTTCATCAATATACAGAATCATCCAGGCAGACACACACCGTGATCCCCTCCGTTGCAAAAGTAGGTTGGAGGAAGACTCTGGACACTTTCAGTGACAAACAATGGAAGGCGATGCGCAGTATTACACATACGGGAGCACTCAGCTCCAGGCTACAGCAAATCTAACTCAAAACCATGCGTAGGGCGTATATACCCGCTGCACGGGTACATAAGTACGGCAATACAAAAATGGCTAAGTGCCCAAGGTGCAATGTGGAACCAGCAGATATAGTACTTATGCTGTGGTGGTGTGTTAAGTTGCGATGTTACTGGGAAGCAGTGATCAGGGTCATGTCAGAGATGTTGGGACAGGTAGTTCCATGTACAATGTTGTGTGGTATGTTTGGATGGTTTATTGATTTTCAGCATACAACCATGCATTTTAATATTTACCACGAAACTTGGTCAACACATTTTGTCGTTCAGTCATGTGCAGTTTCTTAACACCCCCTTCCCTGGGGTAACAAAGAGTAAATTGCTGGCAACATGTATGATAGCAGCCAGGAGGTGCATTTTGATGAAGTGAACCAATGCATCCCCACCAGGAGTGAATAAATGGTTAAGAGACTTAATATGGGTGAGGGACACAGACGGGGATTATGCAGCTCTCTGTGGACAGCAGAATAGACCAAAACATATTTGGAAACCTTATACAGCTTACCTGCTGGCACAAGAAACTACACCAATCTGAGAAGAGGTATATCTGAGAAGTGACAAAGATCAACATGTCAAGAGTTTTGTGCCAGAGGTGGGAAGGAAATGTCTGGATTAGGGGTACACAGGAAACAGCCCCATTTGAAATTTGAAGTTGTAAGTACCTTGCAGAGTAACTGTCAATGGACCAATGTAACAAGGTATGATACCAATGTGGTTTTTGATGTGATGGTGTGAACCGATTAATAAAGAAATGTTAAAAAAAAGAAAAAAAAAAGAAAAATAAACCCAATTGACCTAGATGCTAGATATGGCTAACACAATTGGCCTAAATGCCAGATATGACTTCCATGCAACCGCGGGCTGCGTGCATAAGACGTCAAGCATTTAGGTAATGTGATCACAAAATACCTTGACGATAATGGCTTTGGAAATGCACGTCTATCTGGCTTCCATAGTAAATACTCAGATGCGCACATACATGGTCTCCAACTTTCACTGATGCTCACTACTAAAAACTCTCTTCTATACTTATCCTTTTGGACCTTTCTGCTGCGTTCGACACTGCCAACAACTCCTCTCTCCGGTTTTGCACATCTGCTGTGCAGTAGCAACTGGAGCATTCCAAGTGCCAGATGGAATTACCAATAAATTATCTCAGACTCAAATAACTAGACAGACTCAAAGAATGTCAAAATACTACTTTATTATCAGCTCAATAAAGTAGGGAAACTTGGTGAACAAACAGATTGCAGCTCACACACTCTCATACATTTTGGTTACACAAAAGCTTCATACCTTAATGTACATCAGCTATGACATCATCCTACGTGGCAAACAGTAAAAACCTTTTGGACTGAGGGATTGGTTAAGGGAACATATATATACCTATAGCTTATTTAGGTGTAAGTATAGTCCATCATTTCATAGGTGCTTATGATTGTTTGTCATTCTATCCCAACCTTGGACATTCGGCTTTCTAGCACATAACCAAAACAAAACCGAGGTGCGGGGAACGTCGGACAACTGCCCACTTGTCCAATTAGCCTACCATCTCATCAGTTAGGACCGAAGCCAAGGCTTCTTCTTTTTAGTTAAGCTTGCTGACTGTTCTCTTTCTCTGAACTTTAAAGGGAGTGAAGGTACATAGCCATCTTCGTCTGGAGCTTAATGAATAGGCCTTGTTTTCTGGTCTTGCACCACATGTGAGGAGACCATGATTTTGTCCATCCTGTCTTTCTATTTAGTGCTATTTGATTCAATTATACTGGGTTCTCTTACTCCTCTTGGCCTCTGGAGACTTGGTTGCACCGTCTTACATATGCGTTCTGCATCTTTGATTGTTGGCACTTGTAAATGTTCACTCTTTTGCTAAATCTAAGAGAAATATGTTGTGTGTATGTTACTTATCCTCTTTGACTCCTTTTGTACTTTGCAATTGCTTCTTGCTACTGCATCCTTGATCCCAAGCAAAACAAATACCCTTTGTTCTTTGCAGAAAGTTGTTGTTTTCCAGCGCCTGTTAGCTCTGCAGCTTTACTTACTATTTAATGTCAATGTCTATTTTCTCATCATGGCTGCTTTACCCGTGTTATGTTTTCTACTGCAGCAAGCAAGCTTCTATATATCTCATCTACCTTGCGTCTGTGAATATATACATCTACTGCATCTCTTCTCACTTACGTTCCCAGTGTATATGATTTCTTCGTATTCGCATACATGTTCACTTTGTTTCTTCACTCACATTGTTATTCTTTTAGTATTGGCATATCGTTTCAGTACGCCCTTGTGTCTTCTCCTTATGCCTTCACTTTACACTTGTCAGATTTCACTTATAGCTTTTCAACGTTCAGTGGTATCTGCAGGCTTCCTTCTACCACATCTGTTTGAGAGTACATTTGATACAGCTGAGCGCATAACGTCTCTCATATCTTCGATGCAGTATTGGGATGATACTTGGTGTCATGCTCAGTGTCTTCTTGTTCCAATATGACTGAGGTGAGGGGGCGCGCACTATACATGACGTGTACATCTGCCTCTCTACACAGCTGTAATCTGGATTGCCTTCTACTTTGAAGTTACTTGTTTAAAATCTCCTGAACTCGCAAACCTAAGGCCCCAATCATCTTTCTTTTGATGTACACCAAGGATTAGCCCTTGGTCCTCTGCTCTTCACCGCCTATACCTCTGCCATGGGTACACTTCTCTGTATAGGGAGTTTACTGCGCAGCCTTTTTTGCCGAATTTGATTTGATCAAATTCTTTCCATCGAATTTCACTGTATGTATATGTGGGGAGAGGTGGGGTTAGGGTAATAATAAATATGGGGGGATATATGAGGGCCATGGGGGTCTCCCCCTCATATAAATGCAGTGAAATTAAGTTATTAAAAAAAATTCAATCAAATTCGGGATTGGCAAAAACAATTCGATAAAATCATGCAGATCCCACTTCTCTGCTCCTTTCACTTTCACAACACTCAAATCTTTTTCTCCTTCCCTCCTTAACCCCAACCAAACAGATGCCAATCATCTCTCTGCAGTCATTGGATGGTTCTCAGCTGCCTCATTCTGAAATCTTTGAAAACAGAAGTAGTCTTTTCCTGGCTTCTAATGCCATCTATGCCCTCCCTTTTATCTCATACCTGCCTGATCTTCTTACTACCTCGCCCATCCCTGCTTCTGTCTACCTACACCATGTGTGTGTCGATCTGTGTACTAATACCATATTTGGCTCTCCATGCACAACTGTTCCCTTTGAAAGTTTCGTTTCCTAGTCTACAAAGTAGTCAAAGGTGTTGCTCCTCAGTACCTGATTGACTGTATTGGTCGTTCCGCTCATCCTCTGCACTGAACCACACTGTCCCATGCCCCCCTGTGCCTCTTCTTGCTTCCACTCTTTCTCTGTTTTAGTGAAACTCCCAGCCCATCATGATCAAAGCCATACCTAATTTGAATCCCTCCAAAGTTTGTCTTAAAATTCACCTAATGGCCAAAGAGAGAGCTCTCCTCCATTCCCCTTACCTGACCCTGTTACTCCCTCCATTGCTCACTAATAATGTAATTTTCTATATTTGTACAGTACTCCTGGTTAGTTTGCTGCCCTTGTCCCATCCCCGAGGTTAATGTTAATGGATTATTTTTGTTTTGTCGTTGGTTTATGTCCCACTTTGTTCACACCCTCATACATTTGCTCACCTCTTCTTTCATCTTTGTACTATTGTACAGGCACTCTTCCATGAATGCCTCCTACATGTCTAAATGTGTTATTGTCAAATAAATACAAATACTTGCGCCTCATCCTTATATCCCCTTTAAAGTTAATTAGGCTCTGACCAAATCCTTTTTTTCCTACTGTGGTACTTTGAGATTGGCCAATATTGTGGTTTAGCCCATTTCTTCTATTGATCCATGCACTGTTTGCTCCCAGGGGCAACCTACTCCTAGACAAATCCCTGAAAAGATGTACCTCCTTTTTTAACGCATCACCTTGATATGAATAGGTGTAAAATTCCCCCCCCCAACAAATGTGTTCATTCCCAGAACCATCACTGTCAAACATATGTCTATTCTGGCTTATCTACACCACAATATTCCACAATTATACAAAAAGGATAGAGTCTTATCCAAAACTACTTGATTCTCAGTCCGTACAGCACAGGCTGATCCCATGGCCTTCCAGTATAGCCCAATGATGTTTGTATGAAATAGTACAAAATCATGTATACATTCTGTGATTTGTAATTAAAATAAATGACTTCATATCCTAGATGTTTTCCTCGATTCTCCTGAATGTCTCTACAAGAAAACAATGAAGGGTGATTTATAAGCGATACACTGTCGCCCCACATTAAACAAGCCCAAACGGTCTCCTCTAGATTGCTTAATTGAGCAGGCACTACTGAACTGAAATATTTGACTCTGGTTTCTTTGAGCGGAGTGCCGTCTAGAACCAGGTGTTCTAGGGTTTCACAAGCTGACCTGGTCACACAATCTACAGTGTGACCTAGTCCCTACTTCTGATTTCGCTCCAATGTGGGGAGTTGGTTTAAACAAAAGCGTATGTATAATGTTTGTATTTTGTTACTAGGAAACAGGTAAACAAATTTGTGAAGATGCTTCCTTTTTCCAGGGAACCTCGCATATTCGCTGTAAGACTTATGATGGGATAATTCGTCAACTGTCGTACACCAATCCTTTGCATTTTTTGGTTCTAGAGTCTTCCCTGTGGATCTCTCCTTGAATGACACGAAAGGGTCTCGGGAGTCAATCAGCCATGGAGGCTATTTCTGATTCTTTGAAATTTGTTGAGGAGACTCATTCTCCAGATTCCATCTCCCCTCTACTGTCCTCCCAGGCAATCACGGGAATATCTCAGCAGAATCTCCTAGTATTCAAAATCCTGGCCCTCAAGGTAGTGCTGCATTAATTAGTGTTGTACATGTCCAAATCCATCCTTGGGATAGGATTGAGGTCCTCAATACCCTGGGCATCATCCCACGCATTCTGTGTGTCAATAGTTGTATCTTCATTGGAAATCATGATATCTCTAGTGATGCTCAGGAAGAGCGATTAGGGGCTACTTTAGCCCTTAATCTGGGTGATAGGGGTAGCTCCATTAGGGGGGACCGTGCTTTTAGAGAAGTGGATGAAGAAATTGTGAATGCTACCCAAATGGTTCATATCCTCCCCCAGTAACATATGACTCTGCCTGCCCCATCGTTGGCTGTCTTTGCTCCTGCTGCTACTAGTGTTCCCATTGTTCTACACTCTCTACATCTGGAGGGAAATACTAATTATATAACTTCTCTTAAATTATCTGGAGGGGTTTCTTTTTCTGGTGATCTGGTAAATCAGAGCTTCACCACACATATATAAATCGATCACCCTTCACTGTTGGGAACGATGATAGCTCTATTTTGAGAGTTCCGGTTTTTAAAACTCCTTCAAGGAAACCACTGCCTAGTATTTCGAAAATAAAACCTAAATTGGGCTCACTGGGGGAGCCAATTCCGGGGAAAAAGATCTCTAATTATTTGTGGAAAAGAACGGCTACTACCACTCTAATTAAACCTCCCTCTTTGGCCCTTTCGGTGGTTACCTTAGATCACCTGCATATGGCAGATGTAGTGAAAAGGTTGGACACTGAGGAGGCCTCACACAATTATATTGATATTAGCATCATTGAGTGTGCAGACAAAGCAAATGCTGAGAGTAAGCTAGAACCCAGACTTACTGACACTAATAATGTAACCCAGCAGACATGTGATGCTTCATTTATGGGCTCCCCATCTGAACTCATACATTTTATTGATGAGTATACAGAAAAGCTAAACTGGTTAAGAGAGAGGGGTCTTCTCCTAGAGCCGATAAAGGAACATCTTAGTGACTCAATGCTGCATCACACTCTTAAGGAGGCTGATGAAAGGATAAGGCTTACCCAACCTACAGTTTCTGCTCTAAATATGGTGCTGAGTTCTTTTGTAAGTCTCTATGATTGGACAGAGGTCAGATCCCATTCTCGCCTACTCTCGGAAATCTATGCCAGGCTAGAGGGGCTTGATAGCTTTGAAGAACTGGTGAAGATTATTAGGGAAGATAATCCTATAATAACCAAGCAATGTTCCGCCTCTTCTGTGCCGTCTCAGTTAAAATCTGAGGGGGGGCCATACTGCAAGTGCTTCGGGTTGGGCAGCGGTTAGTGCCTGTGGGGGAGATTTAGATAAAATGCCTCTCCCAACCCCCTCTCTCTTCTTAGGGAGGGATGTATTTGTTCCTGCTCTATCGAAATTCTCTTTGCAGAATGAAGGAGATGTAATTGCCTCTATTTCAGGGGTGAAACCATCGCAAAATCTGGAGAGGGTCCCTGTTATAATAGATCTAACGAAATCGGCTACTGCCTCTGAGGAAGCTTTAGATGGGTTGAATCCCCAAACACCATGTCTATCTGCTCCCACAGATGCATGTGCCCCTGCTATATCTGAAGATCATAAACGGGGTAAGGGAGCTGACATTACCTGCATTCCAGGCTCAAATGTTTTGCAAAATTTGGAGAATGTTCCTGTCTCCATAGATCTAACAAAAGAAGTCCTCTCCTCTAAAGGCCTTGTCCCAGTAGGTAAAAAATGTATACAACAAATTAAGAAAACTAAAAACCAGAAAAATATTTAAATAATCAACTCGTTTACAAGTAAATGTTTTAAAAACTTGGTCCTACTGACGCTTTCGTTTCCCTTAGGGACGATTGTGCCTCCTAAGAAGCCTTCGGCCTCTGGGGTGGCAAAGGTACCTTTCACCATGCCCTCTAATGCCAGTATTTCGGTCATTGAGGTTAATTTACTCCCCTAAAAAACAGCCATAGGCATTCAGACAGATCCTCCTTTAATTAACCCTGCTCCTGACGATAGCAATGGTCCTATGGTCTCGGGGCCCTGCTATCTCCGTTCAGGGTTCCCTGGTCTCCCCTATCTCTAATGACAATTCAGAGGTCTCTGTCCCTGTAGAAAGCAGTCTGGTTACTTCCAATATTCATAAAGAATATCCAGTTGATACTCCCTCTTCTGAGAATTTGCCATGTATTTCGAATTCTATGGAGCCTCAGATTCCTATAATTATTGATCCCCCAACTCTTGTCAATATTGCTTCGGCGAAACAACTTCTTTTGGATCTATATAAAGTGAAGTCCATCCCTTTGGTGGGCGTCCACTCTATTTCAGGTATAGAGATGGCTAATGCTGCTGATACTCGTTCTCCCCAAATAGCCCGTCAGTCAACTCTTCCATTAGATGTACATATGAGTCTCCCCCGATCGGGTTTGGGAGATCCCATCGTGGGGTTCAGGACAGTGGGGGATCTTTATGTCCCTAAGATACTGTATTCCACTCAAATAAGGTCTACTAATTCAGGTTCCAATGGTAACCAGGACAGATTCCCAATAGGTCCCCGCTCTCTGTCGAGAGAGGGACAATACTACAGGTGCAAGGGGTCCTGAAACCCAAGATGATTCATTAAATCAATTTAGTAAGGATATTTCAGATTCCCTGCCGCAAGTCCTGGGGAAACGAAGAACCCCTAGGGATGCTAAAATAACTTAGTCTCTGGGGTAATGACATGCCTATATGTCCTAACCGAGGTAATATCTTGAAGATTTTACATCAAATTCCCTCACTGTCTCTGGTTTCCAGTTATGATCTAGAAAGGATCTACTTTCCTTTTAATGATGGTGCAGATCTTAGCAACATTGTCCTGAAATCCAGAGTGGTTTTGGATTTGATAATGGGAGAAAAGGAGGGTTTTAGGGAGCTGGGCTTTTAAGTTAAATTGGTAAAACCTAGTCAAATTCCCGGTATCCTTGGTAGATCTGATGAGTATTGGGGAAATCTGACTATGGTCTGTCATCCAGAAAGGTTCTCCCAACCTCAACGGAGGCATTTCCCGCCCAGGTATTATGGAGCCACCCGAAACTGGGCCCAGGTTACCTCCGGTCTGTGGAATTGACCTTTGCGATATAAGGCCGGGTTTCGAAATGAAGAAAGCAGCCTCTAATAAATTGGGTTTTATGTCCTGGAATACAAGGGAAAACTTGCATCTTCTGACAAATGCTAATACAGTCGCTATGCTTAAGCTTACTGACTACTTTTCTCTACAGGAAACCTGGCTGCTCCCTTCCCTATATATGGATGGTTATGAAATCTACTCCCAAAATGCCAAACCTAGTCTGGGAGGGAGAGCTTCAGGGGGCCTACTGATTGGGCTAAGGTCCTCTCTTGGTTTTCAGAGCATGATTATCCCTGATAGGCCAATTGGGATCTTGGCAGTGGAGTCTGCCTGTAGAGAGGGCTCGGTTGATATTCTTTTGATTAATATCTATTGGCACCAAGGCCTAGCCCTCCTTGACTCCTTTCTGGAAAGTCTAACGGAAATTATTCTAGCATGGAGATCTGTGAATATTAAGGGGAAAGTTACCCTTGCGGGTGACTTGAACTCTGATTGTTCTAAGTCCTCCGATGTTGATTATGGGGACTTCGGACAAGACTTGGAGGACTCTGATCGGAGGGGCCAGAAATATGTTTGGGGTAGACTTTGGAATCTCTCCTTGGAATCGGTGGGTCTGATATGTCTGAATGGTATCTTTGACCCTACCCACCCTTTTCTGCCTACTTGGCAGAGGGGTCTCTCAACCTCCACTATAGACTATTTCTTAGTAGATCATTCTCTGCTCTCTCTTTCCCCGGATGTCCAGGTACTCTTTAATCCTTGGAGTGACCGTGGGATTTTGTCTGTCTCCCAACAAAAAAGGTGCCCTTTGGGGGTCCATGTAACCTGAAGACTGTGGGACAGGGCACGGGGGTACGTTGGTCACCTGGAAATATTGATCTCTTTAATGGCCAACTTCTCTCTTCTTTGAACCATACTTCTCTTCTATGGAAACAAGTGGTTTTCAACACTCCACATTATGCTAGATTCTTGAATGTTCTTCACAGTAGTGTCAATGGTAAACTGAGAAGGGGATATTCTAAGAGAGACCATGTCCACAGGTTTGACGAGGAGCTTGCTAAAGAAAAGACCCATGTACGTAAACTCCTTGGAGAAACCCGAAATCTCGATATTGACCAGTCTGATAAAAATGCCAAGATTAGATCTATACAACAAAGATATAAAAACTACTGTATAGCTAAAAAATGCACATTGTTGCAAAATGATGCGGAGCTGATGCTCTGTATTCTGGTCAAGAGGGATCTCTGGGTTTTCTTTTCATCTCAAAGAGTCTGCCTCTGCTACTGATCAACTGAATTCTATCCCGGAGGTCCAATGGGTAGATTTTTTCACTGAGCTTTTTTGAGCAATGGGAAGGGGGTCTTCAAGAACCTGCAAGTACTGTATGGAAGCCCCTCATTTATTATGACAGTACGTAGGCTAATCGTCAAAGCTAAGAACTCAAGGGCACCAAGCCCAAATGGTTTGACGAATAACACACTGAAAGCCTTACCGGAAATATGGGCTAAGTTACTCTCCATGCTCTCCCAAAACGTAGTGAGAACTGGCACAATACCTACTAGTTGGCAGACTGCTCATACAGTTCCCATCTTTAAGAGAGGTCAGCGGACTCTTGTTTTCTGAATGTTCTCCTTTTTGATCAGACCAAAGTCGGTCTCCAAAGACTAATTTGTAAATTCAAACAATATGCTGCAATAAATCGGTTAAAAATCAACCCTACCAAGATGGTATTTTCGAAAGGGAAAAAAGGGAGCAAACAAGGCTGGAAAATTGGAGCGGTCCCGATTGTTAGAGCACAAAAAAATGTCTATCTGGGATTCTTTATTCTGGCTCAACTTTCAGTTGCTAAACTCAGACGGTCTATCGGATACAAAGCCTTACCCCTTATCTCACAGACCATTAAGTTGGACAATAAGTATGGTAGATTTTCTTTTAAGCTAGTGGAAGACTTCTTTGAAGGAAAGGTTGTCCCGAAGTTAACATATGGCATGGAACTCCATTACTTGGACATTCATACTTTCTGGAAATCCTTAGAGGGTATTTTTTGGAGAAAGGTTATGAAACTCCCTAGTAGCATCCCAATAGTGGCTATAAGGTTTGAATTGGGTCTCGACTCTTTGAGAGCTAAATCCCTTTGGCAGGTTCTGGCCCTTTTCCGTTCCCTGCTCTGCCCTAAAGAGGATTCCCTTTATGTCGACTTGGGCAAAATCCTTTTCTCACAGGGATGCTTGGTTCGCAATGTATATCTTTTAAAATTTAGAAACCTCTGTGACGGGACTCTGCTGGATCTGTATACGGACAGGGCTAATTTGATGACCAATCCGGACAAGGTGAAAAAACTTATTTATTCCCATGATTGGAATTCTACAACTGAAAAATGTCATTCTTATCCTTCTCTTAATGATTTAAAACTTGAACATAATAAGAGGGGAACTCTGTCTTTTATCTTGACACAATTTCCTAATCGTTGTTATCGCTCCCTTCTCCTGAAACTACGATGGAATATTCTTCCTACTAAGGAAGTCTTGTACAGAAGGAATGCGATCAAAGACTCAAATATCATCTGTCGCTTTTGCCATAAGACGGGGGTTACTGAAAGTGTCCGCCATCTCTTTTTAGATTGTGCTGCATTGAAAGGTATGAGGGCGCTCCATCTGGGAAATTTTAACACTTTGGGACTTTTGGGGGCAGATGAGTTTATTTGGTCAAAATGTCTTTCAATTTCTAATGTCATGGAGGGCCTCGCAGTGGCTGGTTTTATCAAATCTTTAGATCTTTATGCACCCTTGATCTGATTATCGCAAGCCTTTTTTTAAAGGGCACTTTCTAATGCCTCTGCATTTGTCTCTCCTCTATTTTGACATATGGCTTTATTATTTTAGCAGTATTTCTAAACTATGAATGTCTGGTAGGCCCTTCCTTGTATGGAAGTAATAACGATTTTTGATAAATGCTTAATTTGTATATTTTGCACTGATTTTATGTTTTGTATGCATTTTAGGAGGTTAGGGCTTTGCTGTCTCGACAATTGTTAGATATGCATTTTCTTTCTTTTATTAAATGTAATTGTAAAGGTTTCATATGTAAACCATATACAGATAAAAAAAAAAAATTAAGACAGGTTCTCTGATTATCCTCCATTTTGGGATACCCATCCCCTGCCATTGGAATCAGATGATTCCTGATAGGAAACAAGATGGCCCCTGTGGCCTCTTGCTTTCTATTGCCTGTTACCTTGTTTTCCCAAAGTCCTGGGAAGCCCTGCCTCTGTCTCTTCCCCCTGACTGGCTATTGGTTGCAAGTTCCATATATGGTGTTTTTGTGAAGTCCAGATCAGACTGGCTGGAGCCTTCCCAGTGACTGTATGTTGTGGGTACACCCGGTGGGTGGACCTGGGTGAATGGAGTGTGTGACCAATATGCACTTCTTGGTGTGTATGTCTGGTTTCTGGTGTTTGACACAATGACTGAGACAGCCCTGCCCGAAACTGGTAGGCATGCAGTGTTGAATAGCTGGGTACTTGTCCCAATACACATTCCTTGTTGTGAGTGTCTGAGAGGGAGGAGTCTGACCAGAATGCACTGTATGTACTGATTGCACTGTGTGTACTGATTGACTGCTGAATGCCCTCCTGAGTGATTGGTTGCCTGAGTGTGACCCAGCACTAGTATATCTGGGGGCCTCTCACTGCTAGAATTCGTTCAGAAGCTGAAGTTGAAAATGACGCTTGATCTCGAAGCCAAGCCTGAAGAAGGTTAACTGCTGTATCCCTTCGCCGAAATCCGAAAGCCGTCGAGACTGATTCAAGAGAGGACCCGTTTAGGCACCCTCTTCCCGTGCTCCGAAGGACCATCGAGCACCGCTAACCTTCACCGAAGCACCCTGGAAGTCAGATCCTCGACAGGCTGCCGACCGGAGACAGGGACCCCCGAGGAGAACGAAGATAAGCACCGGACATTCCGTCCACCGTCGTCGAACAGGGTTCGCAGGTTTGCATAACCGCTGGAGGCCCATCAAAGCCGTGTTCCCAGAAGAGGGGACCGCTTGACGCTGTGCCGACGACGACCGGAGCCACAACGCTCTTTGCCTAAGACTTTTGATTCACGGACGCGCTCATCCACACCGCCGCCCGCCTTATCCCGCCGGAGAAGGCCAGGCCGTTGACGCGCCGAGGAGCATCCGCAGGTGGGTTTCCTGCCACCCAACGACCATGGAGAGGCCGGACTACTTGACGCCTTTGCTGGGCCACAGTTCTTCACAAACTCTTTGCGGTCCTGAACTATCGACATCAAGGTGCCCTGCATGCCTCTTCCTTGCAGGACATCTTCACTCCGTCGTCGACGAGCACCGCTGGGATTGAAGCTGCCGAGTTCACTTTCTTCGAGGGATCGCGACGATCCGTGGCTCCTGCTTTTAAAAGGAGCCACTCAAGAAGGATCTGTCGACGACTCGTCGTCGAACTGTGCTATTCCAGGTACATTGGGGTGGTAGAAACATTATAGAAGGAAATAAGACTTATAGAACAATATATGGACTGGGCTTGTGGTATATCTTTACTTTAAAGGTTGCCCAAGTGGGGGGGGGGTCTCCACACAGCACTGTGTCTGGATAACGGGGACAGTATTCTTCCAATTGTTCTAACCAACTGCTTTCCTCCTATGGCTATTGTTGGTTACCTTTATTAAGTGATTTGTGTGACATTTGACCAGAGTACAGTTGATGCACTTTAATGATATCTGATAATAATTCTGGTACCACTTAGAACTGTATATATTTGCCATTGTAGTTTTTTGAGCACATAGTGAGTTATTGTGTATATAACCTTGAACCTTAATGATATAAAGACTGTGTTTTAAATAATAGTGTGTGGACATTCCTTTGTGGGGGCCTGGGGACTACACTGTACTTAAGAACCAGCCTGCATCACGTCCTGGGAAGCTAGGCCTTGATTGCTCGTCCATTGCTACCAACAATAGAGAATCTTGGCTGGGGTCCTCTGTTCCTCTCCTCTCCTCTACCATATAGAGAGCAGAAGTACAGAGCCTCCCTCCATCCAGTCTTTACAAATAGTTATTTTTTTGTTGCAGCGGATGGCCTGGAGGACAGTTCCTCTTCCGAGGAATGAATGGCCTCCAGGATGTCGCTATGCTTTGTTTTACACATTTAATGATGGCATAGATTGGTTTGTTAACAGTTCACCCAGATCTCCATATATAGAGTTTTTAGGAGGGGAGATCATCTTTTAGTAATTTGACCATTGCCTCCATTGGATCCTCACCTGACGAGAGATCAAACCCAACTCATGCCGAAGTATTCCGTTAGGAATAGAGTTGGGGAGGCCTAAAGGTTCTTTCCATACCACCCCCTGAATAGTGTTTAGGTATGGGGCCAGGTTAACAGTTGTTAAATCTACCCCATACAAATTGGAGGGCTCCAACATAGCTAGATTGCACTTAATGACCGGAAGACGGCAGAATTTGCTGAGACTAACATCAGACTTTTCATCTGGCAGATTACAGGCCTAGGCCCTCATTACAACCCCGGCATTAACCAATGGCGGTATTAGCGCCATGGTTAACGCCGGTAATTTACTGATTCCACCATGGTGAAATTACCACCCCATTCCAAGGTTGGCGGGCCGGTAATTCCCCATTTACCATTGGCTATTCCCCATTTTTGACCTGTCTGCCGGTGAGTGAACTACAACACCTGCAGTGCCCCAGTAGCCCATCTGGGCCCTCTAAATCTTTTCCAAGCCCCCGTATCCCCCGTTGCCTTCCTCTGCCTCCCCGCACCCTCTTCCTGATCCCGCTCCCTCCCGCCCCCCGACCCGCCCTTCGCGCTCCGATTGGTCGCTTGGACAGTGTTTGTGTAGACCTAGCGGGTCGCTGCAAAAGTGCGCCCATCTTTTTGACCTGTCTGCCGGTGAGTGAACTACAACACCTGCAGTGCCCCAATAGCCCATCTGGGCCCTCTGTAAATCTTTTCCAAGCCCCCGTATCCCCTGTTGCCTTCCTTTGCCTCCCCGCACCCCCTTCCTGATCCCACTCCCTCCCGCCTCCCGACCCGCCCACCTGTCTCTTATTGGCCACCCAGCCTCCTATCTCAGGCCATTACTGCACCTCCCAGGGAAGCCCTCTGCGGCTAAGGACCTAAGGCAAAGGACGACTCCACAGATCGTATCTGCATGTATCCGCAGGAGAAGCAAGAAGCCAACAACAAGTAAGTGTGGCAAGGGCGGGGTCAGAAGCAACTACTTCAGGCCATACTACCCTACCACTCTTCTAACGCAGCATCAACAACTTAAATCCATTATAGTTGCACTCAGAAACTCTGTCCCGGCATGTGAAAGGTGTTCATAATTGCATTTAGAACTGTACCCAATAGCCTCTCTGTGAAAGCTGAATTTGGAATTGTTCCCAATTACACTTAGAAATTGCGCCCGACAGCCTCTCTAAGAAAGTTGCATTTAGGTTTGTTCCCATTTGCACTGAGAAGTGTCCCCAATTGCATTTAGAAGTTGCGCCCGACAGCCTCTCTTGAAAGCTTAATTTAGAAGTGTACTCAATTGCATTTAAAGGTTGCACCCAATAGCCTCTCTGTGAAAATTGATCTTAGAATTGTTCCCACTTGCATTTAGAAGTGTACCCAATTGCATTTAGAAGTTGCGCCCAGTAGCCTCTCTGTGAAAATTCAATTTGATTTGTTCCCACTTGCATTTAGAGGTGTACCCAATTGCATTTAGAAAGTGTACCCAATCGCATCTAGAATTTGCGCCCAATAGCCTCTCTGAGAAAGTTGAATTTAGATTTGTTCCCACTTGCATTTCGAAGTGCCCCCAACTGCATCTAGAAGTGCCCCCAACTGCATCTAGAAGTGCCCCCAACTGCATCTAGAAGTGCCCCCAACTGCATCTAGAAGTGCCCCCAAGTGCATCTAGAAGTTGCGCCCAATAACCTCCCCGAGAAAGTTACACTTAGAAGTGTACTCAATTGCATTTAGAAGTTGCGCCCGATAGCCTCTCTGAGAAAGTTCTATTTAGATTTGTTCCCACTTGCATTTAGAAGTGTACCCAATAGCATTTAGAAGTCGCGCCCAATAACATCCCTGAGAAAGTTTCACATAGAAGTGTACCTAATTGCATATAGAAATCACGCACATTAGACTCTCTGAAAACTTGAATTTAGAAGTGTACCCAACTGCATTTAGAAGTTTCCTCAACTGCATTTAGAGCTGTACCCAACTGCACTTAGAAGTGTAGAGCCGATGAATGCATGGAGCAGATGGGTTTGTAGAGCGAACAAAATGCATAGAACGATCCTACCCGCACGGAACTGCGTGACATATAAATTTTGCCTTGGAATGAAGGGAACATTTGAAAAACATACATCATATCACACCCCACGCTTACTCTCTCCCTTAAACCACCACTCAACTAGAACACAGAGATACTATGACACCATTCGGTATAACTGTTCTCATATCTACATTCTCCCGCTCACTCCACATCACTCTATGTAAACATTGCTGGTTTTTACACCCCCCAGCTAGGCGTTCGCCTCAGGTCTAACGCAGCCACACTCATTCTGGATAAAGCCAGCCAGAGCGAACACATACTCCTGATCTCTCAACCACCACACCTACCGCTAAGAAGCTGCTACCACTTGAATTCCACACCAGCTGCACACATACCTGGTGCACACACGCACCTTTTAGACTCTCTCTACTCTCTCTACTGACCCGAACTTCGGTTCCCAAGGACGTTCAACCTACCAGCGCCTTCAGACCATACCAATGGTATATAAGGCGCTATATAAATGCAAAATAACATAACATTCCCATTTTTCCCCCCATAGGGCTTAATGGGAAAGGGGAAGGCGGTAATTCCGGTACCGCAAATTGCGGTACCGTAATTACCTTCAAGGTCCCTTTTGCGGGTCCCTACCTTAACGGCTGGTACAGACCAGCCGTTAAGGTCGGGAACCGCAAAGGGACCTTGTAGTAAGGCGTTAAGGGGTTAACGGCGCCGCAACCTTTTACGGTGCTGTTAACCCCTTAACGCCTGGGTCGTAATGAGGGCCCTAGACTTTTCTATGAGGCAGGTCTGTCTTACTGCCAGTAAACGGGTGTTTGTAAGGTCATAACCTAAGCATCGTATCAAGGCTACCCTCTCCAAAATCTGTTCTCCCACCTTCCATGTCCATGCTTTTGGTTGCGCTTTGTTGGAAAAAATATTCTTAGATTTTGCTTGTGCGAGATTAACTGGGAATATGACTGCCTCTGACAGAGGCTTTCTAGGTCACTGATGTATACGTTGAAGAGGGTGAGTGCCAGAACGCAGCCTTGCCTTAAGCCCACAAAAGTCTGTACTGGGCCCGACACTCTTTTGGCAGCCTAATCCTAACCGACGTGTTCCTATGAAGACTAGTCATTAATTGCACTAGTTTCAGAGGAACAGATCATCCCATCAGCTTTTTCCATGGACGAGGTCTGTTTACTCTATCAAATGTTCTGCTCGTGTCTAGGAAGCCATGTAGATAGTACCCAAGGCCCCTTTTTTCATTGATTTCAGCAGGCGTCCCATGATTGTAGCATTGACAACAGTTCCCATGCCTGGTCTGAAACCAACCTGCCAATGATTTAGCACCCCATATGTCATTGAGGCATTCAGGTCTTGTGAAGGAGAGACGAGAATATCTTGCTGGCTGCATCGAGGAGTTCAATAGGCCTGTAGTTAGCATTGTTGGCCAAACACTTTTGAAAAATGTGTATGATGATAGATTTGTGCCAGGAAGGGGGAACAGCGTGGGTGGTGTATATGAAGAGAATTGTGCCCTACCCAAGTCTGAGGGTCAGTTTTGAGCAAAACAGAAGCTAAACCATCCGGACCAGGTGCCCTGGAGGCTTTATCCTTTGATATTGCCCACAAGATGCCCTCTTCCCAAGGGTAAATTTGCGGTTCCAAAGGACTTGTCAATTGCGGGTACTCCAGAACAAGCCCTGTCGATGTTGTGAACTTAGCAGAATTGTAATCGGTCCAGGTAGATTATTTGACCAAACATGTCAGAGTAGATTTAACTGGGGCCACCCTGGAACCTACTGTAGCCCAACATTCTGCAGTATTACAGTATGTTAGCTGTTTAAGAATAATTTGATTATCTTTGATGTGCGTATGAGCTTTGATTCCTTTGACAGCGTTCTTGTAGCTCTGTAATATGTGCGGCTTTCCCAGTAAATAAGCTTCCGTTGTCTTGTTATTTGTTTGGAGGTGTCTCCGATGTGATCTTTTTAGTTTTTTTGCCTCTGCTAGTCTCTTTATAGACATGACTATGGGTCTTAGGCTGTTGAAACTTTCTTTTGTCCGATAGGGATGTCTAATTCTGCATTGTGGTCGTGTTAAAGTTGACATTGGTAAATAAGTTCCTGCTGTTGCCACCCCGTAGTTCTTCTGCATCCGTTTTCTTTGCTGAATATGTAGGTAGTCACGGCACAAACTCAAGTACCATTTTACAGTTAATCCTCCCCTGTCGGTGTGAAAGTGGAGCCAGAAGTTGAAAAGTTGTGTGCGTTTTAACCTCCACATCTAACCTTAGATGTAGGGCTGAATGGTCACTAAATCCAAGGTCCTGTATTTCCAAGCACCCACTCATAGAGTGTAGATGGTTGGTGACATATATGTAGTCTATCCAGGAGGACGCTGATCCTCTACTCAAAGATGACCGTCTCCCCTCATTCAACAAGTTCTCTGGTAGAGCCAATTGGAATCCCCAGTGCTGCGCGAAACTCTCCCCTTTGTGACCTTGCATGGCCGGGCCGTCTACTGATCCAACCCGGGGCTGATAGATGTTTGACTTGGTCCCTTTTATACAACTTGAGTTAAAGTCACCACCCACAATAATGTTAAAGGAGTGGCCTTGATCCAGCCATTTTGTAAATACGTCCACCAGCCCTGCTTGGAATGAAGTGTAATCTTTTTAAGGTTCCAGTAGAGATTAGCAATCAGTACAGCCAGTTTAGGTGTTCTGATATCAAAACTACCGCTGATAGTCCGTCCAAATTTGTTTCAATTTCATCGTAGATTGCCTTTAGGCTTAGATCAATAGTGATTGCAAGGCCCCCCGATTGGCGACCTATGGGACCTCTAGTGGCCTATTTCGTGAAGGTAAAACACCCTTCCAGCTCAAAATGAGACCCGGACATGGTTTCCTGCAAAAGTAAGATTTGTTTATCCTGAAAAATATGTGTGAGGTTCGAAGCCTTGACCATGTTGTTGTTCCCACGGACATTCCAGGAAATTAAGGTTACATTGGAGGTGTTAAAGCTGTTGTAAGAGTTGTCTCGAACTTGCAAACATTTTAAATGCTGCTTCCAGCCGTGACCAATCATGATTTGTGCCTGATGTGGCTCCTTGGATTGGATTGCTGGTTTGAGTCACTTGTTGGACGATAGCACCTTGTTGTAAGACATTATTTGTTGGAGCTGCCTTTGCTGTAGATGTAGCTAAAAAGGACCTTGCCTCTGCCTCATTATTAATTTTATAGAGGTCAAATCCCAAAGATCTAAAGGTAGCTTGCCCTTCGAAGACCAATTTTGCAACCAAGTTTGAATAACAGTGTCTATTGCTGTCTATATCACCAGAGCACAGCAATCGCGAAGACAGTATCACTTAAAATTGATTTATAACTTTGTTTCTGTTTATGGTTACCTTCCCAATGATATGAGTAATGTTGACTCATCAAATAGATTTAGAGGTACATTTATTGGATGACTT
Source organism: Ambystoma mexicanum (assembly GCF_040938575.1). Taxonomy (NCBI): domain Eukaryota; kingdom Metazoa; phylum Chordata; class Amphibia; order Caudata; family Ambystomatidae; genus Ambystoma; species Ambystoma mexicanum. The sequence continues at coordinate 297,378,106 of NC_090940.1, read as the reverse complement.
TGGATCTTTGGTCAACTGCTCCTGATTCAATGGAAAGCCGTTGGTTGTTTGTCTCTGTGGTTCAAGTGGCAGTTTAATTCCATTTTGAGCCAGCGCTCCCGCCTGCATTCGGTGTGCCCCTAACATATTGTTGGATTTGCAATAATCTACATCTGTTAATTTGTATCTCAAAAGAAGACTAAGCTGCACCAAGGCCTTCAATGAGGGGACCAGAAAAGATGTATTTTTTTATTTGTTTTCCTCGCCTTCACAAGAATCAATGTATAATCTTCTTGGTCCATTGTTACCACGATTGGCAAGAGTTGGGAATGTCCAGTTTCATCAATAGATTCGTTGGAGAGTTCCTCCACCATTGAGAGCGATCTCAAAAACTTTACTGATGATTTTCATCAGTTGTTCTTTGCAGCTTGGTTCTTGGTTTTCTTCTATAGGTGTCGTTGTGTTTTGTTTGGTACTCTTGTATTGCAGTATTTACCTGAGTAAACAAGAGAAGTTGGAAAATCCATGACGGCTATTACGCTCTGCTCCTCATTGTTGGTGTCAATGGACTCACTACGTGTTGGCAACATAGGACTGCTTCCCATTTGCCTGCCGATTAGTGGTGATGGCCTGTTAGAGCCCTCACTGCCTATTTTCAAATTCTGGCAAGTATCTGGGCCAATCGTCGGAACCAGACTTTAGTTGTTTAACTCGATACTTTCAGAATCTTCGAAGTTTTAAGCGTCCAAATTTGGTAAGATGTTTGAGTCTCATCTACTCTGAATGTTTTGCGGATTAAAAAGGTTTGTTGACTTAAATCCGTTATGGGTAGACAGCCTTTGTATTGAACTCTAGTTGCTATCAACCTTCTGTGGTCGATGATGTATTTCCATGCCATGTTTTTAGTTGGTGAACTCTCTAGTCCACTTGTGTCCTTTTCTCATACAAATCCCCCATGTCCGTAGACAACCGTAAAAAGGATTTGTCTAAAATTATAGACTCCTCAAAAACATTGTTTATGGTCTTTGGAACATGGAGTGACTCTCCAGCAGTAGCAGATCCAGAATCTTCCCTGTGTGAATCATCCACTTTGTGGATTATGGCTGTAATAGTAGAAGTGGGACAGGGTAATTGTAGAGGCGGGTTTTGGTTGTCTGCCCGTTGCTCACCATCCTTAGATGGGTCCATCAATTCAATGGTATATACTTCATTGGATTTAGATAACACTGGATCCAGTTGTTTAGTTGATTTTGTAGTAGACAGAGTAGTTGTCTCCCCTGACTAATTTACCACTTGCAAATGTTGTATCTTGTGGGACAGAAGTTAAACAAGCTTCTTTATCCATCATGATTCTCTTACTTGTAAGGTCCTGCAAACTACCTGAGTCTGTATTACTTAATTGTTTGTTTCTCAGTGCCACTGCCATTTAGTAGCTGTCAAATCTCTTATCGACACCTAGGCTTGTGTACAACAATGGAGTTCCAATGTTAATAATGTTTTCAATATGTATTTGCAGGTGGAAATGCAAAAATTGTCTTTAAATTAGATTTTTGTGTGCGTTACATTATGTGTCGTACTAAGTTTCCAACTTCTTCCCAGCGGTTGTGGTGATCCATAGTTAGGTTGGTTAAGTAAGTTTTTCTCTCGGTTTTAGTTTTAAATGTAAGTGTGTGTTTTGCAGATTTTCACACTCCTTTATGTCACCCCTGTTGGAAGACTGTTTTCTGAGCTCTAATCTTTAGAGCAAGCAAAACGTACGAAACGGCCTGGCAAGAACAGCTCAAACGCAGAAGAAATTGTCAGTCTAACGCAGCCAGTACACTGTGGGGTATACAATAGAGTCCAGCCCGTTTTATAGTTTGAGTGTTGCGAGCAGCAGCAGAATACAATAATAGATGAGTGCTGGACAGGTTGTTAGCTGTTGTTACAGTGGCTAACGATGTCAAACAGTCATGCGGAGGGAGTCAATAAGTCAATGAAATCAGTGTACAGGTGTGCAAATGTGCACATTGTGAGAAACCTAAAGGTATTCTCCTACCTACTCCTCCACTATCTTCCATTCAGGTGTCTGGGGAAGGGCCACTGCTTTTGGATCCTGGGGGTGGGCAAGCGAGGGAGGATCACCTGAGTAGAGGGTCGCAGGGGATTGGGATGAGAGTGCCTAAAAGCGAGACATGGTATTCCCTCTTTCCCAATTGTACATCAACACTCTCTCCCTCAGCTTTTATGGGGTATTTTAAATCTCCTCCCATCTCCCTCTCTCCATTTCCAACATGTAGTGGGACGAGGAAGAGGCAACTGAGAGTTGTACAGATTACCCATAGGAACAACACTGTGATGCAGGGAATGGCCTACTACACTCAACCACTAGGCTGTCCTGTTAGTAGAGTCAGGCAAGGGGATGCTGGATGGGTTGTGGAAGCCAAAGAACGGGATGGTCCAGCAGGAGGATCGGGAGGAGAACGGGAAACCAGGACGCTGACCGTGTGTCAGAGGGGTTGCAGCATGGCGAGGGAGCCATGTCTCCATGGAGCCGAATTGGGGAAAGCTGTGACCTGTTTGCTGTATCCAGGCCAGTGCTCGTCCCCCTGGGACGTGTGCCGGTCCCAGGGGTATCAGAGGGGCAGGTGGTGAAAACCTGACCTCGGCCCACAAATCCCAATGAAATTGCATGCCAGCACCATGCAACGGGGTGGGTTTTGTGAAGGAGAGAGAGAGAGAGAGAGAAACTCAGTAGCGTGTGTTTGACTGGTGCGTGAACAGTGACAGAGCAGCAAACTGCAAAAAGCAAAAGAAAACCGAGGAAAAAAGGCACGCGAGCGGCATGAAAGCAGGAAAAAGTTAATGATTTTTAAGAACGGGAAGCACAGAGGGTGCGAGCGACCTGAAAGAGAAAAGGTGCAAGAACCACAGCAAAGTGAAAGAAGTGTGCAAGAGGCACAGTAAAGTAAAAGAAGGGTGCAAGAAGCACAGCAAAGTGGAAAGTGTGAAAGAGGCACAGGAAGGAAAAAGTGGCAGAAAAAAGTAGAGTGTAAGGAGAGGGGCCAGAAATCAGAGTGGTCGCGCATGGGAGGAGCAAAAGCCCTGCGTTCGCGAAAATCTGATACTGCCCTGTGAAAAAACTGTGCTTTGAGAGGTACATCCTGACAAGGTGAACTTTTAAGTGAACTTTTGTTTGAGACAAGGAAGGGCCTAGGCTTGGGCAAGGGAACCCTGACAGGCCCTGAGAGAATTGTGAAGGACATTGTTATAAGGAGAAAGGCCAAGGCTTGGGGAAGGGAACCATGAGAGGCCTATAAGGAACTGTATCTTTTCTTTTGGAACCAGAAGAGTCGTAGCTTGGGGAAGGGAACCCCAAGAGACCCAGAGACATTGTGAATTGTATTGACTTTCTGCAAGAGCCCTACCTGGAAGGTTCTGAGGGCACCCCTTTTTCCGTTGAACTATTCTTAAACTGGCAGAACTAAACCAGACGGTAAGGCTAGCTGAAGCAATCCATGTTATGTTATTGGATTTGGATAGCGCCAAAGCCCTAGGGCATCCAGGCGCTGATACCTTGGTGTAGTATCTTACTATTAATAGAGTGCTCAAGTAGGAATGTGTAGTGTGCTAGAACAGAATGTTGGATTTAGATTCTTAGCAGAAAGATGCAGTATTAAGAGTCAGTTGGGTTTTAGCGTTTAATGCATCCAGATGTATCTGGTGGGAACTGAATTATTACATAAATAAAGGACTTTCAATTGCTTACCGCTTGGCAGAGCATTTCACTGGCTATGAGGTTTCACTGAGAGCATCCCAACGAGTAGCTCCAGTGTCAGAAACAAATGCACCGTTTCTTCCCAGACCAGGGATTAAACTGGTCACTGGGTGCATTTGAACCAAGTAAGCGAGGAGCCAGAAATAACAAGGTGAGTGGGGTCCCGCTGCGCTGTCCCTAACTCTGCGCTGCATTGTTTATCTAATTGTGCTTTAAATTGGGCATTGGCAACAGCTCTATCCCACATAGCGCGAGCTTGCTGCGACGCGAGCTCCACCCGCGCGTAAGGCCTGGCCTGCACAAGGCAACATTAGAGGAAGGGGCCGGAGGACGTCAGTTTTGCGTGCCGCAGTTTTGGTTGTCATAACAACCATATCAACAAAGACACGGTCCGTGTTGAGGAACGGACCAGAAGACTTTGGCATTGCGTGCTGCCATTGTGGTTGTTAGGATAACAGCATCAACAGAACAGCTCAACGGTCCATGTACCGCAATGAATATTGCAAGCCTTGCACATCTAACTAGCTGATTTGTGCGTTCACGAAGCAGTTTATATTGAGCGACACACGCCCTGCATCTTAAAAAAAATAATAATAAATATTGTGAAGCAGAAGGAACTCTACAGAGTAAGGAGTGTTCTATAAAAAAGAATAAAAAAATATTCTTTTTTTCTCTTCCTTTTGTGTACAATAATTCCAACCAGTTGGCGATATTGCCTTAGAGGGTGTGCCTCGTCCTAATTAGTTCATGGAAGTCCAAGGAGAGCCCAACATACCATGGAAAAGGTGGAAGAAACGCTTCGATAAGTATGTTCTCGCCAGACATGGACAGAACTTTTCTAGAAAAATAAAGAAGTGCCTTTTAATGCACTGTTTAGGGAACTATGGACAGGAATAATTCGCGAACCTGCCATCATTATCGGAAGAAGAATTATAGGGCTCACAGATTTTGAGAAGTGCATACAAATGTTGAACAAACATTATGAAAAGTCAGTAAGCATTATACTTGAGAGGTATCACTTTTGCAAAAGAGAGCAACAAAATAGTCAGTTGAATAATACATTACGGCTTTTAGAGGCTTAGAAGCCTCATGTGCATTTGGCAGTACCCTAAATGAGAGATTAAGGGACCAATTCATTTTGGAATGCAGTGATGAAAAAGTGAGAGCAGCCTTGTGGTCCAAAAGCAATCCTTCAATTGATGAAGTGCTCAGGGTAGCAAAGGAAGTTGAGCATGCACAGCAAAGTGTGAAAAAACTGGAGAAAAGAACTGGCATGGATGTCAAGAGACCTGAGGAAGTTGCGCAGATATCGGTAGTGTAATCAAGGACAACTGACGAGAAGAAACAGAACACAAAAAAAGGATGGAATAAAACAGATTTGGGAAACACAAAGAAGGGAAAGAGGATGATGAAACAAAAGATGACAGGAAGAGATGTTTTCGCTGTAAAAGGTCTAACAGGAGAGGGCACTTTGCAAATTGTTGCAAAACCAAACCTGAAAATATTGATTGTGTTGATAAATTGTGTGAGGATATGGATGAATGTACATGTCTAGTGGACAGCACATTAGATGATGCTGACATTGAAAAGCCTATGCTCTCCATTGAGATTGATGAAGTGGATGGTAGTATAGTAATTGATTCTGGAGAAAAATATACCCTACTTCCCAAGTCCATGTTTGATCAAAACTTTAAACAAGAGTCTCCCTTAATACCATAGACATCAGGCCTGTAGCATATGGTGGGAAAAGAATTGAGCTTGAGGGTTGGTTTTGGGCGACTATGAAATTTAAGGACTGGTCAGCCAAAGGGAAAGTGTATTTTCAAAAAAAGGTAACGATCCCCTCTTAATTTGGTCACAGCAAAGAAGTTTTAAGATTAAACTGGACACCAATGCAGACGAGGCAGTTTACGCTATAGAAGGTGTATACGACCTGTGGCAACACAATGTGTTTCTTGAATAATTCTGTAATTTGAAGGGTTTTATGCACAAAATCAGAGTGAAGACCGACTGTGTTTCTATTGCGCAGAAGCTTAGGCCCGTACCTTAGAGCTGCAGTAAAGGAAGAATTAGAAACCATGTAGTGGCAAGGAGTTATCGAGAGAATTGAGGCATCTGAGTGGGTTTCTCCCCTGGTTGTCGTTCTTACGGGCAGTTAAGACTCTATATTGATCCTATGTCAGTGAATAGATGTGTGATAGCTAACAGACATCCCTTGCCCAGTATTTCAAAAACGTTAGGTACAATCAAAGGGGCAAAAGTTAGGAGTACTTTGGTTTTGAAGTCAGCGTAACACCAGATCATTTTGCACCCATCATCTAGAAGTATTAGAGTTTATTACTCCAGAAGGCTTATTTCAATGTAAGCACATGCATTTTGGTTTAGTCTGCTGCAGCTGTTTTTCAGTGCATTATGTATCACCCTTTTTACAACATGGAAGGGGTCTGTGCTTTCAAGATAATCTGGTTTATGGGGGGCAGTCAAGAAGAGCATGATGCCAGATTGTGAAAGGTACTTAACACTTTCATGAATGCAGGTTTAACCTTGCGTTTGGAAAAATGCAAGTTTGACAAATTGATATTCCAATAGCTAGGTCATGAAATTGCCGAACAAGGTATTAGACAGAAAATGAATTTGGTAAACAATATTGTAAACTTTCCCAGTCCCACAGACCAGGAAAAGATGGTCTCTTTTCTTGGCATGGCTGAATATTGCACTAGATTTATTCCAGGTTTGGCTGCAACATAAGTGCTTTAGTTAAGAATGGTGTGAAATGTCAATGCAGCAAACTATGTGAACAAGAATTTCAAGAGGTGAAATTAGCCTTTGCAAAAGCTCCCATGTTGAGCAATTTTGATCCAGGCAGGAGGAGCGTGTTGACGACCAATGCCAGCAATCATTGTTTAGGCGCTGTACTCTCCCAGAAGATAGGAGGGGAGAGCACCGTTGCCTTTGCTTCAAGGGTGTTGAGGAGTGCTGAGAAGAAATACTCCACTATAGAAAAAGAGCTATTGGCGATGAAATGGCCAATTGAGAAGTTTTGCTCTTTTTTGTGGGGTGTAAAGTTCATAGTAAGGTCTGATAAACCTTTGAAGGAGATCCTCACCACAAAAGGTTTAGATAAAGTGTCATCCAGAATTTGCAAATGGGTGTCGAGTTTGCAGGAATAAAACTGGGAAGTAGAGAATCTTCCAGTTGTAAGGAACAAGGCAGCGGATTGCCTTTCTAGCTTGACGAATGTGATAGAAGATGAAGGTGATGAGCAAGATAAGGAGGATCAAGTTTTGAATTTCAACCAGGATATAGTTTTGGAGAGTGAGTGGAGTGAAGCTATATTGACTGATATAGTGATGATTAATGTCAAGGAGAGACTAGAAGTTGGTTTATAGGGCAATCAAATCCAAAGAGGTGTAATCCCTGATGCTGTCATACATGTGTTTGATGAGCTTCTAGTAAGGGATGGTTTGGTTTGAAGGGAGGCAAGTTGTTTCCGCCAGTAGGAGTTCAGGAAAGAATTTGAGATGACTCATGAAGGGAATCGGGGAATGTCTAAAACAAAACAACTTTTAAGGCAGGACTATTGGTGGCCTGGTATGGACGTGCAAGTTGAAAGGGTTGCCCGGGAGTGCACAGAGTGTGAAGCTACCGCCAAAGCTTATGCCACAAGGGTAGAACCCATGACTGTGATGTATATCCCTTCGGAACGAGTAGGGTTGGACATTGTTGGACCAGTGAGGTCTCACTGATTACTCAAATTTTGTATTGTTTTAGTAGACATGCTTTCACATTTGGTGGAGTTTGCTTGGGTGCAAAATGTGTGTTCTAGAGACATCACTACATTTCTTGATTACTTTTTGAGAAGGGAAGGTTATCCCACCACTATTGTTACAGATAATGGTGTTCAGCTAATTTCAGTGGAGATGGGTGTGTTTTTCGAAAAGAATGGCATAGAACACAAAACCAGTTCAATGTTTCATCCCGAAGCAAATGGAATTGTCGAGAGATTTAATAGGGTGATTAAGGAGAGCATCAGATCTGCCATCTCAGAAGGCAGTGACTGGAGAAAGGCTGCTGAAGACACAGTGGTGGCTTACAGGTTTACTCCCCACGCCACTACTCGAGTTTCTCCCTTTGAAGTTTTAAAGGGAAGGAAGCCCAATACCAGGGTTTGTCGAGCCTGGTTAGGGCGAGCATGTTTGAAAAACATTGATTTGGATATGATCAAGGGCAACATTGGCAAGAAGCAAGAGTACAATCAAATCCTGTTTTGATATCAGAAATGCTACAAAGGAATGTACGGTCAAAAGAAGGGAGTAAAACTTCCACGTACCAGGATGGCAGGAGGTGTAAATTGGTCTAAACCGATAGAGGTGACTGAAAGATTACATGGTGCTGTAAAAGTAGTGGATGGAAGAGTCTGGAATGTTAACAGAGTGTGTACGTGTTTGGAGAAACATACTGTTGTGCAGGTTAGGAGAGGAACCAGTGCTCAGAATAATGGTGATAAGGATACCTTAGTACCAAGTTACAATGTCCACAAGGAGAAAGATCGGTCAGATGTTAATGATCATAAAGAGAAGGGTCAGTATGGGTGTGGTACTCGTCTAGTACGAGACTGTGTAAGACCTTCGTATCTTAGAGATTATGTAGAATAGCCCTGCACTGTTTCATGCTAACCAGCCTTTTAGTTATATGCGTAAAACATACAATTTGATCTCATAACTTTTGCCTTGTACATAGTTCTTCTAATGTGGGTATGTATATATTTTTGAGTGTTTGTTTTTCTAAGTTTTCCATAGTTCTTTGCTTAACAAGGTTTTTCTTTCAGGTAGTTGTAATGTTGTAAACGAGGGAGATGTATAGCATATTACTACCAATAGAGTGTTCAAGTAAGAATGTGTGGTGGGCTAGAACAGAATGTGGAATTTAGATTCTTAGGAGAAAGAGGGTGTACTAAGAGCCAGTTGGGTTTAAGCGTTTAATGCATCCAGATGTATCCAGTGGGAACTGTATTATTACATAAATTGGTATACAGCCTTTATAACGAAAATGTTATGTAGAATGCACATATAACGAAAATATAACGAAAAACATAACGAAAAATGTATGTGGGGGTGGGATAAAGGGTTAAATCTTGTGGGGAAACGGTTGGGGTGTTTTTTTAGGGGTGGGAAATGGGGGTTTGGGTGGGGTCCCCCCCAAACCCAAAAAAACGAATAATTTATGTTTTGTCATAAGATTTTCGTTATATGTGCATTTGTTATCAAATTAGTCATTATAAAGACATGTAACCCATAAATTAAGGACTTTCAATGGCTCACCGCTTGGCAGATAATTTCCATTGGTTTGCATTTCTTATTGAGCCACCATTTTCCTTTAAGAACCCTCAGCACATTTGTTTTAAGGGTGAGGTAAAGCCTAGGTTCTGGCACAGATGGACTTTGGTTTTGGACTTGGACATCGACGGCTCTTAGAAGCATCAGTAGAGGGAACAACCCCATTAGAGTTAAGGGCCAGTTAGGCATTGCACCAACCCTACAAAGTTTGATAATAAAGGTTTTAAAACTGTTACTTTTGAGTCTGTCTCGCTCTTAATACCATGCCTGCCTCACAAAGTCCTAAGCACTTACTTGTGTCTTGGTTTAAACAGCAGACCAGAGTTGCCCTTCTTCTTAAAGGCCGGGAATTTCCCACACGTTGTGTACGATCATGCAGGTCTGCCTCAAAGGTCCACCTCCCCCACGCCTGCAACCACCAACAATTAGATATGTTTTGCGAAGCCTAGAGACTGCCGCCCCTCAGTGCCCTGGCGCCACAGCAACACAAACACTCACACTGCACTCTGCCACGCTCTGCTGTTGGGGTGAGTATTTGTGGTACTAAGATGGGCAGCCAGGCATCCCAAATATCAGCAGACAGCCAAACTCCACAAAATCCAAAGGTAGTCACTTTTAACAGAGCTGTCCCTTTTATCCAGAGAAAAACAATGGATATACAGTGCTTGGCAGCATGTTGTGGTAAACCAAGATGCCACGCTGTTGGACGATACATTTTCCAGCTACATTTCTTTCAAGCTGACAACAAATTAATTCCTTTTAAAGACGATGAAATAAAATGGTTCCTATGCTTCATTCATATAATGACATACATTTCTCACTTTTGCCTTAACGAATAAAATGTATCCTATATCCAGTTATTGTTTGTTTACTTTAAGCTGTGGGTTGTGGTTGGATGGCCAAGCACAATGAAAAAAGTGCATAAATGTCATGTTAAAACCAAGGGTCTTGAGAGAGATTGGACTGCTGAAACACGTTGGTTCATTTTTTTTACCTTCCCTTTCTTCCCAGACTAACTTTTTGAGTGGTCCCTGTTCTTTCACTGTTTTTGAATGTGAAAATCTGCACAACGTCATGTCTGATTGCTGTAACCTCGCATCAGGCCCACAATAATAACCCAAATGCTTCATCAAAAGGTGAATGCATGCTTGTTCTCCCCTCTTTGTGGCGTGGAACTCGCAGCTGAACTGTGACCTACATTGCTTTTTTTGCAAACTCCACATCCTTGGTCATTGGCACCCAGGCAATAGTGAAAGCTAGCAGCTTCACGTTTCTACTCAGTTGGGGCAGTAGATCATTTTGGAGGCTTCAATAGTGTTCCCTTCATGACCTGTTTTCTTCCTCTCTTAATAATTATAGAGGCGCAGACGCTGCGCCCTAGGTAAGTTGTGTAGCAAGTTCCATGGGAAACCCAGAAATTGAATTGCTAATATTTTTTGACTTGCATGACGGATTTGGCAGATATTTTGAAATCAAAACGTTTGTCATGCCCCCCTGACTGGAAATTTTGGGACAGATTAGTCAGAAAATGTGAAAGTTATTAAGAAAGCAAAAAAATGCTGTTTTTCACCTACTCCCATAGAGAAAAAGTCCACATTTCTGGGCAGGGCACAGCAAAAACCGCTGGATGGAATCGGACCTGTTACAAACCAACCCCAGAACGAAGTGTTCGCTCGATTTCCAGGAGGGGTCTGGGATTATTCTGTTTAGTGCCCCCTTTTCCCGAAATTATAGCTGTGTATGTGTCCCACAATACATCAATGAGGCTTTTCAGAAATGAAAAAGCTGCCATTCTTTTTTTTGTTTTTTGTTTTTTTTGTTGCTTGATGTGAGCGAGAACTGCGGTTATTCCAGCATTAGCCGAAAGCGCAAAGTGAATAAAAGGCATTTGGAGCAGGAAATAAATGACATGGCATCAGCTAGAGGTGAGGAGTGTAAAGAGGACACCATGTGAAATTGGGTAGTTGTTGGGGGATGGGTCTAGGGGGGTAGACTGGGGACCATGTTCAGAGGTGGAACATTTTCCCATAACCACGGTTATAATCGAAGACACGATTGGGAATGTAAATGCTTCACACAAAATGACAAGTGTTTGGGGGGGAAATGGGAGTGACCTAGGGAGGGGGAAAGGACCTTATCGAGTGGGGGGAGCATGGCAAGAGGGTGGGGCACTTGGTGAGTGCCTGTTACCGGCATCGTTTTTCCCTTACCTCCAAGCTCGTAATGAGGCCCATGGTCCATATATTCCATTGACTGAAAAAACCTTAGTAAAAGGTGGAGTTAAGTTGCGCAGATTTAACGCAACAAAACCCTTGAAATTCAGCAGATGTGGGAAGTTCTTGTCAGCTTAACTTGGCGCGTTCCCATGAATGTCCTCCATAATGCCATGTCCCCCATGCCTGTGAGGGGAGGGTTTTGAATTTTGTGAGTTTATGCGATAACTGCAGTTATCTGTCGTACAATGCTATTGGTAACAGCGGTGATAGAGGTAATAAAATGAGATTAAGATAAAAAAAGGGGAATGTTACAGCTACAATTAGGTGGGTGGCCGAAGGCAATGGTTAGTGGGTTACTTTAAGGAACCGAATGGTGCAATATGGAAAGTGGCAGCTGAGCTTGCGTGCCCGCGCCCATGGCGCTATTAAAGGCACCGTTATTTACGGTACCGCTAATAGCGGGTTGGTGGGTCGTAATGGCACGGAGCGGTAAACGATGCCGGTAATCCTTTACCGGCATCGTTTTTCCCTTACCTCCAAGCTCGTAATGAGGCCCATGGTCCATATATTCCATTGACTGAAAAAACCTTAGTAAAAGGTGCAGTTAAGTTGCGCAGATTTAACGCAACAAAACCCTTGAAATTCAGCAGATGTGGGAAGTTCTTGTCAGCTTAACTTGGCGCGTTCCCATGAATGTCCTCCATAATGCCATGTCCCCCATAATGCCATCATCCGACACAGCTGCCGTGGCAGCTGTCTCCCCGACAGTATTGCTTGCAGTGGATATTGTGCCTTCAGCAACTGGCTCCTGTGTGGATGTGGCTGGTGTGGGTGCTGTGGTGGTGTCCCTAATGCACATTTGTGCTGTAGGTTCCAGGGTTGTGTTGGGCTTGCGCGGTAGTCCAGGTTGCCCTCTTCCCCTGGATGTTGATGGACGGTCTGCTCCCTCCATGCCCCTGGACTTCTTGGCTGGTGTCGCAGCATCCTCCCTGGGGTCCTGATCTTCACTCTCAGATTGTGTGCCTGTGGGGGACCAAGTGAGGGAGACCATTAGTGATGGGTCTACATGCTGCAGGCATGCATTGGGGTAGCTGCATTTCTATGGAATGGCAGGTAATTGGCATTTGGGTAGTGACATACGGGTTGCTTGCCTTTTGGGTGGGGTCATGCAGGGATGCATCTGGGATGAAACATATATGGGGTGCATCATGCATGTGGACAAGATGCTGCTGTGCACTGCCTGTAGGCAGTCTTGCCAACATGTGTCTGGTGGACCCTGATTTGCATCATTGCACTGTAGTTCAGGGGGACATCATCGTGTTATTCTTTACAGTGGTTCTTTTGGGACACCTGCCTGCATCAGCCGATGACGGGGCTCCACGCTCCATGTCCTCCACTCCTTCGATAGCCTCCACCCCGATGGTGCTCGTACAGGTCTCCTCCCAGCGATGCATCTTTATGGGGGAGGCAGCACCACCACCTGTTGCCATCCCCTGGCTACGGTTAGCAGAGATGTTACGGATGCGTAAGCGCAGGTCTTCCAGCGCTTCCGGACATCTTTCACTGTGCGCGGGGTGGTGCCAACGGCACTCACTTTCCGCGCCACCTCCGCCCATATCTCTTTTTTCTGCATCACTGCAGGTCGCCGCATGTCATTGGAGAAGGCAACATCCCCGTTTTCTGCCAAGGTATCTGCCAGCATGTTGAGCTCCTCTTCTGAGAAGCGCTCCTTGCGCAAGCGCGCAACACCTTTTTTTAGTGCCTTTGGCATTGTAATATGTTGCAGGTATATGCTGGAACAAGTGTGGCGGTGATATGGGTCCTGGTTACAGAGGATGGCAATGGATTGTGTTTTTAAAGATGGCAGCCGTACTACTTCCCGTTCCTGTGCGGTGACGCTACTTCCGGTTCCGCTTATTAGCGGTTACCGCTATTAGCAGTAACCGCTAATGCCAGAGGCATGGATGGTGGTGGAGCTATCTGCGCTTCACACCATGCCGGTAAGGGCGATTTTTCGGACTTTAGCGGCAGGACGGTAATGTCGTTACCGGCAAGGCGCAAAGCTTGTGCCCGTGTACTCGTAATCGCCCTCTAATAGCGGGCTTGGAGCGACACGGACACGGTATTTGCTCCATGCCGGTAAGGGCAGTTACCTCTAAACTCGTAATGAGGCCCCGTGTCTGGAATTTAGGGAAAAACTACGTGGCAAGTGTTGCGAACTTGGCCATACAATTCTAGCAAAACCGTAACACCAAGTGGCAACCTTTGTTAACTTTTGAAAATGTTACTAAAGCAGTCAGCGAGGACTTTGTCTCCCTGTTGCTCATGAGAAGTTCTCATCAGATATGTCAGTAGCAATTTTTTTTCCAAGTTTTTGTTCTCAGATGTTGTTGCACAGGTGAGCTCAGATACTGAGCCTGCACCTTTTTTTTTTTTCTAACTACATCATAAATTCAACCTGAATGATCTCTGCCGGACGTTGTATGACGGTTGGATAAAGTGAAGGAAACTATCAGTACGTCTTCTACTGCCAATTCCAGCTGGTCTTGCCTTTATATACTGAAAACTGTTTATCCACTGAACATGAAGATTTCTTTTGTTTCTCATGCTATTTTTATGCTCAGCTGACAAAAGCTTTAACTTCTCAAAACGCCAGACCGAAGTAGTGCAATTGTTGGCAGTTTGATGTGGTTGGGTATGAGAAGTGCACTTGTTCCGTGAAGCGAGGGCCTGCGTTTCTCTTAGCTTATTCCCATTTACCTATTTTTTAAGCACTTACAACTCAATTATGTATTTATTGTTTTTTAAAGTTCCAGCCACGAATGCTGTTGCTTCGTAGCATCCCAAGTGCAAAGAGGGAAAAGGGAGGAGGAATGAGGAGTGGTTCGCATCTTCAAATCTTTGGAACATTCAGGAACAGTTGAGTGCCATGGTGGGTGGGGTTCAAAAATATCCAAGTGAGAACACAATACACAGGACATTAGTGTAAGACATTAAGTATAAGGAGTTAACAGTAAGCACAAACCAGGAAGACTTGAAGTGCATATAGATTTGGCATCAATATTCTGGGCCAACATTAGTCATCAGGTAAATACGGCTTTAAACCACTGTGCTTAGGCCAGCAACTGCTTAGAGCCAGAAAATAGATGCGCGTTTCGGCTTTTCCTAAATAAATGGGTTGCCACTGATCTAAACGAGATGGGAGGGGCGGGGGACGAGGTTATTCTAAATGGAGGCCTCAATAAATCGTTTCCATGCAGCGAGGTAAGGAGCAGAAGCATGTTTGCAAATCTTCCCTCTGTATAAGACACATTGATTGATTGAGTGAGTGAGTGAGAAAGCTGGAAAATAGTTATTTGATCAAGATCAATGTAAAGCGTGGAAGCGAAAAACGTACGCACTAGAAAACAGAGTGATGTGGGCATTAAAACTGCGCCTTCCCAACAAGAACGTAATGTCCAGCATGCTCGGGGTTCTGTTCAACTTTTTTTATGCTAAATGCCAACTTGTAGCATGCTTTTAATGACCGCAACAGTGTTGGCAAGTAAGGGAATAGAGGCACTTTGATAAAGGGATTTAACCTGTACCACACATGTTGGGCAACTGGAGATGTTGGCAAATAGTGACTTGTTGTAGAGCACACAATTTGGGGTGATGGTTCAAGTGACCTAAAATTGCATTCAGTCAACTATATAAGTGAATGAAGTCCCTGATTGCTGTACTGCCCTGTATCCCCATGCTCTTTCTGTCACTAGCGTCTATCCCACCAAAGTAAGAAGATGCTTCTTTCAACGCACAAGAATTCTGTACATGACTGTCAGTACCTGAAACGTTGAACTGTTTTGTGGTTGCCTTGGAGTTCATTGCAAGATGCCACGTTGGTAAAACAAGAAAGCCCACACACCTGAGTCTTCGTTTGTAGGTACTATCAGGGAATCCCCACCCCTGTCCACAGCTGAAAAGCCCAGCATGAACATGTAGCATAGGAGTGTGTTGTAGGAGTGCATGCTATAGCACTGCATGTCATGGCAACATGTCGTAGGTGCATGTGTAAAATCAGCCATGATCTTCATGTGAGTTTTCAGATGTAAAATGCATAATGTACGAACTGTAAAACTCATACTCCTCTTGGTACAGTTTGTGTGAAAAGTGTACATTTATTCCATCAACTTAAAAGCGACAAAGTAAGCTGAGACTTTCCTTTGTGAGTTTTTTGGAGATATTAACTGTGTATAATTTTGTAATGTAAGAACTGTAGAACTCATACGCTCTGTGTACCATTTGTATGTAAGATGCGCATTCTTTCTGTGCATGCCTCGTATATAATAAATCTTTTCATAATTATTACTGGAGACCAGTCTCTAAGCACAGGACTGGGATTCGAACCTGTGTTGCTCGTTGTCTTGCTTCCAAGACAAACGTGTTGCCACTGGGCTATCCTCCCACCTCGGGGGATAGGAGAAAACATTAATGTCTGTCAATTTTCATAATTTTCTTTCCAGTGCTCCAATTCTGGATGAGATCTAGGCGCCTACAATAAAAATTCTAAATATCGAAGCTGCCAATTTTTAGATATTTGCGTCCAAAACGGTTTTTTTTCCTAGGGGAAGACCCCATGTTAAAAGCTGTTTGAAAACACGATCAAATTAAATATGTTTGAAACTATGAATTTAAGTGTAATGTACAATTCTGAAATTGTGCATGCACAGGCAGCTGGCTCGAAATATTACTCTGAAATATTTTCTGCCATTTTTTCCATTCATGCAAGGGTTTGAAAGTTATTGAGAAAAGTTATTCTGTGAAACGGCATTTGAGACTTCATCTTAACCTTAACTATGCGCAATAGCCTGAAGTAAAATATATATGTACACTGATGTAATAACAGCAGTATAGTTGCATTTTTTTCTGATCCACTTCCTTCTCAAAAGCAGGTTGTTGTCTGCCCTCTATTCTAATACTATTATGAAGGACCCGGAAACCGGATTGATGTTCGATAAGACAAGCCATCATATAAATATAATGTGCATTTCCGTGTTTTTTTTTTTTTTTACCAGGAAGAAATGTCGAGGAATGAATATGAATCAGGGAAACCTAATAGGAATGACAAAGACTTGTTATTGAAAAAGAAAACACAGAACCTAAAGTGCACAAAGGATCATCAGGAGAGGACCAAAAGACCCTTACCGAGGACAGCCAGCAATGCGAGGAAACCTTTACCCACAGACACAGTGAAGGCTTTTCTAAAGCAGTCAGAGGATATTTCCACAAGGACGGATTTGAGAAGTGAATTGCAGAAAAAAGCAGCAAGATCCAAGGTCAGATCCCTGTGGCTCATTGGCCATTTTCTTTTTTCAAAAACTTTATTAGCATTGCAGAGCAGGTAAATGATGGTGAATTTTAAATAGCGCACATAGTAGATATTCCTCAACTGGCTAACATAGCATTTTCTTTTTTTTTGCATTACTTGTCATACAATTCTATTTCCAATCGTCTGTTACATTAGCACTATCGGTTTACATGTGTGTCTGATTTCAATCTGATTGAATTTCTTCTACGATCATTAATAAGATTAGAAAAAATAAAGTATCCCATTTCGAAGGCTGTATTAATCTTTAATGGGACGTAGAAACGGACTTAAAAAAAACTCACCTATGACATTGCGCCATCTCCTTTAACGTTATGAAAAACTTTATAATAGTTTCATTTTACAAAATCATGCAATGTAAGTGAAAGATATGTTGTTGGTCAAACCCAGTAGTTGAAAACTCAAGTCAATATCATTGAGACCAATGAACATAGCACTATTGACTACTCTACTCGCAAATAGATTAAAAAAAATGAAAAATCAACGAAATATGACTAGGATACATGGCCTTACCTTGACCAACCAACAGTTGGATTCAGCAAGCAGAGCAGTATGTTCCAGGAGAACAGGTAGATGGCCACAGGTAGCACACTGACGAGTTTGCTCGAAGCGGTCACAGAAGTTCACGGATAGCACGACGACGAGCAGATTAGCATAGATCTCAGTGGTTCTAAGGTAGCACGTTCAGGAGTTGACTTGCAAAGCACAAAGATGTTCTCATGAGACATATCAAGTGATTTATAAAGTATTACAAACAGGGGTGTGTTTGTGAATGAATGACGTGTGTATGTTGTGGTATTATGTGGTTTGCCGGGGGCCAGCCAGCGTGAGGGGGGAGGTTCTGGCCGGACACATGGGGTCTGAGGAGGCCATGTGAGCGATGGCCCCTTGGCGTGGGATACCTTTTGAAGTGTACATGCTGTTTGGCACCTTGGCCGTTCACGCCCCTGAGAGCCCCCCATGGCAGCGCGCATCCACTGGCGCAAACTGACTTTGATAGAGGGGGATGGGATAGATGGGCCTGGGGCGTGCAGATAAGGCACAGGAAGACTGCTAAATGGAGACACACTTATGTGGATTGGAGGGGGCGGCCTGCTTCAAGGGGGAGCCCAGCATGGAGACACGGAGTCTGAGGAGGCCATGTGAGCGATGGCCTCTTGGCGTGGGATACCTTTTGAAGTGTACATGCTGTTTGGCACCTTGGTTGTTCGCACCCCTGACAGCCCACCATGGCAGCGCGCATCCACTGGACTTGTTATGGACTTTTGTTTTTGTTAAACTACCCACTTTTTTATACTTTGTATAGTTATACTTCGCCTTTGATAGGGGAGGGGGGTGGATGGATGGATGGGCCGGTGGGCGTGCAGACAAGGCACAGGAGGATTGCTGAATGGAGACACACTTGATTCATTTAAAAAAACCTTTGTTAAAATATATGTGGCATTTTATTTTGTTTCTTTTTTTGATGGCACAAAAATACAAAACTTTACACATTGTACAGGTCAGGTTGCAGCACAGCGAGGGAAAATCCCCTGTACTGACCGCTGTCACTCGGGAAAGTTTCTCTTATGGCACGAACGGCACAGGCGGGTATTACTCTTCGAACGCGGTGTCCAAGCCTCCCGTGAAGCCACCATGTAAAGGAACGATAGGCCACCAGCCGGTACCACCTGTGAAAAATAATGATACTAACTGTTTTTAAATGACCAAGATAAGTTGATTAAATGTTTGTCAATGACAATTCTTGTAACTAATGGCATTCTGCTCGGACAAATGCTATCTAGACACTGCACACTATTTAACGACTTTCATGCATTACAATTATATGTAGATGTAATTTTGAATATAGGAGACGACCATGAAATAGTAGTGGCATCACAAGCAGATTATACTTACTCGTTACTCGATTACGGGGACGAACAGTTGCGCGAGGTTTGTGCATAAGCACCATCATTATCCTCAACACGGACCGTGTGAGGCAGGCTGCCCTGAAGTCTGGCAGCTCGGTGATGCATTGTGGTCGTGGCTCGCCTTCCGAAATGTAGGCCACGCATCCCGAGTTTTCACAGCAGCAGCAGTTCTCCTCCTCGGTCGGCATTAGCTCGCACCGATTGCATGTGCACCAGGTGGAAACACCGTCCATGCTACTAGGTCCAGAGTCTTCATCCGTTGATTTGTCCTGCCAACTGCCGTCCGAAGCCCCATCGTTTTCGCGTGTTTCCCTTTCCAGTAGTTCCTCCTCGGTATACTCGGGCTCGTACATGTAGGGCATTATTGTAGCCATTGCGTGGTAAACTAAAATAATTTATAGCGATGGTACAGGTGTTCCCACGGGCTACAAGCGGCAAAGGTAGCTGACCAGAGCACAGAAACGAGTCACAGAATACTCAAAGTAACACAGAGAGAGGAATGGAATCGAAAATCTGCTACTGTGTGTTGTGAAACGGTCTGTTTATACTTATTGAGGAAAGAGGCGTCTTGCCATTTCCATTGCGACACGTCATTAGCTGAAGCGCAGCGATTGTTGACACGAGACGTGCTTTGGCGTTGTGAAATGGGCGGTATGCGTCTGCTGATGACAGGCTCAGAGGCGGGGGATATGATTTAGTGCCGCAAAAGCAGGTCAGTCAGGGCGATGGGGCAAGTGATAGGATTATAACAAAATGGCAGCACCCTGGTGCCTGTTTTCGTGTGTGTTTAATGGACGAAAACTCGGGTAAGGTCCATAAGAAATTTTTCTAAAATTGAGCGACTTAGGCTTAAAATCACATGGCCGACCCATAGGGACAATACATTTCTTTGACCGAACCATTCCTTTAAGATAACACTAGTCAGAAAACAATTATCATTATGATTCAGACAATCTCAGGTCCTGGACCCCCTCTGGGGCCCACTCCAAGTGGGAGCTACCTCACCATATAGCCGCACACTGAACCATAGGTCACTGTAAAGTTACATCTCATCCCCCGTTAGGTGCCCAACTTCCCGGGAGCCCGGAATATGTAGTCTTCTCGGACCTTTCACCTGCCAGCAGCCTTCCTCGTTGTTTTCCCTCAAAGTATGTGGTGCCTCCTTGGTGCCTGTAAGCTCCCTGTTGGTCCTATGTATTTCTTCTTCCGTGGAGAGCCGGTATTTGTGGCCCTCAATTTCAAAGGAGAGGGCGAATGGAAACCCACACCTGTACCGCACACCCTTCACATTGAGCTTCCTGGTGAGGGAGGAGCAGAGGTGCCTCTTCAAAAGGGTAAGCGAGGAGAGGTCTTGAAAAACTGTGATCCTTGCCGAACCATATGTTACTGATCCCTTTGCTCTCGCCCTTTCAAGGATCTTAAGCCTGTCATCATAATTATGGAAGCGGGCTAGGACCGATCTGGGACCGCCTGTCGTTCCTCCAGCCCTATGGATCCTTTCTATCTTGGCTTCATCCACTGAGTCTTTATCAAAAATGAGTTACATGCTCTCGTAGAGGGACCTTCTAAGACCTGCCTCGGTCTCGCCCTCTCGCTCCAGGATCCCAAAAACTCAGGTTGTTAAGCCTCTGTCGATTTTCAAGGTCGTCCATTTTGAGAAGCATCTCCTCCTCTCGACCTCCGAAAGGCGAAAGTCCATCTGGGTGTCCAGGGTGTCGAGGGAGGACTGGTTATGTTCCACCTCCTTGAGCCGTTCTTCCATCTTGTCAATCCTTTTGGTGATTTTGTCCACACTTCCACCTATGTCCGTTCTCGTATTCCTAATCCCCGCCATGAGTGCTGCAACATCCTTCTTTGTCGCCACTGACTCCTCATTGCCCTACGACATGGCTTCCTTTTCATCCTGGCCTTCTGTGTCCGTTCTTGGTATATGTCTGAAATTCACTAGTTTGGCCCTTGGGTCCATATGAGTCTCTCTGACTCTGCTTGAGCACTTGGGGTCCGCCCATGGTACCAGGTCAGAAATATGTCCTCTATTGTACCCTTGTGATAGGGCCTGCCGTTGTCCTCTGTGTACAGGAGGCTTGTCCAGAGTTCAACTCGGGGACTCCCTGAAGAGGAATAAATTATGGAAGTCCCACCTTGGCATTCGGATGAGGCCGTACCCCTCGTCAGATAGGTGTTATAGGCTGTGCCTCCCCTCGGGCCACCTCCGCTGTCCGACAACCTCCCGGCAATCCACTTCTGTATGGGCTCCCCCAGCCAGCCCACCAATGGGGGAGGCAGGTACCCGCCCCAATCAATGGGGGCCCACACCTCCCTATTATATCACCGTTCTTCCGCTGCTCATGGTATCCCGAGGGTACACCTGCTGTCCGCGGGGTTCCTCAATCTGTTCTTCCGGTAGGGTGTCAGGTCAGTTTCTTAAATCCTAAGGCAGCCGGGCATTAGCGTTGTCCATAGGGGTCAATGGCTCTTGCAGCAATTTGGGGAAAGGGGATCCTTTCTCTGAGCGTGAGGGCCGGGTGTCCACATGAAGCCTCACAGTGCGTATGGTTCCGGCCTCCTCCACGATGTTAAGGGGTCGCACAGGTCTTCCAGAGGCTCCCTTATATAATCCACCGGCTCCCCCGGGGGGGGGGCCTCAGTCCTCAACCAATGTCCAGGTCCTGGTTCTCCAAGCCCACCAGGGCTCCGCCGTCCCCAGGGCAAACGCACTGAAGTCTCTAGCAGGCAATGGGGGGGGGGGTGGGCAGACGGTCCCATAAACAGGCCAACAATCTGAATAAGGCAGTCAGAATGGGATTTGTCGTGGGGGTGGGGCGCGGCCACCACCTCCCCTGCTCCCCACTGCCCCAACGGCCCTTGGGGCAGGGGGTCAGTATCGCCCCCTCCGTCTCCTTGTGTTAGACTGGTGTAGCAGGAGACAGGGGAAGGCAAGAAATGGCAGCGCCAGGGTTTTGCATGCACTGTGATTCCCAATTTTACACTGTCACAGTAGAGGTGAGCCGATCTTTTAAATGCCCACACGGGCAGTCCCCACCACAGGCTCTCTCTATGGTCGTATGATGCCCTGTTGCAGATGCTGCACCTTGGGTTCACAGCAGGGGAAGTGTGTCTCACTTTCTGCTGTGCCTCCTCTGTTGCATGTGTCTGTACGCCTCCCAGGAGCCTTTCAGCTTCAGGCCACTCTGTACCCCGTAGCACTGGATCTCGCAGATTGAGCCTCTATTTTCTGGTTCCCCGCTAACACTGCAGGCTCTGTCTGAGCCGTGAGCACCCGGCTAGGGTCCCGCCGGCTCCTACGTCCCTCTGTCTTTGCCATGATGTGCACACTGGGGGCACCTCAACGTTGTCGGGTGGGTGGCCGTTCAGCCCCCACCGGCTACTCATCTCGCCATCATTGCCACCTAATGTGGTGGGGGGGCAGAGTGGTTCGCTGCTGGCAAGGTCTCCCAGTCTCTCCTTCCCGCTTCAAACTCTGACCCACTTCTGCGTTTGAGCGATGCGCCACAATCCTCGAACAGCAATGAGGGTGCCGTTCTCAGGGTTCCCCTGAGCGTTTTCTTTCTTTCTTTCTTTGGGCGACGTGTGCCCGGGAGTCTTCAGCTCATTTATGGTCTCAGCAGGGGAAGGGGGGGGGTCAACTTCACTTTCTCGGGCCCGGGTCGGGAGAGCATGCTAATGTGCACTACACATCAGCACACCCAGTGCTCCAGATAAGATTTTGAGGTGGGAGTATTTTACTTCCTATTTTTAAACTTTGAGTGTAAATGTGATTTTAAGAGTAAAAATTACTTTTCTCCTTTGCAAGAGAATAAAATCTATGTACCATCTGGCCGACGTGTGCAAAAACTATGGAAATCATTACTATGCAGCGGCTTTCTGCATTGTGACAGAATACACCTTTCATTATTTCTCTAAGGTCTGGCCATTTGATCTCTCCTGTATATATTTAAATGTTGAAAACACTAAAACCTAGCCAATTACATAGTAAAGCAAACATGAATTGCATTGTGTGTTTTGAGTTTCGATAGCAGAATTATCTTTTGATGTTTAATAAAAGTCCTCATTTCTTGGAGCTATTACTACCTAATGGTATGCCAATGTTATGATACAAAAGTGCAGGGAGGCAGGGACTCCATGCTAAATTCTCTATCTAATTGCATGGTAAAATGGTTATTTATATAGTGCATTTGGCAAAGCACTTTACATAGAACATGTTTATCACAATTATCACCAAACCGAAGTTGGTACTCCTTTATCGAACTTGAAAGGATGAAAGGCTAAGTTGGCCTTGCTGGGATTCGAACCTGCAACCTACAGATCGCAGCAACGAGTGCTCAACCGGCTGAGCTATGCACTTTCTGGAGAGTCAAGTTTTGGATGTTTTAATGGTACTCTTGGTGATTTGAGAGGTTAGAACAGCTGTTATTGGTGTAATGACAATCACTCAGCCTTGAACAAAGACTCTGCTGCCACTGACCATTTGTAGTAATGTACCCCATTGACGGCAAGGTTGAATGGATGTAAACTAGACCATGCATAGTCATCATTTTACACACTGTTTTTTTATAATTAGAGTGTACATTAAAAGTGTAAAAATTATCCGTCTCTGCATGATTATGCACACAACAAAGGAACTCTGAAAAATACAATTGTGAAATACTGGTTTGCTTACACTGGAAAAGGAGCATAATTTGTTAATTTTCAATTGCAACTTAGTTTTCCATCTTATTAATTATACATTCCTAAAATGCTAGGAAAATAAATATGCATAGTGCTGTTTGCTCCATGAGTGGATGCTGAATAGAAATGAACCATTCCTTTAATCTCAATGTTTCTTTTTTTTTAAAGGCATCAGAGAAATACTCAGAGGCTTTTATCCTTGGCATGGCTTGCAATAACATCCATGTATATAAAAATCAAGAGGCGTTCTGGTTTGCCTCAAGTAACCTGACCTTTGCACTCCCCTGTGCTCTAAACCTGTGTGTAAATGTACACGGGAAAATAATAAAACGGTCCTATTTCCAAGATTTTTCATACATAAAAAGGCCTGGTACGCACCTTATCTGGAGGCGCCCCTTGGTGGCCTTCTGTAAATCATTTTTTAAGATAAATAATTGTTTGAAGACCAATCCCATTCTGCCGCCTTTTTACACAAACTTCTGACATACCTGTAGTCACCCTCCAGGAATAGATTCAGATCTATTTGTTCATGGACTTTATTGCATGAGTTCACATAATACAGCACTACTTTAGGTATGCCATCTGAGCGTTTCCTAATTTGTGAGCCAATATGGCCATGGATGTTTTTCTCATCACTTGTTATTATCTTAATTAGCCATACACTGAATTTAGCGGTCCGGCCCAGCTCTGACCTAAGAGTTTGAATTGGGACTATCTGTATAAACCCAGCACACTTGGCCATAGGTTTCACTCCAAGATGTCTAGCCAACTTAATTAATTTCCATTATAAACTTCCAAGCCTCATCTATTACAGGGGGGCTATACATGTTCGATAAAGCTTGGTCAACCCTTCAGTGGAAGCTCCACCAGCATTTTGCATGAACTGCTTGATGAACATGTTCAGAATGGGACATTACCAGGGCTGCACCGCTGCATGCACTAAGCAGCGCCCCCAAATAGATAAACTGGTTCACACATTCAACGCTTTCCCATTCAAGCTTCCAACAAAATGCATTTTTAAAGGGTGAGCTTTCAGTGCACACGACCCTGATTTTCGTCTCATTTATTTGTAAGCGCTCCTGCTTAAAGTATTCTGATAGACTTACAATTGTTCTCCGTAGGCGGTTCTGTCCATTAACATAAAATTGCCTGCGTACCCTACCCAGTTCAGACGTATTTAACCTAACTTCGGTGGAAAATTAAAGCTCGTTAACATTCCATCCAAGTCTGAGGTATACACGTTAAACAATGTTGGTGAGAGTACTCGTCCCTGTTTTAGGCCTCTGTTGGGTTGCATATGGCCAGATAGGTTGCCTGCTTCATTTAATCGAATACTAACAGAAGTGCCTTCATACAGCTGCCTAACAACAGATAATACATGTATAAAGTATTCCCCAAGACTCTAGTTTTCCCCAAAGCGATGCTCCATCTACCACGGGTGAAATGCCGCTTTACACTCCATAAAAGCCAACAATGGTCTCTCTCCCTTCGTACTTGTAGTTTTTTCAATGAAATGCTTCATTATCCAGATGTTATGCGTGGTCCGTGCCCGACCCTGAAACCTGTTTGTTGGGGAGGCAGAATATTACATTCCTCCATCCATTCCTCCATTCCTCCATCCATTTCTTTCTTTATTTTTGTAAAAGGCTACTGGAGATTTTGCTGATGACCTCTAGCATGGCTAATAATTAATAGTTTGCTGGGTCTGATCACTGTGCTTTTTTAAATATAGGGATTAGATGTGACAGTTTCCATGCATCAGGTATAATGTCACTATTTTATATCATGGGTGCATGTTACTTTTGATTATTTTATTAGTCAGTCCATCAGTCCCTGGTGCACCAGATGTACGTAAATGGGTAATGCAGCAAATTAGCCCTGTCTCATCGAAAGGGTAAATGCAATTTGCCATAATTCCTTCTCCTTCATTGCCAGCTGCGAGGGATGATGGTACATTTTACAGATGTGCTGCTTCCATTGTACTTCTGAGTAAGGGTTAATTTCTCACTTGATACTATGGGACTTAGCCTCCAGAAGGTTTTAGTATCGTTACTTTTCAGGGTTCGATACTTAAACTGCCATTGAACTGGATTTAATGAGTATTTGTGGCAGCAAAGCCAATTTTCAAATTCAGTTTATTTTTAACCTTTTGTGTGGAGTATCCAAATTGGAGGCGCTGGAAAGCCCTCAAAACTCTTTTAAGATCCTTCTTTTTACAAGCAATATGGTAATCGAATATTCTATAACTGGAGGCATCATTACGTACAGTTGTTTTTAACCCTATTTTTTTACCAACCATCTGGACAGTTTGTATTATTCGTTCAGTCATATTTCCATACAACTCACCGTAATAATAACTATTAAGCAGGGGATCTGAGGCTATTCAAATATTTAATTTGTTTGTATTTCCCTGGTGCCATCTAATTCGATTACCTTGCATAAAATGGATTTTATAAAACGATGATTGGCTGCACACAACACACAGAAGGTCCACTGCGCAGAAGGGTTGGAGGGACAAAACCAAATGAAAACTATTCAGCAAGCGGAAAATAATTCACAAAAGAAGTTACAACATGATCTGCCACACCAATTTGCAGTAGGATCCTGCCAAGACCCCCTACATAAGTAAACTGCACACATGAACACATTTGCCCACCTCATTCAGCCATACACAATGGTGTTGGAAAAATAAACCAATTGTAAAACAATCTGTAAAAATAAAATTATTTCCAAAAATGCCTACGAGGATCTACTATGCACGAACTGATAGAAGGACCACCATACATGCACAGGAACAAAACATAATGACAAATATTCAGCGAAATGAAAAATATTCCTCAAAATGCATAAGACAGCTGGAGCCTCCGTCCATACACATACAAGTGCTTGTCACAGATGGCCTTAAGAACCCAGATGCCGAAGGAAGATTCAAGGGTTTTTGGTCAGGGTGTAGACATTTGTCTTCCCTCGCTTGTTTCCAGTTGACTCCCTTTACCCTAACCCAGGTTCTTCTACACCCGAGGTATTCTAACTAGCAATCGGTAACACCTACTATCGAATGCTAGCTAGCGGTGAGGGCCTAAAGGCAACAAGCCTCATCTATCTCTCTCCCTCCAGGGATTTCCTAAGAGTGCCTTGACCTAACACTTCCCCAGGTTTCTTAATAGGAACTGGTGGATTTGGGTGTGTCTCTGTGACGCTCTTTCCTCTCCTGATCTTATTGCTCCCTCTAGTCTACTCTGTCACGTCCTGTCTCACTCCCCCGATTGTCTTCCAGCCTATTATCCCTCCGATGTTGACATGGTCCCTTCTCTCCCCTCACCCTTCTTGTCATCTCTCACTCCACCTACGCACACACTCCCCTATTTATGCTTCTATGACCTCGTCTTATCACTCTCTTCACCTTTCTCTACTGACTACATTCACCCCCTCCTGCTTCACTACTCCCTCACCACTACTTCATCCCCCTCCTTGCAATCTGCACCGTCCTACCACACACTCTGATCCCCTACACTTCTTCCTCTTTCTATCTTTTTCACTCAACTTTTACCCACACCCCCTTCTCACACTCCTACTTACAGCTGGTACCACACTTACAAATACCCCACCTTCACTTTGCTCCAGCTATGCCACCAACTCTTCAGCACTCTGCTCTTCTGTTCATACAGCGCCTGATCACCGCCTGATCTCTCATTTCATCTCCACACCTCTCCCCTGCAAACCACACTCTGCCTCTCGTTCTTTCTCCTTTCATACTGTGTCCTGCGGATTGTCTCCCCCTTCCATTGGCTGTAGCACTCACCTAACCATAGGGACCAATCAAAAGCTATTCTTGCCCTAGAAGCTGGGTCACACATGAGGTTTTAAATAAACTCTAAGCCCCTCCCCCCTTTTCCAGCACGGTTTTGTTTGCAGTATCTGGTTGCTCTGCTTACTGTGGGTCTAGAATTTAGTTTTTCTTGTGAGGTTTCTCCTGCGTTCGGGTGTTTGGTTTCAAATTTGGTTTGGGTAGTATTTCAGCATCTGCCTGGTTTTCCTGCAGTCTCTTCTCACCCCTATGGTTTCTTCTTACTACCAGTTCCTTTTCTTCTGCCGCACTATTCGCTTGGAGTCTGCAAGGGTTTTGTAGGTCGGGTGTTCGATGACTCCTCTCTGTTCGAGAGATAGGAAATCAAGTTAATTTCCTGTCTCTTCTTGATTCCACTCCCCTGGTTTCCAGTATGGGTCTTCATTGTTTCTCCTTGGTATATTCTGGAAGTTTTTTTAAAACTTAATTTTATTGTTTTTTCATGTAAAACCATCAACACATTAATATTAATCCCACATAACTTCCCACCCCCGGAAGAAATGGGCCCCATTCAGTTTTGCATCGGGAAAGTCTGAGCCATAAATGTCTGTTATTTTGATGTTATCCGGGCACCATTGTTCCATATAGTCCGACTTCAAGTATTCCATAACCCCCCCCCTCCATTCCTTAGTGAAGGAGTTCTTCTGGTCCTGAAGGTGGTGCGTGATCTTTTCCATGGTCATTTGCGACCACACCTTCTGCAACCAAGTGAATACCAATGGTGGGTCTCGTTTTTTCCAATTTTGTGCAATCGTTGCCCAAGCCGCGATGACCAGACCCATGAAACTCCTCCATTGTGATATGTGAAGTCTCTTGGCCTGTGGGTCCTTGAATCCGCACAGCCACACCCGCTCCCCCATTTGGTCAGCTTCTGGATACATCTTTGTCATTTCCGTTTGAACTTCCCTCCAGAAGCCCTTGACCCCCCGGCAGTCCCACCAGATATGCCTCCTCGTGCCTGATGGGCATCCCCTCCAGCAGCCATCCGACGTTTCCGGATACATAGTTTTGAGCCTCTCTGGTGTGTAGTAACATTGGATGATTATTTTAAGCCACATTTCTCTGGTTTGGACTGCCTGGGTGAATTTTGGGATGCCCGCCCACAATTCCACCCATTGCTGTTTAGATATCTCTTCCCCCAGCGTGCCTTCCCATCTCTTCATGTATGTCCATTTGATTTCTTCTTCTTGTGTATTGATAAAGTGATATAGTGTAGACGCCAGTTTCTTATCACCTGGGTTGGTTATTAGGTATTTTTCGAATGGAGTTAAGTCCCTTGTGGCACCCTGTGAGACCTCCCGGGTGGTAAGCCAATGTCTGATTTGCTCATATTTATATGTATCCGCCTCTGTTAGGTTCCACATTTTTTTACATTCTGTAAATGTTCTTATTTCAATTTCTTGGAACATTTTCCCGATTTTCCTGCACCCTGCAGCTTCCCATTTTTCGAAGGCCCCAGATTCTTGTCCCGGTGGGAACTGTGGGTTTCGGCATATTGGCGTGAAAGGGGCCCATGGCATGGTCATGGTACCCCTCCTGGTTTGTTCATCCAGGCATCTAAGGTGGTTTTCATGACCTTGCTGATGCGAAGATTCGGGTGTCTGTTTGTACTTCCACAGTAGGTCCTCCATGGGGGTCTGGCGACCGCCCTATCTTGAGTCACCCATATTGTTCGTTGGTCATCCCCCAGCCATTCCTTCAGGACCCAAAGTTGTGCTGCTTGATAGGATTTCCTAAAGTGTGGGAGTGACAGTCCCCCTGCCCTGGTAGGTGCTGTGAGGATGGCTCTGGCAACCCTTAGGGGTTTCCTGTTCCACACGTAGGTCGAGATGGCCTTTGACAGTGCTTTAAAGAAGGAGTTTGGGACTGTTATTGGGAGGGCATGGAAGTAGTACAGCACCCGGTGGAGTATGTTCATTTTCACTGACTGAATTCTGCCCCACTATGAGACCCTTAACGGGCACCATCGATCTAAGTCCTTCTTCACTTGGGTCAATAGCTGGGGGTAATTACCATTATATATCCTGTCCACCTTATGTGTGTGTGTCACCCCTAGGTACTTGATACCCTCGCCTGCTATTTTGAGACCCAGCAAGCCCGCCTCTTTTTCCATTGACCCGTTATCCCCAGCTAGGAACAAGATCTCTGATTTTTTCCTGATTATTTTTAAGCCAGAGATCTCCCCAAATGCCTCCAGTTGTTTTAAGGTTTGTGGTAGGGATTTCCCGGGGTCTTCCAGGGCCAGTAGCATATCATCTGCGTAAGCTATGACTTTGTGTTGTCTACCCGCCATCTTGATCCCCCATCCCCCTGCTGATTCCCTGATTTTAATTAGGAGGGGTTCTAGAAATATGTCATATAGGAGAGGGGCCATCCTTGTTTGGATCCCCTTGATATCTCCACCCTATCCGTGACCTCCCAATTTATAGCTATTCTTATGGATGGGGAATTGTAGTTGACTTTGACCATGTTTATGAATTGGTCTCCAAATCCCATGTGTTTCAGTGTTTTGAAAAGAATGGACCCGGCCAAAGGCCTTTTCGGTGTCTAGTGAGAGCAAAATTGCTGGTGTGTGGGTAATTCCTATTTTTTCTACCAAGTGAATTATTCTTCTTAAATTGTCATGAGTTTGCCTGCCGGGAATGAAGCCGGATTGATCTGTATTTATTAGGGTCGGAAGGAGGGGTGACAGCCTGATGGCCAGTACCCTGGTATAGATCTTAGCGTCCAAATTTATCAGGGCAATAGGGTGATATGAGCCGGGGAGGGTGGGATCTTTACCTGATTTATGAAACACTAGGACCTTTGCCTCGTTCATGGAAGGAGTTAAATTTCTGCTGTCCTTAAATGTGTTCAATAACCTTGTCAGCACTGGAATGAGAATGTCTGCATATTTTTTGTAGAAGTGGGCCGTAAAGCCATCTGGGCCTGGTGCCTTGGAATTTGGGAGTCCTGCTATTGCCTTCTGGACTTCCTCTTCTGTGATCCGTGATTCCAGCGCCACTTTGTCTTCCTCAGATATTGTTGGAATGGGGAGAGATTGTAGCATCCTGTCTTGTTTCTCTTTATCCGGGTGCTCTGTCGCATACAGCTCTTGACGCATAGCCTTAAAGGCCTCCCCTATGTCCTTGGTGCGTGTTTGAGTCTCTCCATGTGCATCTTTGACGTTCAGGATAATCATTGATTTCTGTTTTTCGCCGAGTTGTCTTGCTAGGTATCTGTCCGCTTTGTTGGCCTTGATATAGTATCTTTGCTTTAGATAGAGGAGGGATTTCTCTGCCTTTTTGTTGCGGAGCATATCAAGTTGTCCTTGCACATGTTTCAATGCCTTCTTGAGACTTCTAGTGGGATGAGCTGTCAGATCCCCTTGAATGTCTGTTATTTTCTTTTCCAATGTTCTTTCCCAATCATGCTTCTGCTTGTCCTTGGCGGCCTTCAGCGTTATCATATGTCCCCGGATCACTGCCTTGAACACTTCCCATACGGTCCCTAGAGGAACCTCCCCAGTGTCATTTAGTTCGAAAAATTCTTTGATTTTGTCCCTTACTGTTTCTCCCATCACCTGGTCCGTAAAATGATCTGTTGGCAACCTCCACCTCCAAAGCCCCCCCCCCCCGCCCCCCCCACCCCTCCCCTTCCTGGGGTCTGGATGTCCAGCCATAACGGGGCATGGTCCGATAGGGCCATAGAGCACGTTTCTATTCCTTGTATTTTCCCAATCAGTCCCACCGACACCCAGAAGTAATCTATTCTTGACATTGTGTTATGCACATGCGAGTAATACGTAAAACCACTTGCTTGATCCTTCAATTCCCTCCAGTCATCGCACAATGCCAACTGCTCCATCTTTTGATTGAGCTGTTTGGACGGAGCCCCCTGACCTTGAGTTCCTCCCGCACTCCTGTCCAGCCTTGGCTGCCAGGCCAAGTTCAGATCGCCTCCCATTATTACCTCTCCTTTTGCAAACCCCTCTAGTTTCCCCAACGTGTCTCGGAGGAATCCGTCCTGCCCAGAGTTTGGTGCGTATATAGCCGCAAGGGTAAGCAGGAGACCCCCTATTGAAACGTTTGCAAATGCAAACCTCCCTTACCGCAATCATCACTCCCGCTCTTTTTTCACTGGCATTCGCTTGCGCCCAGACCGTGAACCCTGTGAGGTTTATCTTTCTCCTATCCAGGGCTTTTATATGAGTTTCCTGGAGGAGCAGAATGTCCGCCTTCTCCCTCCTAAGCAGAGCCTCCACTTTTTTCCTCTTCGCTGGAGAATTCAACCCCCTCCCCATCTCGTCTAGTCTATAGCAGCTGCTAGCAATCCCGCGTGTTGTGATCCCATCTCTCTTCCGGGGTTCCCCCCTCCCAATCAGCCCCCCAACTATTAACATTAACTCAACTTTGGTCCTGAGGAGGGCCCAGGCACCTAAGGTTGCTAGGGCGTTGCGCCCATCGCTCCTTGCCCCCAAATAACTCGGGATGAACTTTGCGGGGAGTCCTAAACCCCGCAACATCCTCAGACCTGGATACTTGTCCCTTCCTGGTCCCCTGCCGGGCCACTGTATGTCTGGTAATCCGAGGTTCCTCAACAATTTCCTCTCCAGCCTTCTCTAATCAGAAATTGAACTTTCGATTTTTGTCTGGGTTTCTCCTCTACTCCCCTGCAGGCTGCCCAGCGTTCCCCCCTCCCGTTTTGTTTCTTTTTTTGCTGCACTACTTCCCATCCTCTCTGCCTCTTATGCGGTTCCCCCTTAGTCCTGATGCCCCTCGGAACTGCCTCCTCTATTTGCATGTCCATTATATGAAGTTCTTCCTCACTGGTGGTCACTCTTCTCTGTTTGCCTTCCCACTTGAACAGTAGACCAAATAGAAACATCCATTTGTATCTTCTCTTTCACCACCAGCTCCCTCACCAGTGGGGCTGTCTCTCTCCTTTTTAAAAGTGTCGCCGATGCCAGATCCTGCTATAACTGTATTTCCACCCCATTCATCCTTATGTGGTCTAATTGCCTCGCTCTTCTTAGGATCTGCTCCTTTTGTGGATATGATGAGAGGGCCGCTAGTACATCCCTTGGTCTTTCTCCTGGGGCGCCCGTTCTTTTCGGGCTCACCCTGTCAACTCGGTCGATCCCGATGCTTTCCGTTTCTTGCGCCTCAATAAATCTCTGAATACTTCTTGAACCACACTCTTGAGGTCTTTGTCTAACACCGACTCAGGCATGCACTTGATGCGGATATTGGATCTGCGGGAGCGGTTTTCCAAGTCTTCACACTGGATTTCTAGCTTATGGGTCAACCGAACCAAGTGTTCCTGCGTTTCACTGTTCTGTCTTGCTTCATCTTCTACGTTTTGCACAATACTCTCCATTGTATCTGTCCTTTCTTCCAGCTTGGCCACGTCTAGTTTCAATTCTTGGACTGCCTGCTTCATTTCGTTCCTCATTGAAGTAAATTGGTCCTGCACAGTAGACAAGAACTTGTCCTGCAGCTCCATAAACCAGGCATGCATGTCGTCCTTTGTCGGGGGAAGGATGCACTGGTTGGGGGGGTGCTGTCTGCTGTGGGTTCTTCAGCGGACCTGTCCTTTGAGATTGCAGAGGCATCTGAAGACCACATGTGCAGCAGATTTGAGTCCTGTCTGGGAGGTTGTGACGCTGATTGACTTGTGCCCCCTTTCCCCTTGACATTGTCCCCCGGTTATGGCTGTCCTGTAGTGTCTGTGGAGGGCCTGTGGTGGGGCAGCTGTGGTGTCTCCACGAAGTATGAAGGTGTATTTCACCTCCCACTGAGTGCTTGTGGCAGGGGCCACTGGGCTGCAGGCTGTGGGTCAGTGTTATTGTGGGGAGAGTATAGTGTCTCTCCTGTTCCCTCCTTGGCTGCGCAAACTTTCCGTTGATGAGATGGAGTCCAGTTCCTCCCCCCTTAGGAGCCGTGCTCCCCCTCGGCGCTTTGCTTTATTGATGAAGCTGAGGGAGCTGGGGGGGGCGCTGCACCCCAGTCCAGGGAGCGGTGCCTATATTAATGAGCACCCCTCTGGACCCTTGTGAAGTGGGGAGAGGGGGGCGCGCTCACCTTAGGCTCTGGGTTCTCTTTTCCTCCGTGACTGGTGCCTCCGCTTGTTGTGGTTGAGAGCGCTGTCTCCTCCTCCCACTGGTCTCCTCCGCGCGCCGAGGCCCAGTGTGCTGCGCCGGAGCCAACCGTTATCAGTACTGGTAGGAGATTTCCAGCCGCATTGCGTGTGCTATTGTCCCCTGCATGTGAATCCCCATTGGGATGCGCTCGGGCCCGCCTGGCCCCCGGCCCCTCTCCGCTTGTCCCTGTGCCAGGCTTCAACCTCTCTTCCAGGGGGGGGGGGGGGAGGGTGCCTGCGTCCAGCCTCGGCAGTGCGCTCTCGTCCTCGCTGCTCCCTGGGGTGAGTTTCCGAGGCTGGCACGTAGAGCCCCCGGGCCCCGGAGTGTCTTTTACTCCTGCGAGAGGGAGTCAGATGGTCCCTCGCCCCCAGGCACACTGATCGTTTCTTCGGCACTATCCCCACGCTGCCTCTCCTTGGATTTCTGCTGGGTTCACCTTTGATGGGGCAGGGGCACCCGCGTCTCACTGCAGCAGCGTCTCCCCGGGAAGTCTAGCTGGGCGATTTCCCATTGCTCCTGTGCCAGCTGCTTCTCGGGGGCATCGGCTGATTTTCCGGTGCAGCGTCGCTTGGAATTCACTTTAAAAGTGCTTTATTGTTGGCGGCCCGGCGGGAGCGCGGTTCAAACGCGACTTCCACTGGTGACGGCTGTTAGGCAGAAACCTGTGCAGTTCCCTCTGGGACCACTGCAAAAGATTTAGGACTACAGGTGTTTGGCAGTAAACCCACTTGGTAGCAGTCTGTACCACACAGATTCACTTGGTAGCTGTGGCTGAGCAGTCGGACCTCCCTCAAGAAGAGCTAGGCAGTATACAGAGTATTCACAATAGGTCAAAAGAACACAATAGAACACAATAGAACAAGTAAACACTGACCAGAGCTTGGTGTAAAAGAGATATAATTATTTATTTAAAACCACATCTAGTAAAACACACAGGCACTTTTGTTAAGCAGTTCAAAAACACGGTCACTAAAAGATATACACTCCCTTAAAAGAATATTAGACAAGTCTTAAGTAAAGCCCCACTTATTTTCAGACAGCGGTGAGCGCTTCACGCAGATGGCACTCTTAATAATTCGTTTTAAAAAGGGAGAGAAAAGCAGAGTGTAATTTGAAACAGATCCCAACACTTTCATAAGAACACAACAAGAGAGGAAGGCAAAGTAAAACCGTGAAGTTAGAGTTCAGAAGGCCGGATCCACTTTCAGATGATCAGAATGAAATGTGTCCAAGGTCACACGGTTGAAGTGCACAAATGTCTTGAAAAGGTTCAGAAAGGAGTTGGACCAAAGAAAGGGACCAGTTAGAAGGTCAAGGCGGCCAGCCCAGTCCAGAAGGTTAAGGAATTATTATTACCTTGTAGCAATCTTTAGAAAGGGAGGCCTGGCGGACACGGTACCTTAAAGTGGTGAGAATACACCAGCGGGGGCAGTTGTTCCTGGCAGCGGATGCAAGTCGGTGCTTCGTCCGGGAGGAAGACAGGAGTCCGTTGCACTGCCAGGGAAGAAACCAGCCGCAGAGTTTCTCAGGTAAAAGGAAGGGTCCTTTGATTTGCGGCCCAGTGGTAAGTGGCTATCCGGTTGCCGGGGTGCTTGGCACGGACAATTCGACCACAAGCCGGTCTCGGGTGCGAAGAGAAGAAGGTAAACTGGTTGTGCCCACCAGTCAGGGGAAGAAGCCTCTCCAGCCGACAGATCTTCTCTGTCGTCGGGAAGTGGTGAGTCTGTTCCGCAGGGCTCCACCGGTGGTGTCGTCGTGGTAGGTTGGCTCAGCTTCTCCCTCGTCGGATTCTCAGGTCCTGTGGCGACTTCTGAAGTTCCAGTCCCCAAAGCCCTGCTTTTATGCAGCACACCCCCATTCACTCAGCCTAGCTGTCAATCAAACACGCTAAGTGGTGAGCCGGCAGGCTCACCACTTGGGCCAATCACATAAGAGTGCAACTTGAGTTACCAAGGTAACTCAGTCCAGGGTGCCTAAACCCCCCTCCCACACCCCCTTTGGTACCCAGACAGAGTGGCACCACTTTTGGAGGCTTCTGTGGAGATGCTCGCCAAAAAGTGGAACAAAGGGCTCGACTTGGGTTGGAGTCACAGAAGAGAACACAAACGCCATTTTAGAATCGAGTCCTGGCAAAAAATACCAACCGGCGAATTAATATTAAATAAATAAACCAGCGGTATGTTCGAGGCTATGAGAATTAAATAATTAAAGTTGGTAGCCTCGAACAATGGGAAAATCCCATAGGGATATATTCGCGGTCAAATATAAAAAGTAGTATCCACTGCCACCAGCCAAAACTCGATCAGGGGGGACGGAGACGTGCCCCCTCGACTAACAGACCCCGGGGCAATCGAATTGCCCCGACCAGTACGTCCACAATATGATTGTTTGTACCGGTTTCTGTTAATAATTTGGGACTAGTAAAGCCAATGGTGACTTTACATGCCCTGGGAGACAGTAGTCAGTCCCAGGGTATGGAGTCTATGGTGGGGTGTCACTAAGACACCCCTGTGTCACTGCACGGAGGGTGCTGTGTAACACACATAGTAAAAACACATGAGACCCTATGGAGTAAAGGACCCCATAGCCCATAAAACACATTAACAGTCAAAGGAACACCATAAATCATGTCCAAGAGTGGGAGAAAGAGTCTCACTCTTCGGCAGGATAAAAAAACAAACTCCAGAAATCCAGTAAAGCTGCTGGGGGACTCACTAGGTTAGGAAATTCAGCCTAAAGAGAGAATTCTCCCTAACAACGGCCATCTTGGAATCCCTATTCTGGAAGTTTTATCCTGAAACACAAAAGAGGACTGGTTCCATTAAAATGTACTGGGAGGCATTTGTTGATAGAAAGTGGCTCCAGCATTAACACTCACAGAATGTGAGTGCAGTGAATGATTGGGACCAGCAACAAGCCTCTGGGGTGAGGCTCACTTGGGCTTATGTCTTGTCCGTGGTTGGGAGTGGACCCTGGCTCCCCCGGACAGGGCCAGGTCCCGAGCCCTGTCACAGCGTGCACATCCTTTTTTTGTTTTTATTGGTTAAAAGCAAAACAATCATTGCAAGATGGCCGCTAAACAGGGAGCACTGTAATCGATGCTTCCTGCACCCCGGGACTGCGTTAAGTGAATAAAAAGCAAGTCTTGCCCTCCCCAGGCATTAGAAAAGGAGTCAAAGGTCCTGTGAAAGGGGGCGCGGTGTGGGTGATAAAAGCCTGCTTGCCCAACTGAGCGCCAGAAAGCACAGCCGAAGCGACAAAGCGGAGCCCGAGAAGGCTGACACTGCCCGGAACAGCAGACAAGATACGCACCTTTGTGCGTGGACCTGCAGACAACAGTCCGACCTTGCAGATTTGGCAGTGGACCACAAAGTGAAGCGCAAACCCTGGCCCATCTGGATAGGGGGAGCCGGGGTGAGGTGCAAGTAGCTCTTCCCCTCCCCGGGAGGAAACTGAAGTGGATCCAGCTGAGGGGGAAGGTTTTGGTGCTGCAACCCCAAGGCTCAGCGGTGAAGCGGGTTGATGGCATGCCCACTCTGGGCCTTGGGAAACGAGAGGACGGACCACGTGGAGCAGGGGGGGGGGGGAGGTCGGTCCGGCAAGGAGCCCGACTTGATGCGGGGCGTGAGTGCCCACACCCCCAACCCCGGAGGAAAAGCACTGCAACACCGGCGGCATCAAGGGACCTATACGCCCCCGCCCCACCCTGAAGATCAACGCAGATGCGGTACTCCCCCGCTGGGGCCAACAAAGAGCCCGGTGGGGGTGAGGAGCACAAAGGAAGAGGAACTCTGGCAGCTGGGGCAGGGGTCCCTGCCAAGGAGGAAGGAGACGGAGCACCCGGTCGGACTGGAGGCGGTACCAGAGCTCCTGCAGAAAGGGCTTCTCGGGGTGACGGATACTATTGCCCGGTATGTGTAGAGGCCCCCCGCACTACCCTCCAGACCCCAGCAGAGCGCCACACGTACAGGCAAGGAACCCACAAGCTACCGGACAATGCATGCTGGCCCAAAGAGGGGCCCTGTTCAATACTTAAACAGCGCAGCAGCTCGTGTGGACAGTGGCCTATAAGGCAGGGGGCTAAGACAGCAAGAAGCAAATGGAGGAGAGGGCAAGAATACAAGGGCACAGAGATAAATATAGCCAGAAAGGAGGCAGGAGGAGGAGGAGGCGGCCAGGCCAGGAGAGCAGAGGCGGAAGGGCCAGAGCGGGGCCAGCAGACCTGCGGGACGACAGGCGGCTTTTCCAGCAGACATAAAGGAGAGGCCCAGAGCCTGGGCTCCAGGGACACAGCAAGTGTAAGGGGAGCAAATAGAAGGCCTGATTGGTCTGAGGGGGAAAGGCTGACCTGTCCAGGTCCAGAGGCAAGGACTCCATCGTGTCCGCAAAAGGGGCCAAGACACCCCAGGACTCCAGCCTCCCGAAGTTGTGGGGAAGGGAAATGGCGTCCCTCCGGTAGGGGGAAGGGGAGCAAGAATAAGTGGAAAAAGAGGATCCCCACCCACAAGAGGCCGGCAACAAGGTGGTCACTACAAAGCTCCTCAAGCAGTTCTTCATGGACTTTGGGAGCAAAATCAAAGGCTCAGTCCAGAAACAGATGGAGGGAATGAGGGAGGACCTAGCGGAGGTTCTCCAAGACATTAAAAGAGATGTGTGCAAGATTGAAGAACAGGTGGACAACAATGAAAGGGCGATCCAGGACTTAGACGACGATGCCAGGAAGGTGGACGTGCTTTTGGAACAGCTGGCCACGGCAACCCACAACCTAGAACTTCAGGCGGAAGATCATATTCTGATGAAAGCCCTGGCCGAGGAGGTAACCGATAAAGACCTAAGGGGAGCGGTTGGCAGCATCTTCGCAGACCTCCAAGACCTGAGCAGCCAAGAAGAGGTCCGAATAGAGTGCATAGGGTCAGACCGTGCAGAATGGAACCCGGAGCCAGACCACAGGACGTGCTGGAAGCGATCCACGATTACACAATGAAGGATAGAATTCTGCAAGCGGCAAGGAAAGAGACCGAATATCGTACATCTGATCAGTCATTCTCCTATTCCAGGTAATACTGATCAAGAAGAGGCAGATGGCCCCAAATCTTGGGGTCCTGAAGAATAAGGACATAAGATATAGGTGGACGTTCCCGCTCGGGCTAGTCTGAGATGGCAGGGGAAGCAGAGAAGGATAGGCTCATATGAGGAAGGAGACATTCTGCTGGGCATCGAAGAGGAGGACATTAACCCAAGAGAAACTTCGACTCAGGGCCAGGACAACCTCAGGAGTTGGGAGTGGACACCGGCCAAATGCAAGAAAAGCAAGAAGGGAGGGTTTCAGCCATATCTGAAAGGGTTGAAGACCTGATGGAACAAAGAAGGGCTGCACAAACCAGTAAGAGCAGAGCAGGGGGGCGGGCAAAGGTTATAGGATAGGTCAAAGGTTAAAAGGAGAATCAAGGGGACTTCAGTCAGAAGGTGAAGCCTTGGGAGGGCTTGGACAGGGAGCACAATAACAGTCCTGGGGGAAGGGAGGGGAGTGGGGGTGAAAGTCTTTGAAGGGGTATGGTGATATCCGCAGGTGCGCAAGTGGGGGACAGGAAGGGGCTCAATCCTCAAGGAAGGGATTTGAGAGGGTCTAGAGGCCGGTTGAGCACCCCTAGCAGCAAGGGGTGGTGTGGGTCATGGGGGGAAGAGAGGGGAGGGCAGGTTGGTCAGGTCGGCTACCAATAAAGCATGTCACACCCACCCCAAGGGATGATGGATAGATATGAGACTGAAGTTCATTTCCATCAACATAAATGGCATTAACTCCCCCACGAAAAGGAGAAAACTGGAGAGATACCTTAAACGAGAGGGCCCAGACATCCTGGCTCTCCAGGGGAGACACGTACAACTCCGGGACAGAAACAGGGTACGATTATGAGGCTTTCCGGAGGCATACCAAGGAAACGATAAAAACATATTGGGGGAGGGGGGGTATTGATAGCCGTTAGGAACAATCTGGATTTCACAATAGAAGATATAGATCGGGATCCCCGGGGGAGGTACATTGCACTTAATGTCAGGGGACGGGACGAGCACTACACCATCGCGACGGTATAATCCCCCAATCGGGGACAAGATCACTACCTGCAGGTGACCATGAGCAGACTGGAGAAATTCGCAAGGGGCCCAATTATAGTCATGGGGGATTTTAATATGACTTGGACCCATGTAAGGACAGAAGTAAGGGTATGCCAGGTTCCCAGGGAAGGCCGCCAAAGGAGCTGAAAGTGAAACGAGGGAGAGGGAAGGGGATGGGAAGGGCTATACCCACTACACTCACGTGCATCGTTCATCATCCAGGATCGACTATGCCTGGATATCACGACCACTGTTAGGCCATGTCATGGAGGTGGAAGTGAGGCCCATGTACTTTCGGACCACGCACCCATCACAATACAGCTAAGAAGGACAGCAGGGGACGTGGAAGTGGCGATTCCCGAACCAGTTGCTGAAAGACAACACCCTGAGGGAAGAAATAAGGGCAGGAATAGGAGAGTACTTTGGGGACAATAAGGTGGGACGTCTTCAAGGCAACCAAAAGGGGGAGGATCATAGCGATTAAAGCAAAGAGAGACCGGCAAATAGAGCGGGTCGAATGGGACCTCGACGAGAGACTAAAACAGGTGATGTCACAAATGGAGCCGATTGCGATCGGGGAGACAAGTCGGGAATACAGGGCAGTGAGAGGGCAACTGGAGATGATCCAGGCGCGAGCGGCTGAACGCTCCCTGATGTCTCTGAATCAGAGGTATTATATCAAAGCAAATAAGACCGACAGACTACTGGCCAGGATGCTGAAAAGGGAGGAAAAAGCTAAGACCATCTTGAGAATCCACGTAGAGGGTGGGGGCATGATCACAGACATAGAAGACATTACTAGGGAATTCAAGAGTTCTGCGCCAAACTGTACACCTCAGAGGGGGTATCCGAGGAAGAGCAGGAAGCATACCTGGCTAGCAGGCCGCTAACACAGATCTCTGGGCAGGAAAGGCAGACATTAGAAGATGAGATAATGGGTGAAGAGGTGAGGAAAGCAATTGCTTCCCTACCCAGCAATAATTTCCCAGTCCCAATGGATTTATCTCAGAGTTTTATAAGGCGTTTAGTGTGCTGCTAACTCCGCACATGGTGTCACTGTTTAACAAAATTGCAAGAATGGAGAGGGTCACACCATCTATGGAAGAGACAAAGGTAGTCATGCTACACAAACAGGGCAAAGATCCATCGGTGTGCGCCTCATACAGACCGATTGCCCTGATTGACGTAGATGCCAAGATTTATACCAAAATATTATTCATAAAGGGACGGCAAACGAGCGATAACAAGAGGAGGGTTGCCCATGTTATAGATAAAGCCAGCAAAAGCTGAACGCCTTCCCTTGACGCCAAAATGGCGTTCAAGCAGGTTGAATGGCAATTCCTGTTCCCTGCGATGCAGACAACGGGGTCTGGGGAGAAGTTTCTGTCCAAAATTAAAGCCAATTATAAAAACCCATTGATACGACTGGCAATAAACAGCCAGCTGTCACCCGCTATTAAAGTCCAGCGAGGCACGAAACATGGCTGCCCTCTGTCGCCCCTCTTGTATGCGATTCACCTGGAGCCTTTATTGGGTACACTAAGGGCGAATAGGGAAATAAGGGGAATATCTTTTGGGGGCACGTAACACAGAATAGCCGTCTTTGCACATGACATTCTGTTAGCGATCCAAGAGCCTGAAAGGTCGCTGAAGGCTTTGGAGAGTGAACTGCAGGAATTCCAAGGGGGGGTAGCAGGGCTAAAAATCAACACCCACAAATCTGAAATACTAAACCTGACAATCCCTCTGCGAATGGTAGACGAGCTTAGAAGGTGCACCCGCACAAAGGAGCGAACAAGGATATAAAATATTATAGGGTTCAACTTCACTAATTCCTTGCAACTGATGACGAAACCAACTATCCGCCTCTCCTGGAAAGCATAAAAAACGAATAAGTAGATTGGGGCCCACTGAATGTTACGTGGATGGGTAGATTTAACGTACTTAGGATGGTGGTGCTACCCCGACTACTGTACCACTTCATGACCCTCCCGATACAGGTCCCATGGCCCTTCTTCCGGGCCCTGCAAAAGCACACAGGGAGGTTTGTGTGGAACCAAAAAAAGCCAAGAGTGTCACGGCTAATCATGATGATGCCCAGAAATAGGGGTGGGCCTGGGGCAACCCGATATACGGGTGCACTACCTGGCAGCGCAGATAAGGGTACTGAGGGAGGAACGGGGCAAGCTATGGAGGGCAATGGATGAGGCGTTGGTAGGAGGGGAAGCCAAGAAAGACAGACAGGCAGGCCTGCATGTATCGAAGTGGAATAGTTTCAGTGGTAGGGGAGGCCTGCAACGAGCTGGTAAGTAGAGCCAGATTCACAACATTCCCGTCCTTGTGTACTCCCATATTTTACAACCCACAATTCACACCAGGCAGGGGAGGTAGAGGATTCCACACCTGGAAAGAGGGAGGGTGCCACAAAATTCGGGACTTGTTCGATGGAAATGAAATGAAATCAAATCCTTCAGCAAATGTAAAGAGGATTTTGGGCGGAGGGAGGGGGAAAGGTATAGTTGCATCCTATTACGGCATTGGGTGATGCAGGCCCCGGTGAGGGAAGGAGTGACCAGGGAACTGACCCAATTCGAAAAGATACCTAGCGACAGACTGGGGACTCATGTGGTGGGGGAAATCTATTCACATGCCAAGCAGTGGCTGGGGTAAGAAGATACACAAGCAAATGGGAGGACTCAACAGCACACACAATTGGGGAGGAAGACTGGCACCAGCTATGGAGACGCATCCCAAAATTAACAAGATCTCTTCAAACCCAGGAAATGTGGCTGAGGCTGATGGTGCAGTGGAATTTGACCCCGGTGAGACTGAATAAGAGCTATGAAGCGGCCTCGAGGATGTGCTGGTGGGAATGTGGTGGATGTGCTGGAGGGAATGTGGAAGGGATGGGATTTTGAGCCATATTTGGTGGGAATGCCCACAGATTGAGTAGTTCTGGGCTACACTTTATGAAACTCTGGTGACGACCCTGGAGATAACAGTAAAGGGAAACAGGACTGGTTCTGCTGGGGATGGGGGGGGACTAGAGGGGGATGGTATGTTGGTATTGTTCTTGTTGGAAATTCAATAAAAATGTAGTTTAAAAAAATCTATTCAACCTTTAACATCACAACACACTATAAGGCGAATCAAAATACATAAATTACCACTGCAATTATAACAAAGACCAAAAAGAGCGAAAAGAAAAGAACAAAAAACAAACGAGAACAAAAAACAAACAAAAACATTCTAGACATATATTAAACTTCAGTCTCAAAAAATAAAAAAGGTTGCCACTGGGTTTACAATAGAAGTTGATCCCGACAAACAATAATACCACATAAAATCTGTGGACAATGCGTAGGAATCTTTTTTAAACTTATGGAAAGCTGTTTCCTTTAACTGCATCAAAGATTCACAATTTAAAAGCAAATGTGCAGTCGTTTCTCTTATCCTGGCAGAATCTAAGAATGCGGCCTCCTCTTTTACAAGGCTGTATTTTAACAAAGTCTCCTTGGTGTAAGACAAATTCAGATTAAATATAAAAAAAAGTGGAGCGAACAGTCTTGCTAGGGTAAATCGATAAATAAGGAGCCATAGTGCCTCGTTTTTTATGGTTTCCTTTCATATGACTCGAGGGATAACATGTGAATTCCGTCACAGTGTTTGCCCAGTCTGCAGTGTAAAGGGCCCTCTTTACCTTTGCTTGGGTTTTCAATGAGTTCTAATGAGGTACATCCAATCTCAGCAAGTAACAGCAGAGAAAGCCCTTTCAATTCAGACAAAGCATGCAGGCCTTCCAAACTCGCAGGCTTCCCCAAAATCCTAAAATAGAGAATTTTGCTGGCACGCCAAAGATAGTCCCATAGAGTGATACATATCTCTAAAAAGCTAGCTTTTAGAGGAATTATACATACATATATAATTCATAGCGAATTACTGAGTGCAGCAACAAACCCGGGAGGTGAAGCACTCTTCTCCGGATCAGGGCCTCCAAATGAGGCAAATAATCAATAATTGAAGGGTCATATACCTTCATCCACTAAAGTAATTTGGGGACGATTTTGCTTTAAAAGAATCTGTCATGTCTGCACACACATCACCCTCACACCAAACTCCCAGCATTGCCCATTCTCATTCACGTACCCAGCGGCAGCGGCTCACCAGGAAATGGGATTTCACAGCTGGCAAACCAGGTTCGTTGCGGCCTTTCCTGCATTGACACTTGCCGTGGCGTCTTTCCCATAGCCACAGGCATTACACGAGAGCACGGAGTTCCCCGCGTCACATGGTCAGGAAGCAGTCTCTGATTACATTGCGGGTCACGTGACGCTCCATGCACAGTCCCGCGTTCTGCGTCATGTGACCATGCTCTTGCATTCAAATAGAGCAGGAGAACGCGGGAGAAACGCTTCACAGCTGATTTCTTTGGAGCTCTGTTTGGCGTTTTATGTTTTGGATTTCCTGATATTCTCGACCTCGGAATGTTTCAAAGACTACCTTTGTCATTTCCCTTGGATTCATCCGCAACCATTCTGTCTTCTGGAATTCGACATCTTGCATCGTTATTTGGACTGAGACTGGACTCCCTCGGCTTTGTCATTCCTCTGGCTCTCGACCTCGCTTTGTATACTGGACTGCCTAAGGATCAGCCACGCTACTCTGTACAGCAATTCAGGTGCCTCCCAGAGTGTTATTAGAAATTTAACAGCCTGCTGCTGCTGCCGCCGCCCCTTTAAAAGCTTTGGTTCGCTTTACACTCAATTCACCCTCCATCTACATTCGGTAAGCCCATGGTTATAACCTAAATTCTCTTGTGCATTCCATTTAGTCACTGTGTGTAACCTAACCACTCTTTGCCTTACAGTGGTCCAGGGGTTTTTCCGGCGTTCCCGGTTCCAGGCTGACGACACTCTACACCTGTGGCCTCAAAGATTGCATGAGTAGTGGTTTACACTTCTGCTCGTGCGGTACTTGGACGGAGGTTCCATATACCTGCACGACCATCAAGACATAACAGAAACACAAGGAATGCAGAAGTGAAAATTTGCCATATTTAGAATCCACCCTTCTTACCTGATTCGCTAAATGGCTGGCCTTTGAATAGAGCCAGGAGCGAGTGGTTGAAAGAGAGCGGTTTGAGATAATCGTATACCGAAGATAAAGAAAAGAGTCAATCCTCTCTAT
Source organism: Ambystoma mexicanum (assembly GCF_040938575.1). Lineage (NCBI taxonomy): Eukaryota > Metazoa > Chordata > Amphibia > Caudata > Ambystomatidae > Ambystoma > Ambystoma mexicanum. The sequence goes on along the minus strand of NC_090940.1, from coordinate 297,333,585 downwards.
GGGTTCTGCCTGAACATACCACTTAAAGGGGGCTTGTTTCCTACAGTGAGATAATTGCATCACCTTTGTCTTAGATGGATTGATCTACAAGGAATGCGCTTTCACAAAGGTGGAGAAACCATCGAGCAGATGTTGCAGGCCTATGGGCGTGTTGTCAAAGATCAAATAATCGTCTGCATAGCCAAGCCACAATGTTCTGAGAGTAGAGATTTTGGGTGTTGCCAAAGCCAGAGTTTGGAGATACTGATCTAGGTCTACCATGTATAGATTAAAGTGGCAGGGGGCTAATACGCACCCCTGCCTCACACCTCAGAATTTTTGTATAGGACGAGACAAGCCTTGTTGCTTTAAGCTGACTTGTATGGTAGAGTGGCTATGCAGGGCAAATATCAGTTTTAACAGACCAGGGAGGATTCCCCAGCCCTGTAATGTACGCCATAGCAGAGCGCGATCTACGGCATTGAAGGCTGCTGTAAGATCCACTGAGGCAAGATCTACAGGATTGCTACCCTTCGACTATTGCCAGCTTTGAATGCATTTAAGCATGATATCATTCAACTGGGTTCCCATATGTTTCCTAAATCCAGTTTGCCCCTTAGAGATTAATCCTAGACTATCAACCCACGATCTAGATGTAGAAGCAAAATGCAAGAGAAGATTTTGAAGTCTGCATCCATGATTGCAATGGGACGATAGTTGCCTGGACAAGCTCTCCCTCTCCCCTCTTGTAAATGGGAATAATCTGTGCCTGATCCCAGGTCAAAGGGAATTGCTCTAGCCTAACATTGTCTAAAAATAAAATAAGGAGAATTTCCGCCCAAAGTGTTTGATTGAATTTAAAAAGACGATTGAAAAGCCCATTAGGTCCTGGTCCCCGCGAGTTGCTATGCACCCAATTATTTACAAGATTTTGGTCGGTGATAAGACTTTATCAACCGGGTTGCTCTGAAGCACTGGACTTACAGCGTGAACATTGGAAAGTTAAGAAGGGGGGGGCATACAGGGCTTCAAAATGATGTAGCAAATGCTCTTCTGAAACAGCATTGACCAATCTGCCCACTTGCGGTGTACCAGGGGCGTTAGTCAGTGCCCAAAAGGACTTTCAGTTCTTATACAAAAGGGTAGATAGCATTGATTCTGCGTCCAATTGGGTATGGTAGGCTCGAGATGAGCGCAACCAGTTTTTATATTATTTGGTGGGCATTGTTCAGATAGATCATTTTTGCAGAGTCAGATATAGTAGATTCGAGCGCCTCATTTCTCTTCTTCTATTGACTAAGTCTACACTGGATCTGTGAAGATGAGAGAAGGAATAAGGCTTCTTGCTGCCAATTTTCGATAAATTAGATGCAATTGCATCAGCCACAAAGCATTCGAAGTTATCGACCGAGAAGGCTAAAAGCCTTCCTGGCTCGGACTTCGAAGCCAAAGAGCCGGCGATTGTTTGATTAACTCTCAGCATCAGGTTCGGTGACCAATAAAGGCGATTAACTTACAGCCACCGGCCCTGAGCTCGCAACAACTGGGCCTGACCTGATTATCAACATATCAAAATAAGTCGCCAATAACAAATGACTGCTAAGGGCGGTCCAGAGGATTTCAAATTGGGAAGATTTTTCCAACAACCAAGGCTCTGCAAAGACGGTCAATAGTGGAGAAAATTGATGCATTGTGCCAAGTTGGACGAGCGGGGATGTCCACTGAAGCCGTCCAATTTAAAGGAGAGAGACCCATCCCAGTGAGACAATCAGCCCACTCTCTTCCATTCCTAAGTTTTAGATCCTTATGGCTGAGGCACACTTCACTTGGCTCAAAAGCAGAAATACAGTCTGAGTTTGTCTCCTGCCAAGAGCACATGTCTGTAGGGTGTGATGTTGTACCATTCAGCAACGTAGAAGGACAACAGATGAGCAGCTTCAATAGGAGAACACATACCCAGGTCCCAGTATATATTAACAACCAGAACGTACAGGGCAACCTTAGATGTTATCTTAATGTGGGTAGTGTAAGGGAGGCATGGTATCACAAGTATGACACTGGCACACAAGCTATAAGTTTCAAAACCTTTATTAAATTCTTGGTGTTTTGAAAAACTCCTACTTTGCCCTATAGCTATGATCGGAGTAATCTCTATCATCAAATAATAAGGAAAACACAGTCCTAGTCAGTCTTTTTCAAATCAAAATGGCCTATACTAACAACACCTAATGCCTTCCCTATCACTTGTACAAACAGTGTGTAAAGGGGAATGGGCATGCAAAGGAAAGTCAGTGTTATAACATAAAGGATCAAGGTGGCTGAGTCAGCTCTCCTCCCCACGTTGGACAGTACGCAGTAAGGCGGCCCCCATAGACAGGATGACACACTCTGGCTCAGGTTATTAAAAAAAAACGGCATTTCAAAACTTGTGTCGAGGTCCGCTTGTCCTTCCACGTTAAAGTCACGTATTTCCAGTTCACCAACAGTTCTTTCATGATTCAACAAAAGTTCACATAGTTCTCCCTCTGCTGGGCTCGGACCTCTCAACAAAAAGTACCTGATTCAACATAGATCTCCCTTAGCCGGGCTCAGACCTCGCAATCACAGCACTTGCAGGGGTTCCCTTTCCCAAGCTTCATTCACAATTGTTAAGGGTTCCCTTCCCCTAACTTATTTAATATTCATGATCTCCCTTAGTCGGGCTTGGGCCTTTCACTGATGTCGGAGACTTTCAAATGTGCAAGGCTTTTACCATAGACCTCCGCAGGACCACTTCGACTTTCACTTCAGCTCTGCTTTATTTGCCCCAGTGTCTCTTGGTCGTTCCATACCACAATCACAAACAAGTTCAAAGAAATCTTTCTCTTAAAGCATTCACCTTTTAACTTCCCCTTTTGTCCGAGTTAATCTTGACCATTGCACATTTTTGTCGCTTTATTAGCAAGACATCAATCAATTCGTGGAGACTTTCGAGTGGGCGATTTCCTTTTGCCAGACCACTCTGCTGCTCTGTATCACTGGTTTAGAGTTCCCTGTAACTTCATTACTGGTTTGCTTTCTTTCGCGTCTCATCGGCATGTGTGCAACCTTCAATTGTGGGATACTGTTGTGTGTTGGTCGTAGTCATACTTTTACACAAAGAGAAATTCTGAATCCTGGAGGCAGGCAGAGAGGCCACCACAGATGTAGATAATAATTGCTAAATGAGAAGATGCGCCATGTTCTGGGTACTTGGCAAAGCATGGGAGACCATATGGAGAGGACCAGGAGCCAAGAAGGCTAAGGGTGAGACTTGAACTGATGAGACAGAGCCATTCCCAGGGACATCCCACTGAAGATGGAGCTTTAGTTAGGTCATACAGGTTGACATCAGGACTGTTGAGGAGAATTCTCTGTTGAGGCTAATTTCCCAAACCTAGTGAGTCCCCCATGAGCTTTGCTGGATTTTTGGGGTTTATTTCTTTCTCCTGCTAAGAGTGAGACTCTTTTTCTCCCACTCTTAGGCATGATTTGAGTATGTCCTTTGACTGTGTATGTGTTTTATGGGCTATGGGGTCTTTATACTCCATAGGGATTCGTATGTTTTTGGTATGTGGGTTACACAGCACCCTCAGTGCAGTAACACAGGGGTGTCATAGTGACCCCCAAACATAGACGCCATACCCTGGGACTGACTGCTGTCTCCCAGGGCATGTAAAGTCACCATTGGCTTTACTAGTCTCAAATTGTGAACAGAACCAGTACAAACCATCATATTGTGGAAGTACTGGTAGAGGTAATTTGATTGCCCCTGGGTCTGTTTTCCAAGGGGGCACTTTCCAGTCCCCCCTTGTCGAGTTTCTGGCTGGTGGCAGTGGATACCACGCGAAATATTCCCCCCTGGAATATTTCCTATGGGATTTTCCCATTCATTTTAAACGCACCACTTTTTGGTGCAATGTTAAAGATACCGCCGGGTTATTTATTTAATATTTATTCCCCTGTTGGGTCTTTTTGCCAGGACTCGGTTTTAAAATGGCGTTTGTGTGCGCCTCTGAAACTCTAACCCAAGTCGAGCCCTTTTTTCCACTTTTTGGCGGGCTTCTCCACAGAAGCCCTCCAAATGGTGCCACTCTGTCTGGGGTCTACAGGAGGTGTGGGAGGGGGATTAGGCACCCTGGACTGAGTTTCCTTGGCAACCCAAGTCGCACTCTTGTGTGATTGGCCCAGTGGTGAGCCGCCCAGCTCACCACTTAGCATGTTTGATTGACAGCTAGGCTGTTGAATGGGGGTTTTTCTGCATAAAAGCAGGGCTTTGGGGACTGGAACTTAGGAAGTCGCCACAGGACCTAAAGAATCCGAAGAGGGGAGAAGCTGAGCCATCTAAAACGACACCACCGGTGGAGCCCTGCTGTACGAACTCACCACTTCCCCGACGACAGAGATCTTCTTCCAGGAGAGTCTTCTTCCCTTTGAGCTGGTGGGACCAACTAGTTTGCCTTTTTCTCCTTCCTGGACGTCTCGTGGTCGAATCGCCCGTGCCAAGCACCACAGCGGCCGGATAGCCACGCTTCACCACTACCGCTACCGCAAATAAAAGGGTTGTACCTTTTAATCGGGAACTCCGCGGCTGGTTTCTTCACTGGCAGTGCAACGACCTCTAGCTTTCTTCCTCATCCAGATCATCTCTTCCTCTGGTCGAAGCCACGACTTACACTGCTGCCAGGAACAACAGCCACCGCTGGAGCTTTCTCATCATTTCTGGTACTGTGTCCCGTCTGGTCTCCCTTGCAACAGATTGTCCAAGGTGTCCCGTAAATCCTTGACTTTCTAACTGGGTTGACCTCAGACCTGCTAACTTTGCCTTTCTGAACTGATCCAACCTCTTTTTGACTTTTCTGCAAAGACTTTGAGTGCATTTCCACTGTGTGATCTTGGGCATATTCCGCCTTGCTCTCTCAAGAGTGGGCCTGGCCTATGAACTTTTGGCTCTACAGTAGACCCTGCCTTTCTTGACTTGCTGTGGTTTCTTAAAAGTGTTGGTACTGTATTATTTTCCTACTCTGCCTTTTCTCTCCCTTTTTAAACAAATTATTGGAGTGCCATCTACGGTTACGCGCTCACCTGTTTTGTTAAATAAGTGGTGTCTTAACCTAGACTTGTCGAATAATTAACTAGGGAGGTGTATATACTTATAGTGACTGTTTGAACTTGCTTGATATATTAGTGCCAGGTATTTTCATAAGTGTGTTTTTAAATAAATATATACTTTTATACTAAAGCTTTGGTCAGTGTTTGCTTGTTCTACTGTATTTTTAGCCCTATTGTGTATACTCTTTATACTGCCCAACTCTTCTTGAGGGAAGTCTGACTGCTCAGCCACAGCTACCAGGTAAATCTGGGTGGTGCAAACTGCTACCAATTGGGTTTACTGCTTACTCCTGTGGTCTTAAACTTTTTGCAGTGGTCCCTAAGGGAACTGCACAGGTTTCTGCCTAACCAGGACCAGTGGCAGAGGCGGGAGCTGGGGCCTGGCAAAGATGAGGCAGAACTGCCTTGACTGCTGGCTGAGAAAAAAGACTCTTGAGAAAGCTCCTCACGCCCTGCTTGTTTGTTTCTTTTGAAGTCAAGTTTTTGGATTTTTTATTTTGTGTGGCCCGCTTCCTTCTACATAGCGGTGGCTTAGAGAGGGTTCCGGCCTTCACCAAAGTCCCCATAATCTGAATCTCTTCAACAGAAACTTCAACAGTTGGGATATCAAGGGATTTAGATGGTGAGCCCCTTTGATTTGCAGCTGATGAGGCCAACCCGGGAGATAAGGGAGGCACACAGTGTGAAACTTCTGGAATGATCAAAACCGCCAGGCCTGAGTGTGGTTCCTGGCCCTGCCTTCCAGGAGCACGTTGGGGCCCTGATGAAGAGGAGGCCACAGAATCCTGCCTCGCCACAGGCTGGATGTGCTCCCCTTGTTGGTCAAAGGATGAAGTTTCTGTGGGAACCGTAGATACAGCATCCGGCGGGGTGATTGACGGTGCTGTTTGTCATACATGCCTCGCGTGACAAAAGGAACTGCCTGGCTGCTGCATGGAGTTTCATATGATCAAATTTGAACATGGATTCAAGAAGAATTGTGTTGGCTTTAGTATCTTTTTAAAATATCTTTCTTTATTGGTTTCATGACACATAACACACCCACCGAAACAAAAATTCACCCACCCCCGTCCCGCTACAAACCAAATGCAGCACAGCACGTTTGACCATTCCAAATACAATAATTAGATGTGAGATTGCATGAAACAGTTTCCCCTGCATGGAGTGTTTGAGTACATCTTGCCCATCCCCTCCTCATTCTCATAACATTAGCTCCCCGATAGTGAACCTCTAATGAGTAAGACTATGGCAGCCATCAAATGTGGACGTTCTAATGCATATAGACCTGTACACGTTATGGGGAAAGGGGCCTCTCAAGACTGGCGATCCCACCTGGAGTGTTGCTACTTCAGCCATGTAGTTCCTAAAGGGGCCCCAGTAGTCTGCTGCTAGTTGGCAGTGATGCTGTGTATTGTGACTCTTTTCTCACACATATTATTTCTATTGAGCCATCTCTGAAAGCATGGTGCTCTGCGCTTCCCCCAGGTCCTAGCAATTAGGATTTAGCAACCACTGACACCATGCCCAGCAGTTTCCGCTCTGCTTGGGAGCCGCCCTCAATCATTGCCAACAACCACAACTCTGGGTGTTGGGGGGGATAAAGCCTTCGGGCATTTGAATCATAGCATCTTCCACCCCATCCCAAAACAGTCGGATATACAGACTTGTCCAAGCCACATGATCAAAATCAGCCTGGTCTGAACCACATCTTATACATAGAGGGGACCTATTGGGAAAATACCGGTACAGCCGATGCAGCAGGCCGGTACAAAGGTTGACCCTCAGTAGTTGAGTGCAGGTCCGGTTGGGCCCCCAAAAGAGTGTCAGACCGTGGGCTGCACCAGAGAGCCACCCCCAATGTCTACCCAGGCCTCTGGGTCTGAATGAATGGTACCCGGGGTCTCCTCGGAACACAGGGTCATATGGGTCCGTCCCCCACTACAATACTCAGCTGGGAGCTCAGCAAGTCCCTGGGGCGCAATCACCAGCAGGGACCGGCAGGCAAGGCAGATACAATCAGCACCGGGACCACCCCAATGCCGCAGGCCGATCCGCACAGCCGTTCCGGCACAGGGCACCCCGCTCACAGCGTGCTATTCCTAGATGCGTCAACAATGGTTGGTGCGCCCACTACAGCTGGTGCCAGGCCCAGTTGCAGGCTGTTATGCTAGGGCGCCAGCCGCCAGACCCGGGCTCCACCACCAATCGCCAGGGCGGGCCTCAGGGCCAGCAGCTGGTGTTTTCCGGCAACTCGGTCGGGCGGAGTCGCCGTCCAATGTAGGGCCCTCACCTATCATGCATGGGATGGGCCGTAGGACTCGGAGACCCCCACAGCACCTCGGATCCTCGTGGCTATCCCTCCACATGGGTGTCAGGCGGGCACGTCCTTCGGTGTGCCCAGCGGTGGTCCCATTTCAAGCACCAGAAGCGATATCTCCATGGCCGTGGGCGAGTTTCGTATTACGCAGGGACAGCAGACCAGAGCGCCTCCACAGGCAGACACTTCCCCAGGGGTGGACTATATCTCGTGGCCAGGAGCGTCATCTATGGTACAGGACCTCAGCGTTCCACTGTTTCACCCTGTGCATAATTGTTATGTTAATGTTAGTGCGCGGTACAAATGTCCTTTAACATTATCACCTAACATATTTTTAGATAATTCTTGGTTATCACTTTTATCAAGTCATCAAGTTCAATTAGTGGGCTCTTCCACTTTCCCTTCTCTATTTTCTCTTGACCTCTTGAGGTCTTGTTGATTTGGTTTTCTCTTCTTAACTGCAGCTCTTACCTTTTCCTTATTACAGACTTGGAAGTCTCTCTTGTTTCAGTGCCGACTCTTTGATTCCTACAATAAGAATTCTTCCAGTTATGAATCTCACTATTTTTGTCAACTTCTGCCTCACTGGGACGAGTATGAGTGACCCATTGATGAGTCTCACTCTTCTCATGAACTGGTTCCCCACTGGGATGAGTATATGAATACACCATTCGTAATACTCCGTGGTCTCCCGCTCTCCCCATTACCTTCTTGATTCAGGGATCACGTGCCAGGGTCTGCAGCACTGACACAGGCAGGCCTACTTGGGGAGTACTCTTCTTCTTCCTAGGTTTCTAAGGGAGAATACCCTGTAGTAGGCTTATTGATTTCATGTATTATGTCACTGTATTCTGGGAAATCGGTCCCAATTATGGTTTCCTCTGGTAGACCTGGAATGACTGCTGAGTCTAACCAGGTCTTCCTTCCCCTGAGGTTAATAACTGTGGAAGTCTTATGATAGATGTCTTGATCACCATGAACACAGGTAACTCTAATGGCTTTACTCTGGTTAAGATGGTTTACCTCAATTAAGTCACTCCTTATAGCTGTCTGTTTGCTCTCAGAGTCTACCAGAGCCGATAAACGGACTTTGTTGACAGTAACGGGTTCATGAGTCTTGAACAGGACCGTTTTACAGACATAACTACTGGTTGTCTTGATGTCATAGTCAGATATTATAGATCACCCAGTTTTCACCTGTCATACACCCTATTTCCATGGGCTCTTCTTTTCTATTAGAGGGGCTTTGCTGGCCAAATGCCCTTTCTCCCCACAAGGAAAACAAACAGTTAAGAAGGGTTTAGGTGTTCTAACCTCTCCTGACTTCAAAGCTATTTTATCTCGTACTACTCGGGTTATTTTCACCTCACTCTCTCACCCTGTGACTCTGGTTTCTATTTTATTGGGCTTTGGTAATCCTTCATTCATTTTTTCTTTCCCCGGGATGTTTATCTCAGGATCTGGTTTTCATTTACTTCTGTCCCTCTTTTCCCTTATCTAGAAGCCTTAGAAGTTTATTTGCCTCGGCATGATTCTGAGCCACTTCTACCACTGAAGTCATGGTAGGTTTGCTCATCTGTAGGATGGGTCTTTGTAGAGAAAGTGATAAACTATTTAACTCTTCCAGGGCTAAAGTTTCTGGCACTTCTGGGAGAGTCTTCTTTCCTAGCTAGAGGGATAAAGTATTCTGGATTCCAGCTCCCAACTCTACATGGGTTTCCCCTGTGTTCAACCTAATCTCCCGTAGCATATTTCGATAGGAGTTCTCTGTTTGTCCTACTCTTAAGTAGCAAACACTGCTTAATCTTGTCATAGGTTGTAACCCAGAGGGGCTTAAGGGTTTGGTATGACGTAGATCCCCTTTTAACAGTGCTAACTGGCAGGTCTTTAACTCCTCTCCCCAGTGGAACTGTTGTCCAGTCGTTCGAAGTTAACAAAGTTTCCAGATCCTCCCTTTCCCTGTAGGGTTGTAGGATTCCATGAGGAAGTATGGGTCTTTGCTGGGCTGTGTGAGTAAGGCATGTTATCAAACAGTGAAGACGGACACAAGTGATCACAGTTCAAGGGTGTTTATTCGATGGTCGTAGGGAAAGCTACGACCATCAAATAAAAAGAACGCAGTCCTTGTCAAATCGGTCAAAATAAAAGGGCCTATACTAATAAATCTATTGCCAATCCTTACTTCTAAATATAAAATGGTGTGAGATAATAGTGTATGCAAAAAGAAAAGTGTTCAAGAAATACTCTGTCAGGATAGTTGTGCAGTTGGCTTCCCTTCCCCATGTTTTCAGCATGGGGCAAGGCGGCACATTCAAGCTTCGCACACACTCTGGCTTCTCTGCCACGAGGATACAGTTCAAAGCAAAGGTATTGTCATGATCACTGCTTCCAAGGAGTCAGGACCAGCCCAACGTCCTTGGAAGCAGGCCCCTAACCCTGATCCTAGGCACCAGCCGGTCCCCACAGGGACCTTTTGGACCTTGTCCTGGCGCCGGTGGCACCAGGCTCATCAGAAGCATCGGTCCCGGCACTGGAAGCGCCGGGCTCATCATTGGTGTGAAGGTGCTCGGGTGGACTTACCTGTGGCAGACCATGCTGCTTACTTAAAAGACTCTTAGAAGTCCTCGGTGAACTGGGACTACTTTCTTACCTGGGTGGGGCAGCTCCACTCCCTGGATACAGCACTGGAACTCTTCTGGAAGCAGGAACTCTTTTCTTACCTAGGCGGTGCCGTGGAAGGAGATGCCTCATCACTCCTAGGCTATTTAAACCACACCCGATTGATGAAATGTGCTTCGCGTTATTCTGCATCTGCAGCAGAACGCTCACTGAGTCTGTTCCAGCCTTTCTTCTTTGGATCCTGAACCTGCAAGAATTATACTTACCATTCCTGTACCCGATCAACATCAGCACCAGCAAAAGACCAGAAACAACAGGTTAGCAGAACGAACTAACACGCAGTGTTTACTTACCTGATCCATCGGCAGCGGCCGTGTCTCACGCTGCACCTTCGCCTGCAAAGATAAACAGCATTATCATACTTACTGGCACGCTGTGCATTCCGGATTCTTCACGCTGCATCTTCACCTGCAAAGATAAACAGCATTATTCTACTTACCGGCACGCTGTGCATTCCGGATTCTTCACGCTGCATCTTCATAGACCACAGCAGTGTTACTTACCGGCACGCGGCGAATTCCGGATTTCTTCATTCTGCATCGTCGCCTGCAAAGACAAAGAAAGAGACAGTAAGAGCGCTTGCCATACTTACGCAATTCCAGGCGCTTCACCGCCACGCATAAAAAGACTATAAAGAGTAAAGGTGTCCAGAAACTTACCGGTCGTGCAGACAACGACGGTACCCATCCTCTGAAGTCAAGAGGCCAACGTTTCACCAGTGAAGGAACTGGCAACGGCACCCTGCACTAGACGCAGATGGAGAGCCCAGCATTCACCTATCTAAGGTGAGCACGTTGACCTGGGAGGGGGGCTCAACAGTCGGGCTGAGAGGAGAGAGATAGGGACATTCACAACCCAGACCTTTAACCCCCATATTATTTCACCTGCAGAAACCTCACCCTTCGAGTCCAACACACAGTGCGGAGAGGTTCGACCCCAGAAGCCAACCGAATCCTGCACATCACGTTTCGTGTTACAGACACCTTCCTGCCAAGACCCGCGCCTCCGTGGGAATCAGGTGAACGTTACAGGTATTGGGGCCTTTTGCCAAAGCTTCTTTTCCAATAACAGTCTCATACTGCGGCGGGCCTTTCACAACATATGTTTTCCTCTTGATATAAAAAAATCAAAGACTTTCGAATGTGCAATGGGTTTTGCTTAAATGTCGCAGGACCACTTCGATTCACTTCACACAATGTTCTTACTTTCGTTTCTGCCACAGAGACCTTCGATTGATCACCCACGCAGCACCTGATCACTCTGTCACTGGTATCGTATCTTTCCTTCTCGGAGTTCAAACATTCATTAGCAATTTAGCTTTACTCATGCTTTCATCACACACGTTTAACAATGTTCGTTCCTGCTCTAGTTATACAATGTTGCCGCTTGCAACCTTAGTTGCAACACAGACTGGTCTAGCATCGGCCTCCCCAACTCATCGGCTGTGTTGATTGTTGATCTCTCTGACACTACTTTCCTCTTGGAGCCAAGGATGATACCACACCGGCCGCTGCTCCTCCCCGACTTGGTCAGCTATGCATAACGGCCTCTGATATCTCCAAGACAAAATTCAGGATGCTTTAGCCAGGTTTCTGATCTACAAGGGTTTTGAAAGTAATGGTTTCTTGTCGGAAAGGTCAAGGGTATTTCCCTCCTTGCGAATCCTTCTTGGTTTGCCGTCTTTTTCCCCTCATTCAGCTGCCTTCTCGAAGCGATTGCTCCTTCGTGTGCTTTGCCTCGCTCAGAGTGTGCTCTAGTGCGCTACCTTTTATCTGTGTAGGGAAGTTTAATGGAAATCAGGTGTGAGCGATTGTCAGTAATTGCCTCACTTCACCTGACCATAGTAGCGGGACATGTCAGGTACACTGCTCAGGTGTGAGTCTGTTTTCTCCCAGAGCGGGCTGTCCTTGTGGAAGTGTTTGTGAAGGGAAGTGGGGGAGTGGGTAAAGTTCCCACGTATCCTACCTGGTGGGATGGGGTCGAGGTGTTACAGGGGGAGGGTTACCGCATCTCGCCATCCGCTGTCCCATTCCCACTCCCCTAAGACTCCTCACCCAGGTGACCCTCCCGCAATTGGCCAACTCCCAGGGTCTGGATCTAAAGATGATGGCCGTGCAATGTGCACCTGAGCGAGAGATCCCCGGGGACTAGTGGGTGAGACACCTTCTGGTTTTTCACAGCTGCCACTAGCCTCGCAATGCTGTCCTGGTACCAGGCCTCTGAATGTACCTGGTGGGACACAAGGTATTCTAGCAGAGCCTCCAAGGTACTCCTATTGGAGATTGAAGGGTAAAGGACCTCTGTTGTCAATTGTAGTGGGGTTAGGTCTTTTTCTATTTCTCTCTCCCTTTCTTTCTCTGTCCTTCCCGCTTTTCCCCCTGCTCTCAGCCCTTACCCTCTCTACCAGATGCCTTCTCCCTCTATCCAACTATCTCCCCACTGGCTATTCTCCTCCTTTCTCCCCACTCGCTGCCGCCCATTATTTATTCTTTCTCCTCGCTCCCCATGCTCTCTCGCAGGCCCCCTCTCCGCAGCAGCCTCCCAACTCAAACTTTTCCCTCTCCAACCCTTCCCTTCCTCCATTGGGGTCCCTTCTCCCCCATCTCCCCTGCATCTAGTGGTACTCCCCAGGCCCCCGGGTCCCATGCAAGTGGGTGTTGCTAGTTAGTATGCCTGCCATCAATGTCCCGCCTTGTGCCAGCAGCCTAGTGCAGACCATCCATGTCCAGTGTGCCTAACATGCTATGCTGGCAATAAGTCTACTTCTTTACCTGTAAGAAATCTGTCCCGCAAAGCCTTTGTTGCATTTATTGGTGTTCCCACTATACAGTTTAGCCTGCCTGTTATTGCCAGAGGGCAGAGCCAGTCTGTCTGCGTACACAACACACCCACAATGGGTCTGTTAATTCCCTGGCCCAAAGCTGTGGATCTGCCTGGGGGTCTACCATATGGCCTTCCCCTTTTTGTCCTACCTCCCAAGTCCACACTACTATAAAAGTAGCGTATGCATTGCTTCTGCGCCAGCTTAGGTCTTGCTGCTCTCCTTTATTTTCATACCCCATTGCTTCTATTAAAAATGTGGTTTGGGTACCTTAGTGCAGATGTTAATAAAATGTGTATTTCTTCAAAAGCAGCTGCATGGGCGTGTCTCATTAGCTCAAGGGAAAGGTTGAAATGCAGTTTTCTTTTCTCCATTCAATTTGAGACCGTAGCTTGCTCTGTTATGATTTGTAAAACCTTTGTTGTCCCCCATTTTTCTACCCCAGGCTAGCGAGTTTAGACGCTTGGAACAAAGGGGCTAACAAAAGTATCTGTAAAGAGCAGGTGATGGAAGCAGATCAAAATTGATAAGACCCAGTACATTAATCTGCATTGCCTATGAAGCTAGTTCAGGCAAGTCTGTTCCATTTTGATGCTTTAGAGTGTTCTGAACCAACCAGTGCGGAGTACTGACATGAGTACTCTGACCCTGATGCAAGAGCAAAGAATGCTACCATTGTCTCACTAAAATTAGATGTGCACGCCATAGAAAAACATATTTTGCATCAATGAATCACTCACTTTGTGCTTTAATATCAATGGGCATGCTTTATTGATCTGATTGCGTAGATTAAATCGTCCACTTCCATCAATGGAGTGGCTAGGGTAGTTCTGATTTTCTTGTTTTTCTTATCTTGTTGCCCAACATAGAAAATCTCATAGCTGCATTAAAGGGGACAGGATGCGAAAACTGTGTAAATGAAGAGGGCAGCTCTACTGCCCGACGCTTCGGAATCTTATGCAGACTCATAGCGACGGGTGGATAATAGAGCAGGCTTGGGAGATGGCTAGAAAATGAGGGTTCATCTGGTCATAAGCTTTGCTCAGTAGGGGAGTTTAAGGTTCTTGGCCTTGCCGTGGTGGTAAGGGTCCTCATCTGACTGCTAGCACTACACTAAAGCTCTTTGATGGCTTATAAATGACCAGGGTGTGGAGATCAGCACTGCATAAGGTGGTGTTTGTTGCCACAGTAGAGCTTGCATCACTTGGGTGAAAGCAGAATAGTCCTTTATGGAATCTAAGCTAATTGTACCAACTAGCACGGATACTTAAGCGGAACGAAGAATGTTAGCTAAGCTTGGAATCTTGAAGAATGTAGAATATAGCCAGATATTGAATCTAGAAGAATGTTGATATGGTAACCTTTACTCTGATCCTAGGAGCATTTACAATTTAGCCCTGCATTAAAGCAAGTTGATTTAGAGTTTAGCCATCATACTACCGCTGAGTCGCTGCTTAGAATGTAAACCATGCATTTAACCTCTTGCTCTCCATGCAGAGGGAAACTAACCGAAGGCATGGCCGCAGACCCGCACGCGTCAGCCATCATACACCACTTGAAGACACTTTGCACAACACCTCTGCCATAAGAATGCAGTTACCGTTCACAACAAAAATTTGATACGTACATGCATACAACTTCTATCCCACTCTTGCTTACCCTCTATGGACCACTTTCATCACCCATCCACATGCCAGCTTGACATGTGTGGCTAGCAGGAACTTGGCAACCCCTCTCATCTAAAGAAATGGGCAATATGCGCACACGCATACTGCGCCTCCTCAAATTTCCATACCCCGACTCCGGTTCCCCAAGGGCGTTCAACATACAGTGCGTTGGGACCATACTAATGCTGAAAGGTGCTATACAAATGACACACTACTACTATCTCTCCATACATCCCCTTGTGGGATGTCCAATCTCTCTGCCTTATTCAGTCTGTTTTGGTGCGTTTCCTTCCTCCCCTTCAGAGTCTCAGCCTCGGGAGAGCTATGGGCTTGTTAAGCCCTGTTCGGTATGTTTCCTTCATGCATTCATGGGGTTTTCCAGGTCTTAACCCCAGGTGGACTGTGGGCTCTTTCGGCCCTGTTTAGTGCGTTTCCTTCACCCTTTTATAGGGTTTTGAGTTTTGGCCCAAGGTGAGCTATTGGTTCGTTAAGCCCGATTCGGTGTCTGCCTCGCTGTCCTCCAACCAGTCACTGTATGCACCTGCGTGCCTTCTTTGCAGCGGCAGCACTCTGTACTGAGGTCTGATTCTCTGGCTCCTGCAGATCCATGCCCTTGAGTTCTCTTCGGTCTGTGCGGTCAGCTGTTCTTCTTCTCCTCTTTCGGGACTTCCGAGTCTGCACAATCGGACACATTTACTTTTTGTTGCTTCTTAGCTCGCTTCCTGCCTCAACTGCCTTCCTTGTTTGGGTCTGGGTCTCCGCCTTCGTTGAAGCGGCCGTGTTCCTTGCGGTGTCCTGGTTCTCCACCCAGCACATCCTCTTGGTGGCTCTCTGTCCTTTGTCGGAGGGACTGCCCCCTCTTCTGCGTCACTGCATGGCCTTGCGTTCTGCAGCAGATTCTCTCCTCTTCTGCTGGCTTCCCGTTAGCTTTATGTTTCTCCCTGGGATAGAGATGAAGATTCAATTTGTCATCTTGCTCATCAAGAGGCAGCAACGACTACAGGTCAGAAACCCAACCATCCACTGGGGCCCAGTACATTATTGGCATGTTCAATTCCCATATAAACACATATTGGGGTTGTGGAATGGAAGGGAGGAGGAATGGAAAACTGGCTTGGGTATTTCTTTTCCCCAGACCTGTGAAGCATGGAGTCATCCGCAGTGGGATCCTGCTTGCCCTGAGCCCTTGGCAGGGCATCGCGTAGCAGGCTCAGTTCTTTAGTCTCAAGCGGATGTCTCCCACTTGGGTACAAATAGCAAATTCCCTGGATTTGTTAGACCATATGTCTCATCCAGAAGATTTCTCTCAATCCATACCCACATGGGTAATACAGGTATGGTGAGTGAATGTCTAGGATTTCTTAAAGTTAGGCACCTAGGAGATAGAGTTCTGGATTCGGTAGACACAGGCCCCCTGATTGGGTGTTAGATTGGAGTCTTTTCATGTTCAGCCTTGATTTTGCTCTTCCCCGTCAGAAACAGCTTATCTCTTTTTCCAGTGTTATCCAACTGGATTTCTTAGGTGTGACTAGGAGCATGTTAAAAAAAATATATATATTAGTTTGTGGTGCGACCATCATTTTCAGACTTTGGGTCTTGCCATGTATGGAAAGGTTAAGTGAGGACCACTTATCGACATCAGTTTTAATGCCTTCCCACACTTCCTGATAATGGTCCTCTTCCATATTTGTCAGACCTGTCTTGATCTTGACCCCTAAATATTTTAGTTAATGGGGTGACCATCTAAAACCAAATTGTATTAATTCATTCTTATCGGAGTGTGGGGACAAAGTTAGTGCTTTGCATTTCTCTGTTTATTTTATAGCCCAAAAAAGATGAGAATTCAGTGATTATGTCAATGGTATTTTTAATGGACCATCTGGGGATGCTAAGAGTGAGCATATAGTCATCAGCGTAGATAAGCACTTTAATATGTCCCCCTGAGGTGTCAATTTCAGTTATTCCTTGATGTTCTCGGATTGAAAGTGCCAGTGGTTCTAGTGCCAGGATGTATTAAAGAGGAGACTGGGGTCTACTCCCGTGTAATCTCAAAGGGGTCTGAAATATGATGTTTAGGAAGTATTTTAGCTGTTGGGGAATCGTATAAAAGAGCAACTTTAGTGCTACTTTCTTGTCCTAAGCTGAATTGTTCATGGCATCAAAGAGGTAAAACCACTCAACTATTTCAAATGCTTTTTTGGTGTCTAATGAAAGAGTGAATTTGGGATCTGTAGATTTTCCCGCCATATGTGCAGTTGTGTTCTTGTTATCTTTTGATAAGCCCCCAGCAACAAATTCTAATTGTGATCATTGTACAAAGCGGGGGATGTATCAGCTTAGTCTTTTCGCTAGTAGTTCGGCTAATATTTACATTTCTGCATTAAAAAGGGGGTCTAGACCTGTAATTCCAGCATTAGGTATGGTCTCTACTCAGCTTTGGTCTTCGTGCTATAAGTGCTCGGTTGAATTCCAGCTTGATATGTTGTCTGGCGATTGCGTCTTGAAAGAATTGTTTCAGAATGAGTATGTTTCAAATCTTCTAAAACTTATTAGGCAATGCGTCTAGCCCGGGTGCTTTGTGAGTAATGTTTTTATTGCTACCTGTATTTCCTCCTCACTTTTTTGAGGTTCCTAGGAAGGTTCTACCTTCTACTGTTGGGCTTGAGAGATTTAAGCACTCCAAGACGGATCACATCTTAATTTTTGAGGTGGGGGTAGGTTCAGAGGTGTTTATTGCTCAATATAACTCACATTCTTTGTTTACATGACCTGGAATAATAATCCATCCCCTTTTGCTATCTTTATGGAGTGGGATGCTCATTGAGAATTCTCTTTTGCATAATTTACTTGCAAGAAGTCTGTCTGGCTTTTCACCATGCTCATAAAGTCTCTGTTTAAGGCATATTCTTCTTTCTTTGTATACATGACATTTAGAGTGTATTTGTTTTTTGTTAGCTTTTATAAAAGGTTTACACATTAGTTTTCAAAAATGGATTAGCAGAGTTTGCTAATTAAAGTTTTCTTGATTAGCAAATGTACCCATATGATGAGCAATGCTGTACTAATATCACCAGAAGTTACTTGTACCGGTGACTCAAAATTCGTAACAATACAGCAGTTGTGTACTGCAGAATTAATAGATTGGTTAGAGGAGTCAGGCCTTGCAAATTCTTTAATATTCTGCTAGACTTGCAGGTCGAGTAGCTTAGTTTACCTGCTCGACCTAAAAGAAATGCACTCGACCCATGGCAGCGGATGTAAACACATTTAAATGCACTTTCTGTAAAAAGGTAAATTGGTGCATGTCACCACAAACACACTTTCTTTGGCACACTGCTACAACCTAGAGGCCAGACATGCACAGTAATCATGTATTTGATATTTAATGCAAACAAAGGAAATGTTAAATAAAAGTTTCAAACATCCCCTGAAAATGGTATTCCCAATTCATAAAATCTACTTGACTATGCAAGTGGGAGGAAAAGACTTTGCAAGCCGGTCAAGTGGCACAGCGAGTAGAGCGCTTGCTTTGACATCCGTGCAGAGCCTGCTAACGCAGGTTCGAATCCCGGCGGGGCCAAACTCAGCCTTTCATCCTTCCGACGTCGATAAATGAGCACCACACACCGTGGGTGGTAATAAGCAGCGCTCAGATACCTGAGGGTTTGTAGCGCTATATAAATGCCAAATTATTATTAATTATTATGGATGAGTGTCTGTAAAGTGCAAAAGAATAGCTGCATGAATGGGCACACATAGATATGATAAAAAGGCTCTGAAAACTGTTTTACCAACTCTCGCCTGCAGGTACTAATATATAATGAAATCATAAAGCAAAGTGAGCTCTGGAGGCACAACCGTGTCGCTAGTGCAGTAGATCTGTAGCTGTACAGACTGGATGGAACTATTGATCACTACTTTGCATAAACATCTAGTTAGCTTATGTAGCAGGAAGTGAACTGGGAAAACTAGAGGGAATATTGTAGTTTGCAGCCATCTCGCTTTCAGGGTAGATGATATAAAGCAACAGGTTGATAAGATAGAATGTCATTGAGTATGGGATCAGCTCTTGGGTTGAGCATCAGTTCCACAGATGTCTGCAACCAGCAAGCTACAGAACTAGGTTTGCCATCAAAAGCATTTGGCCGTGTGACAATGTACATTTTCAAAAGTGTTCACTCATCAATATGATGCATCTTCCCCAAAAAAATGAAATATAGTTGACACATGAGATTTAGATATATTAACCTAAACATTACTGCTAAACATGGAGATGATGCAGTGATTTACAGTATCAATACTGTAATTATGCATTATGTAAGAATTTACATTTTAGGAATGGAATTGCATGACTGTCAAGTTAACACATACTGGTATTTGCCAGACTAGGAAATAGTTAGCTTAATAAAAGTATCACCCTGATTACTTCCGGTTTGCAAATATTTGAAAAAGAATAAGAAATTATTGGTAAGCACTCCCAAACAGGGCACTTGGGGAGGAGATGATTACTTCTGTACTCTCTCGCTCTCCTCTCCATTAGCCCCAGTGAACAAAGAAAAGAGGGTGAGGAGAACCTATAGGGAAAGAGAGGAATGCAGGGCAAGCTGTGCTTTCATTCAACAGGGTAGCTTCAATATCTATCCTCGCTACACAAGTGTCAATTTGATTAGCAAACCTACGGAGTTGCATAAAAATTGTTATTCAACACTGCTTATTTTATATCTTGGGTGCATCGTGGCTCCCTTGCCATCGACCTGCACGTGGGCTCTCATACCAACAACCAGTGAGACTTTATTCTTACCCTAGTTTATTCTTCAACAGGAATACATATTTATTTGTTAAGGAGACTCTTGGCTGATGGATGATGGACACTTAATATTTCCAACCGTAGTAGTACCAAGAACAGTCATAAATACACAGCCTTTAAGAACATGGTGGAGCTGCTGGGTATTTAACC
This sequence comes from Ambystoma mexicanum, assembly GCF_040938575.1. Classification (NCBI taxonomy): domain Eukaryota; kingdom Metazoa; phylum Chordata; class Amphibia; order Caudata; family Ambystomatidae; genus Ambystoma; species Ambystoma mexicanum. Next base: position 297,314,035 of record NC_090940.1, on the reverse strand, counting down.
ACAGTTGAGCCCCGCTTTTCTTTTTCTTTGGTCTCCGAACACAGAAGCGTTGCCTTGTTTTTCCTAACTGTAGAGAGGTTTTAACAGATGTTTTAGTTTTGTTGCTTTTATCTTCATATAAGAAAGAATAGTCTTCTCACCACGCTTTGGTACCTTGAAGTGAAGCTATGCAAAGAAGACTTGAATAAGATCCAGAAACTTGCCACACTGTCAATCTGTCTAGCTGTATCCAATTACTGCCGGGTTTTTTGGCCGATCAGAGAAAAATGTTACCATTCTGATTGCCAAACAATCTTTTAAAAACGTTTTAGAATTTTGGGTCAAATCTAGTACCCTAGATGATAGTGGATGTTTTATCTTGTATTATTTCTTTTAGTAATGCATTCCATGTGGCAGGTAAGCCACTGATATTAGATTATTCATTGCCATGATCTCTTAGGAAAATATTTAGGCTTGATCACCCCAAGTAGGGCAGGATGTACTTGGACAACGTGCACTTTTCCTCTGGACGTGTGAGCCATTGTAGTTGGGCCGGGCCGTTGAGGTGGGTTTGGGGTGAAAACTTGTATGAATTTAGTAAGTATTCGTGGGGCGCTTCCAGCCCCTCTACTTATCCTCCCCTTCCTTCTCTCATTGGACCTCTGCCCCCTAACAAATCTAGCCCTGTCTTCCCCACCCGGGAGTTGTAAAAATTGTCAAAGGTTACAGTAGGTGGCTAAGCACCGCCCCTTTAATCTGCGCTTGGCTGCCATACAGTATCGATGGTGCCCTACAGTCCAGAGTGTGTCAAATCATGTTTGGGGTCCGCGTTGTAGTGAAATCCTGGGCAGGTAAGTGATTAATCTTGGTTTTGGGGTAACCACCACCCCGTGGCAAGTTTGGGATGTATTGTCCTTGTAAATGCTGGCCGTCTCTTCATGGGAGGCAACCCCTGTCTTGGGGAGCAGTGTGCAGCATCCTAGGCAGCTGTGCAGGCTCTCCGCTGCCTGGTTCAACTCCTCTCTACTTGTGGTACTAGGAGGTTGGGTCACTGAAATTCTCTGGAGTGAGGAACTGGTAGGTCGCTGTCTTGCAGGCCGTGTGCTCAGACTTCGGCTGCCTCCTTGGGCCTAAAAGAAAGAGTAATAAACTGCACACCATGCTTTTCAGGAGGTATGGGGTGAACCAAGATGGTACTGTCAAACATACAGGCACATGGCAGGGGGGCGGGGGATGGATGCCCTTGCAACTGCCACATTCTCCCTCTGGGGTAAGAATGGCTCTGGCTTCCATCTTGTAGGCCCCACACCCCAGGCTGAGACGGCCCTCTTCCTCCCCCCCTTTTACATGGTCCGTTTACTACCCCGGTCTTTCCTAGTTAATATTTGGCCTCACATCTGTGTTTTTGAGAGGTGAATTAAACATTGTTATATTAAGCAAATGTGGTGGATGGCTTCTGCCCTAGCTAGTCAATATATGTGGAATCCAATGTGGTTATCAAGATTATTCTGTCTACCCTCAGTTTGTTATCTCAATCACTAACGCAGTATTTGAGGAGGGAGTGTGAGCGGATGTTTCAGATGTTCGTATGACTTTGCCTTCCCCTACACATCCATCTCATTCATTGGGAACAAAGGGAGATTGTCGCAGGGTCTCACACTTATTTGAAGGATGCAGGATTCAAATGTTTGACGAATGTGAAATAGAATTTCACAGCAGACAAACTGATGGATTGGAATACCTACACATTCAATATTGTGTTTTGCAGAAGAGTGTACAGGAAGGCTGCACTAGATCCCTCGTAGGATTTGTACATCCATTAATGGATTTCCTGGTATCCAATGGTCTTATTTCTTTTCTGTATAGAGTTCCAGAGTCCACTAGGCCTGGATGTACCAAAGCACATTGGGGGCAGATTTGGGTAAGACGTTCAAAGTAGAGGTTTAGCCAGCAATTCGGACCAGAGCCAAAACAGCCTCACTGTGTGTACAGCACAAGGAATTGTCTTTCATGTTAATTCACAGGTGGTGCCTGACCCCCACTAGACTACATGACATGTGGGAAGTATCTTGGTTACATGCTTGAGGGAATTTCAGGAGAAAGGATCCTTGCGACGTTTATGATTGTCATGCCCAGTTATACAGCCTTTCTGGTGTGTGCTATCGACTTGCGTCAAAGGGGTGATCAGGTGAGATCTACCATGGGATCCAGGGGTGTTTTGGGTTTACCCACGGACAATACATATCCCCAGTATGCTCGTATAGCGACTGGATGCTTCAATTATGAATAGAGCTAAGCTTGTCATTGGCATGCACAGGGGGAAAAATACTGTCAGGCTGTGTGACATAATAAGTCATGGCAAGTGGTGACCCTGGAGAGACTGACTGCAGACATTCAAGCTACTAATGTACAATTTCTGATATCATTACCCCCACTGGTAGATTTTCTTGCTCAGGATAACAAGGGGCTTTTGTCTCCAGTTCACTTTTTAGCAAGCAAAATGGCAATTCTCGAAGAGACTAGAAGAGACTAGAAGGGACTAGAAACTGTTTTCATGGTATCATTCCTGATAAATATTTTGCAGAGTAAATAATTGATGGTTGTGTGTGGAGAGTTAGTTTAATGAAGAGGAAATAGATTACACTGTTGGAATGGAGGTTCCTGTTTCCTTTGGATGGAATGGTTTTTGTCGCATGTAGCATGTGCTGATATACATGTTTGGACACATTTAACAAACTCAAATTGTTCTATTAAAAAATAAAGGAAAATTATTAAAGAATTTTGGAGTGGTCTTTGATTATGCGCTCACTATTTCCCCTCAAGTGGCCAGTGTTTAGGAAGAATTTTTCAATTTAAATGTTTTATTGAGAATCTTCTCTTTTCTCTCCTTCTGAGAAAGAGTATAGACGGTTGTAGATAGTGTTTTTCTCCTTGGCTTCATATATAGCAGCCTCCTGTTCTGGCCAACTATCTTCTCCAGTGTCTGTGGCCTTCAGAACATTACAGCATGGTTGCTCCTTCCCTTTGGTAGGTTTTAACACATATCGCTAACACTGCGAGCCAAGGGTCTCCTCTCTTGTGGCCATTGCACCTCAGGAAGCTACAAAATCGGCAGGCTGGAAACAAAAAACTACAAGAGGGAAAAACACAAACAAGTATTTTCCTACTATACACCATGTCTCTGGAACCAAGTTACCAACGCAGAGCAGACTGGGCCTCTTCACCTTCCTTAATCGCTGATGACATCACTCAATTTTAATTCTTCTGGGGAACACCCATCTCCCCAAATCAACTCCATATCCAGCTTTTTTGCTGCATCCGCTCTTTATAAATCCTATAAGTACAGGGAGGGCGAGAAAGAGAGATTAAAAGTGAGAACATGAGATGGCAGCTGTCTGCAGAGTACGAGTGAGCGTTGGAGACCAGACTGCTTTGTCATGTTAGGCCTTTGCACGATTTGCTACCACTGTTAATGCTTTATGCTTTGTCGCGCCTGTATCATGCCTTGCTAGACCATGTTATGCGATGCTGTATGGGGCATTACTGTTTATGCCACTCGCTAACCTTCTCAACATTCTACTTTCTACGTTATACTGTACTCTTCACAGGTTACATACTGTGATTCTACCCACTGGCATTAGCGCCGTGTTTCCCTCTGGAATTTAGCTCCTGTGTGTCCCACTGCGTTTACACCCCTCTGAGGTTCTACTCCCTTGGGTCTCGCTGTAATTTGGCCACCTGGTGCCCAAAAAAACACTTTTGTGTTTTTCTCTGATGCCCAATGTAATTTGCATCATTGGCTCCTAGATATCGCAGCATAACTCTGTAGCATACTAAGGTGCTCCTAGGACCCTATGAGGATGCTGCTCTCTCTGGAATACTTAACCTGAACTTCAATTGGGTACTGTTATCACCCTCTGTATACTTGGTAGCCACTGATGTTTCCTGCCTATGGCTTCCCCTCCTCCCCTTGTTCCACCACTCATCTGGGACCAGCCACTGCCAGAGACATGGGCCATTCAGGAGTGCCTCAGTATATATCCTCCAAAGTACGTTAACCAAAGGGTACCACTACCAACATGTCACCCAAGGTGTACCCTTATTGATAGGTTTCCATGGCCACTCGGTATGGATGCTCAAAGCTGCCCACGATTGAGAATACCAGCATATAGAGGTTTTGCCAAATTATGTTTACTTGGGCCTGATCGTCGATGGGATGCCACCTGGCAAATCACAATTGAGAATAATTGAGCATAAATTATCCAGAGCCATATCGCAGACAAGGTTAATGCTTTATAAATATGGCAAATCTTCCATTAAATCTGCCATGATGTATTCAATTCAGAATGTAATGCCTACGATTCTATATGGTTTGGAGACTAAAAAAATAATCTTGATGACCTATTTTAATAAATTAGATGCCAAATTTTGGAGACTTGTTCACTGAGACATGTACTCCAGGAGCATGGCTGCGTTATGAGTTGGGGCTCACCTCCCAAGTGGCCATTTATAATTGGCGTTTGTGTGCCCTATTTCGGAAATGTTTACTTTCTGTAAAGAATGACTCCATTTTGTCAATCTTTTCAAATTATATGTTGTCCTCATCACCTGAATTTGTACAAAACTGTGCTAAACATATTGAGTTTTGGCAAATGCATATATAACAATTGACACTCCTATTTCGAACCCGGACAGAGCCAAGGTTAAGATTTATGTGATGGATTGGATCGAAACAAGAACATAATGCCTCACATATAAAGAATTTAACGGTTTGGTCCAAAAAAATCAGGGATATAGAATCATATCTGTGCAGGGCTCCAACACTGCATATGAGAAGTGCAATTTTACGTCTGCGTTCAAATTTGTGGCCAACTCGACACATATTGGCTTGAAGAAAGATCATTAAACTGGAAGACATAATTGTTGTTTTCGTTGTGACCTGTTAACCAAGGAAATGTTAGAACATCTTATAGTAGAGTGTCGGTCCCTCACAGTGATGAAGACCCGTTTTGCTAAACACATGGCTTATTTTGGTAATATGAATCCTGAAAACAGGTGGATAGCGATTGTGGCTACTAAGGTTATGAGTTCACACAGCGACAGTAAATTTTATGAATGCTTTCAATTTGTTAGATCAGACTGAATGTCTGGCTAAGTAGTTGCGATAAGCGCAGATCCAGCAGTATTTGATGCTTTGATATTATGAATAATTCATGAAGTGAAAGCAATTAGCATGTTATTTTGATCTGAGATGAAACTATGTTGCACGCTGGTACATTGTTTTGAGCGGTTAGGCATGATTCATTTTATTTACTTTATTTTATTATGAATTCAATCCAAGTAGGTCGGTGAAATACAAATGCCTATTTTTACCATTTGTGTGATATTATATACATATGTTATATTGGCTATTGTATACATTATTTGATTTTAAATGTGTTGACATGAATGTGATTGTTTATTTGAAATTGTGAAATTAATAATTGAAAAAGTTGAGTAACATCAGCTAACTCAATAGCTTTTTTTTTTTTTAAAAAAAGCTGCCCACTACGCCCTGCACTTAACCTCCCTGCACGAACACTTGCAAACTCTATTCGCAAACATAGCAAACACATGCCAATTAATCCACTCACACAACAATGGAATATTTGTACTTTTATAGTAGATTATAGGGTACCACATGTGAATCAGTCCCTTGGAGGAGATGGGATTAGCCATCCAACAGACAAGAAACAGAATGCTACACCTCTATAATCAACATGTGTATCACTGTTCCGGCCAATGCATCTTTGAACTATGGCTATGCAGGGCTTCCTTCTTGACACACATGGTCTGTGATCACACGACACCTACAAACAGACCAGACCTACATGCAGACCTCAGGGTACTTCTGGTCTGTGCGCATCAACCCAACATCAAAGCGATCTTGCATTCTCCCTCTTAATATGCGTTATATGTTACATGTGCATGCTTTACATTTAAGCAGTTGTTGAGAGTTGAATATAAAACCAGCAAACCAGTATTTTTCTTTTGTTTCAAGAAATAGTGACATGTAGGATATTCTAACACATTTTCTCCTTTAAAGGTGTGTTCAAGAATTGGTGAAGTACCGCAAACCACTGAAGAGCATTTATCTCAGTTGTATGGGAAACCAATTTACCAGAGCCATCGCAGCACACTTAAAAAAGCACCGTACCTCCGATTCAGCTCTCCGTCCCCCAAATCAAAACCTCAAAGACCGAAAGTTGTAGAGTGTGTCAGAGGTAAGTCATATATGAAAACAAATACAATCCCTGAAATGTGTAATGTATGCAATGTCCATTTATACAGGTTTTCCTTTACTCAAACATTCTTTGAATGTAACATCACACAAGTTTGTTTAACCTAGGTAATAACTGAACTTTTCTTTTGGATATACTACAGTGTATGCCTTAAACCAGGTCATGAAAGTTCCCTTCAAACGAGTTCAGTTATTAAAGGTTGAAGAAAAGTAGTGTGTGCTCTTGCTAAGTGGAAGAGTGTCACAGATGGCTCAACAAGCACTCCAGGTCTTCGTGACATTTCACATGTTTTTATTAAGAATGTAATGAACCGTGTGGCTGTCAGTCTTTCTCTTCTAGTAAAGCCCTTTCCTCCCTAACCCAGGTTAGTAAATATAGATTGATACCCTACTGTCCAAGTTCCGACTTCCTGTGGAGATGTAGACCGAAAGGCAATTTACTTTTTCTCTCTAGACTCCCTCTGTAACTCTAAACTGTGCCCTACTCTATCCAGCGGGTATTCATTCTATATATGGCAGGAGATTGTGCCTTCCAGACACTGTGCCGACTCAGTCTCCTTTCTATTGCACTCCTATTTTCCTCACCCTCTCGCTATCTGATGATCTTCTCTCACTACTCTCCTGGTTCTTCATGCCTCTCACTCTACTCCCTGCATATTAGGCCTATGTCTTTCTGATGTCTTTTACTCCTTGTAAGTCTCTCCTCCACCCTTCAATGTTACTACTTGCTCCACCTCTCTAATACCCCCTCCCCTCCTCTCCACTACTACTCCCTCCTCCACTGTACTACTTCCTTCTCCACACTACTACTACCACTCCATCCACATTTACCTCTGTGTGTAAGTGGAAGGAGGGTGTCAAACACTTTGCAGTAACTCCTGTGAGAAACCTGAGGATATTCTCCCAAATAGACCCCCAAGAATCCCTTATTCAGGTGGCCAGGGAAGGGCTGGCCCTCTCAGATCCCAACCCTGGGAGTGGACAAGCGAGGAAGGATCTTCTGGGTAGGGGAAATCCGGGGTTATGCTCGGAGGTAATACCCCAGGCGAGACGCAGTACACCCAACCATATGACGCCTTTTCCCCATCCTACTCAGTAGGGTATCTAGAAACAAACTCCCTGCCCCCTTTACAGACACGGACACCTTCTTACGCATAACTCACAAAGAGCGAAAACGGATTAACACCTCCCTACCTGACATTCCCTCTGTTATCATACACCATTTCAGAACCCATACTGTTACTACCCCCTCGGTCACCACCCCTCCCAATACCAACAGATACCAAACCGGAAGCAAAACATAGGAGTAACGGGAGAAGAAAAGTACTTATGCCACCCCGTGCCCTACAACAACCCATTTGTACCCAACACTACAGGCACCCCCTTCACCCTGACGAAAACCCACGTGGTTTTTCCAAGTATTCTTCCCATAATCCATCCACTGGTTTTCCCTAAAACCACTGGGATGAGGAGGAGAGAGATTGGGAGGATAAGGATTACCCATAGGAATCTTGGGCCATTAACTCATATGGATGGCCGCCATGTTGTCCCGCTAACGAGGACAGGCAGGGTCAGACATTCCCTTCCAACCACTCACACCTTGATACAATAATTACTCCAAGGAAGTATCAAAGGCAGGCCAGAAAAGTACTCTTTGAGCGAGGTAGGTGTGCTAGAAGGTGCAGGAAGCCAGAGGAAGAACAGAAGAGCTGAAGAGAGGAGGCACATGCACTCAGCACTTCACTGGTCTCAACGCGATGCCAGCATTCGGGACGTAAAGATTGGGCCTGCCTCTTGCATTGGTACAAATCACCTGAGAGCAATCTCCCGATTCTCAAGGAACCTGGACCAATCATCCCCGTATTAGAGAGAATTGTCAAAGAACTCATGAAAGGAGTTTTCTTTACACTCCCACCAGTGTGAGATTTTCTCTTAGGTGTGGAACGCAGTACTGGCAAAAGTGGTCGCGACATTACCGCCTTCCATCGGCAGACCTTAAATATGTCTCTTGGAGACCTCATAGTAGCCATTAAATCGGCATCACAGGTAAGAGAAATGCTGCTTTCGCTGCCAATGATCCCTGTCTTGTGAAGACCATGTTCTTTGAACAAAGTCTAAATTCTTGAAGGTGTGATTTGACTTTCAGTACAGTAAACCTGATGCCCCCCACACCCCTCTCCGTTCTTTGCCAGCGTATGTTTTCAAGTTTTGCGGTAACTTTCCCACAAGCAATTCAATTGCTGTTTGGGCAGAATTATGAGTATTGGAAAGGCTTTTTAATGGTGTCACTATTGGAAAGCATATTTAATAGCATTGTTTTACTAAATAAGTAAATTTGATGGATTGCCATTAAATATGCGTTCCAATAGCGACAAACAGTTGCACTGCCTTTCGACACTCATAGTTCTGCCCAAACAGTATTTGCATTGTTTGTGAGATGCCACCTCGCCAGCTTGAAAATATACGCTCTAAGCAGAGACAGATTTGTTAGTTTGCATTTTGTTGGGACACCCGTCCATAGTCAAAATGGTAGGGAAGTCATGGGCGAACAAAGCAGGCCCAGTGCCTTTTTTCTGGAAGGCTCTGGCAGCCATATTCCACCCAGTCATATGGATTCCCCACACAGCACCAGGTCGGGAGGAAGGTCGTCATTCTATGTCCTGCCCCCAACTTGTTGCGTAGGTGGGTCCTTCCTGGTTGTTTGCAAGCGGGTCAGAACATAACTTTCTCAGATGAGGCAGCCCTATAAACAGACCTATAAACCAGGGTCCCATCGAACAGCGAAATGCTGAATACTGCATGTTCCAAATCTGCCATTGCATTGCCGAAGCCTGGACACAAGCAGACTCACTCCTGTGGATCTGCACTGTAAAGGACGGTTCCTCTATTTTCTTTCCCCCGACTCACCAAGGATTAATCTATGCTTACCAGACTCATTTTGGGGCCTTTAATCTAGGATCACCCTTCATACTGGTGGCTAACAAGTGGCTGCAGACCTTTTATCTTGTGCCAGACAACGGGACCTCTTTTCCTCTGTGACCAAACAGGATCAAGACAGACGATTGCTCTGTTTTTCATCAATGGTGCTTTGGGCCAGGTGTAGACTAACGACCGGTACACCCCACTTCTATTGAGAAACACGCTAAGCGAGGGTTCAGGTTTCATGACTGTTTTTGACTGTGTTTTCTCTCTTTCGTCCGCTCCTCTTTTATAGAGCCATGTTTGTTCTACAACGGCATCAAATCAAAGCACCCCTATTTTATGAGAAAAAGTAGCCAAACTCGATGGGATATTCCTGTCACCTTGTTTCCTGAGAGAGTCCCACTACCTGCCAGGCAAGGCCTGACACAGAAAAGCCAATAGTTCTGTTAGGGTATCACAGATGGCCTCAAGAGCACACTAATGCTCAGAGATCAAGGGTGTCTATTTCAATCTTTTTTAAAAGAGCTATGAATGCTATCCCTCCCTCTCTCTCGTCTAGGAATGGACAATCCCGCCTTAGCAGAGGTGTCCCTAAATCCTAGACTGACACTAAAGATCGGTATGCCATACCATCTAAACGTTATCTTCCTTATGTTGATGGCCTAAAGGCAAACCCATTAACTAACTAGATTTCGTCAGGAAGCATTCTACTTCAAGATTCCTGAATGATAAGCTACAGGGTTTCTGGCTTTGCAGAAGATATAGTGGGACTTGAGTGTCAATCTGGTGTTTCTTGTTCAATATCTGTCGGTCTTTGTTCCTCTTTCTATTCTCTTCCCTTCTGTTACGACCATCCTCCCTTCTCTCTCTCCATGACTCTTCCTTCTCTGTCCCTCCGATGTTCCTCTCCTATGGTCTACCTCCATCCTCCGATCTTACTCCTTTCCCTTGACCTCACCAGTGCTTCTTTTCTCTCTCCAACCTACAACTACTACTTCCTCCTCTCCACACTACTACTAATCTCTCCTCTCCACACTACTACTACTCCACCTCAACAATACTACTACTTCTACCTCCACACCATTACAACTCCTCTACTTCTCTTTTCACACTGTCGCCCCTTTCACTTACTCGCTACTCTCTTATCAGTCTCACTCACACCTTGCATACACACTAACGACATAGTACCACATTCTCTCATCAGCCAATACCTCATCTTCTCTATAAACCGCCTCCACACACCCCTACACCACATTGCCTCCTTTTGGTCTCTTGGTACACCTCCTCTGACCTGAACATCACCTCTGTTTCCTGTGTCCCCTTTAATCCCCCCACCCCTCCTTCCTCCATTGGTTATCCCCTGCTAGTTCCCAGGGCCAGTCATTGCCGGCCTTCCCCTTCAGGGAGGTCTTACCTTCGATAAAATACCTTTATGGAGGTGAAGCCCCACCCCATTCTTGCTTGCCGCAGACGTCCTAGTGCGTGTGAGTGTTCCCAATGTCCGTTGGACTGCAGTCCTTGCGGCAGAGCTGCTCCAAAGCTGTTAAACTTGAGCTTTGTTCCGGTATGGAGCAGATTAGATAACAGAATTCTGCGTATTCTGACACTTGTTGTGGTTGGATGTGCGGCGTCTCGTCATTATGCTGCGGTGGTGGTGTGCTGGTATGCAGTCCCTCTCAACAGTGGCACTGCTGGCAACCCATACTAGCACATAAAGACAGGACAGGGGCTGGGGTCCTCCTAACCACCACCTTACCCCTCTGGTGTAGGACTGTCTCTCGCTTCCACCCTGGTAAGCCTCCCACCCTTAGGTTTAGGTGGGTCCCTATCCACTCTTGCTAGGGTCAGGTTATTGGCCCCATCACGTAGGGCCTGCTTCAGATCTCACTGAGGATAATGGCTTGTTCCTGCTACTTCAAGGTTCACATGAAGCCAGCAAGTGGGCACAGGCTCATCATGGGCTGCGCAGTACTCTGTATATTCACAATGACACAAGTTCAAAATGATGTTATTATGAAGAATTTGCACTCTGTTGCGTACCAGAAGGAGGACTCGGACTATTATGTGCCATGTTAACAGTTTTTATTCAAATATTAAAAGAAACCACCTATCTTGCCCAACCGCTATGAGGGAAGTTTGTCCTGAGCCAAATCCTTTTCAAGTAACTGGCCCTACCACGTATGAAAATGTAACCAAAAAAAGGGGGAGGCCGGAGCAGTGGCCTCTGTCTTCGGTTTTCAACCTGGTTGATCACTTGGATCTCTGTTTCTTCAATAAAACAAAAGTTCAATGTCACAAAACAAAGTTAATTTCCATAGGTTTGAAAGTTCGTCTGTTCGTCTTTTATGTTAACGGATATGTATACTGTGTGTGGAGTGGTCCCCTGGCGCTCTGGCAGATTTAAAAATGAAGAGGGTAGGATCATTTAGTAGGGTGTAGCAGGATAAAGGTAGAGCGAGATTTGTGATGTTCTGTTGGCAGCTTCAGTTCGGTTAGCACCGTTCGCTGAGCATGGGTGCAGTTTACGGATCTGTGGGCTCCCATGTGCTGTTGTGCTTGACTGTGTGGTTTGTTTTGTTGTTGCAGTGTAGTGAAGTACTTGCGATTTGCAGTGCAAGAGAGTGGTTGTGTTTTTTTAGGGCTTGAGAGTTGTGTGCAGAGAGTTGTGGTTTTAGCAGATTGGTTAGTGGGTTATCCCGTTCTTTCGGGCGTCTGTGTTGGGTGTCTTTTTGCCTTGCTCTCTACTGGAGTGTTCTTCTATGGCTCTTTCACCTGGTTCTGCTTGAGGCGGTGGCCTATCCCTGTGGCTGTCTAGTGATCTGTGGGCGTTAAAGGAGGTGAGGGCCTCCCCCACCCAAGGTTGAGATTGCCATGGTTATGGGTTACTCTTTGATCATAGAAGCGCTCTGCCTGTTCATCATCTCCCTGAGCTCCTAGTGCGTGGTCCCCTCCCTATGAATTCTAAGCACTCACTGTCCTGTTTGGTGTTCGTGATTGATGCTCCTTCGTCTTTGGCTTGGGAGGGTGAGTCCTGGGGATTTTTCTTTCGTCAGTTGATTCCGTCTGGTTCTGTGGTGAACAGCCAGGTTTTGAGTAGTTTCCTGAATTTTAGGTGGTCCTTTGTATTTTGTGTGTCTTTCGGGAGGGTGTTCCAGGTTTTTGCTGCCAGGTGAGAGAAGGAGGATCCCCCTGGATTTTTCCTTGCGTGTGGTTTTGGTTGTAGGTGGATGTTGCTTGATCTGAGTGTTCTTGTTGGTAGGTAAATTGTTATTTTCTTTTGTAGGAATTCTGCTCCTTGGCTGCTGTTTGCTCTGTGCGTTATGCACATTGTTCTGAACATGATTAGTTGTTTGATTGGAAGCCAGTGTAACATTTCAAGCGCTGGGGTGATGAGGTCTCCTTGCAATCATTTGAGGAGGAGTTAATGTTCGATAACGCAGTTCCCAACCTCACTGCAGGTTCTATTTGTCGAACCATTCTATCTTCCATACGGTTTCCTCTTCCTTTGGAAATCTTAGGGTCTTCTTATACAATTTGCACAGGTTCGATTCAGTGTTTGAAACCCTCCAGGTAATCTTTTTTTTACAGTTCTCTTTCCTAGTCCTCGTGAATCTAGGACTCCCCAAGTCCTCTGAAAGGCTTTCTTTTTCTCGATCAACAAAATTCACATAGGGTGCTTGCCGACTCTGGGTTATCATGCTCCCGTAACATTGTCGGCTTTCCCAGCCTTGATGCAAAGTGTTTGTATCCCCTTCACTCTGACTCACATAGGGCTTGTCCGTTGGGTTTCTCAGAGTCCCATAATCGTGTCAGCTTTTCCATCTTGCATTGAAAGTGTAAGTGTTCATAATTTATTCAATCTGATTCACATAGGCTGTTTGCCTGTTTGGGTTTTATCTTGCTCCCTGAACCCTTGTGGCTTTCCTAGCCTTTGATATCAGTTTCTCAATTTCTTAAGGCTCTCCGAAGCCCTATGTCCATCTGATGGGCTAGCTTTTACTCTGCTTTGGATGATCAGGCTCCTGTAAGGTGATTGGCTTCCCCAGCCTTGATTATCAATGTTCATACCTCTCAATTGTGTTCCCTCTTCGGGAGCTTTTGCTTTGCTACAGTTGCTCGTATTGGCAGCAAATACATTTCTCGTGCGGGGCTCAGAGATCCGGGCTCCCTTCTGTAGTCTGGTCTCAGTATTGATTACCAAGCCCCAGGCCCGCAACAGTGTCCTTGTGGTCCCGCCACCAGATGAGACAGTTGCTTCTGTCTCTTTCCTGTCCTTGGCTTCCTGGTCGGTCAGGACGCTAGTCTTCCATCTTGCCAGCGACTTGTTCTCTCCCCATGCTACCGCTAGCTATTTGGTGAATCCCAACAAAAGTATTCAAAACGGGAGTAATAAGAGTCTTTTCAATTCCCATGTAGACAGATAATGTATGCTGGATTGGGAGTTCCTTATCGGAATGGGAGATCTTGTCCTTGACAGTGGAGTCCAACCTAGTGAGGCTGCACTTGCCCATACCCCTAGGGAGGGTCTTGCTGAGCGAACTCGCCTCCCTAGCCTCAAAGGCGATGGCTCCCCTCTGGAGAGAAGGGACCATTTGTCCAGATTCGTCACAGCTCCCAAATTGGAACTGGCGTCCTGGCGCCAGACCATGGCTACATTTGAAAGCAACCGTTTGACAAAGGAGATTCAATCTCATTATGGGCTGGAATCCTGGAAGAAGGGTGAGCTGGGGGACAGCGTTGTTTTGTCAGGCAGAGGAGGTAGCTGACCTGTCCACAGATCAGATAAATGTTAATGGTTTGGACACCCCATCTGAGCCTGACCTTATGCATCCACTCCTGATGAGCTTGTGAGTGTGCCCTTTCAGGTGTTCGACAAGTAAGGAATAACTGCCCCTTCTGTTACAAGAAGATACTCTTTCTTGGAGATCCTGGACTAGGGAGCACCCCATGGGGGACCCTGCTGCTCTTCCACTTTGCCCCTCCTGCCTCTATTTTGAGTATTTGGGAAAAGCCTGCTTCACCTGATCCATGTGCCATGTTTTGGCTAAAAAGCACCGGCTTTCAACTGCAGATCCTGGCTTTTTGTGTACTGTCACATGGCCGAGGGAGCAGACAATTACTGACACCGGAATACAGTTAAAGGGCTGTATTAAACAACATTTAAATATAAGACTATTAAAGGGGAATTGGTTCAGGATTTCTGTAACTGAAGATTTCTTGGTAAACTTTGTCTTAAACTCAGGAATATATAACAAGGTGAGAAAATAGAGACATACGGAACGTTCCAGATAGGAAGGTCTCCTGCTTAGAGAGATCCAGAGCTTAATTCCGATCTTGGGGACCACGAGACCTCTGTCTCTCCCTGGATTTAAGGCTGCCTCCATTTGCCAAATGTTCTAAAAGTCCTCCCATTCTTGGGGCACTCCTTCTCTCCATGACTTACCCCCCTCTTCCAGTGCCAAGTGGCTCCCTCCTCTAATCCTAGAAGAGGGCATGTGTAACAAAGTCTCTCTCTTTCTCAACTGTATAGCACAACCCTCTTCTGGGGTCACAAGCCTCCATTTCCCCTCACTGGAGCACACCCAGCTTCTGGGATTACAGGGATCACCTCTTCCTCACTCGAGCACACCCTCATTCTGGGGTTCAAGGGTTTCTTCTCCCGCTCACTGTAGCACACCCCTTTCTGGGCTCTCCTCTCCCCCACTGGAGCACACACCTTTTCTGGGGTGCAGGATCTCCTCCCTCTCACTGAGCACACCTCTCATATGGGCTGAAGGGTCCTCTGCTCTTGTGCTCTCCGCTTCCTGAGCAAAGTCCTCTCCTCAGTGGCAAGCCAATAGGACACTGTATGCGGATCGTAGCATCTGTTTTAAAGTCTTCACTATCCCACCATTGGCTGAAGCAAACTTACAAATTGATTGGATTATTGGTTTCCTAGTCCAGGCCAGGTAAAAAGTCTTTAAAAGTTTTGTCACCGCGCTTACATACAAGCCGCGCCTAGTGCAACAGGCCCAACGAGCTGCGGATAGAGACCAGTCGCAGACGAGCGAGGAGCAGGCCCCGGAGGATAGCCAGTTACAGGACTTGGAGACGTAAGCCCGGAGAAGAGTGGGGATGTCGAACCGAGGTAGGAGGAGACAGGAGCGTATGAGCCCTGAATCGGACCTGAGGGGGGGGGGGGGAAAAGGGACAATCCACTGTGAACTGTTGGGACTAGGAAGTGGGTTTGGGTGCCGGGGGATAGACGATGTTATATTTATGCTGTGATAAAGTGTTGATTAGACATGTTAAACTGTTCTCCTGTATGCCAACCGAAAATAAACAAGTTAAAAAAAAAAAAAGTTTTGTCACCATTTTGGATTTCTTAACATGTTTCCCCCAGTGCAGGAGCTGGTGTTTGCCTATTCTGCTCCTGCTTTGTCTCCTGTCTCTCCCACTGCACAGAAGTTTGTTGTGCGAGTTTCTCAGGTTCAAAATGCCAACACAAGGAACAGGTAAACCTAGAGTAAATTCCCACCTATGCAAAATGTTTCCTTTGGGGAGTGGGGAAGAAAGCATTTTTCCTTAAATTCTGAAGATTCAGAGGGAGGCAGAAGGGTTTCTCCTTCACAGGCACTACTACTACTACTACTGCTGCTGGGGGTTGGTGTAATTGTGTTAAATTAGGCTTTTCCCTTGGATGATCCGCACATGTTGACTATAGGACCTCAATGGATGTGCTTGTGGTTTTTCATAGCATCTCTTTCTGAATCCCTGGGAGATATTCTTGAATTCGCTCTGGGGTGTGGATTCTTAAGCCACATGAATAGAGATGCAGTCCCGGATACCCTGTTACTTTGGGGCTGGTATTTCTGAATCAGTTGCGCTCTTAGGGGGTTTGAGAATTGTTCAGGACTGGTCACAAAATCATCAATTTGGCCAGATGCGCTTTCAAGTCCTTGAAATGATTCAACCTAATACAGAAGGAAATCTTAACAAATGACTATGATACGTAGAGGCATTCAGGAGATCATGAGCACTTATTCAACTAACTTCTCCCTCCCCTCCTCCCTTCCCCCTTCCACTCCTGTGTGGCCTCCCATTCTCCCACTCCTGTGTGGCCTCCCATTCTCCCTCAGCCTTTCTTTCCTCCTTAGCTTATCGCATCAGATGAGGTCACTAGGGTTGTCCGTTCTTTGAAGATATCCTCCAAACAAGTTTCCCCCTATTCTTCCAGAACTATTCAGGACAAAATTGGCTCCCTTGCCCCAGCACTTTTTGATTTCTGCAATTACTTTCTTGCCACATGTTCTTCCCCCTCTTCACTCAAGCGCTGTCTTGTGCGCCCCCTCCTGAGAAAGCCTTATGCCGACCCATTGTGTCTGGCCAACTACCACCTCATCTTTATTACCCCCTTCCTCGGGAAACTCCTGGAGAAGCTGGTCCTCCCACGACTGACCCAGCATACTGGGCTAGCTGGTTGCCTGCACAACTATCAATCTGGTTTTAGAGCATCCAGAGGCACAGAAACTGCTCTTCTGAATACCTGTGAAGAATTGCTCGCATCTCTTGACACTAACTCTCCCGCTCTTCTCATTCTACTTGATCTCTCCTCTGCATTTGATATGATCAACCATTCCATTCTCATAAAACACAATACTTTTGGTATCTCGGGGCGGGCACTGGACTGGCTGACCTCCTTCCTCACTGACCATCCCTCCCAGGTCATCATGGGCTCTTTCTCTTCTCCGACCTCTATCTTCACTTGCAGCTTTCCCCAGGGCTCGGACCTCTCACCCTGGCTGTTTAATGTCTAGCTTGTCCCGCTTGGCCACCTTATTTCCACGTTCTCCCCTCAACTCCAGTGTAATGCAGATGACACCCAACTCTTCTTCAAACTCCCCTCTTATCCTCATTTACCATACCTGACTGCCTATCTGCCATCCAGTCCTGGTGTGCCTCTAATGATCTCAGCCTCAATGCTAGCAAGACTGAGATCCATCCTATTGGGACTCCTACTCCCTCTTTTTTCTCTTCACTCTGGCCACCCTCTATGGGCTCTTCCCCTTCTCCTGCTTCTGAAGTCAGAAACCATTGAGTCATCTTAGACTCCTCTCTCTCTTTCCTTCTTCACATCCTGGACCTTGCCAAGAAGTCCTATTTTCAACTCCTCCTCCTCCCAGGTATCCTGCCTTTCCTCACTTTTCCCCAGAAGCTCAATGTCTCTAGAGCTCTGGTACTCTCTAGACTGGACTATTAAAACAGCCTCTTCCTTAATCTACCCTCTTCCTCCCTCCGTCCCCCCAGCTTATCCAGAATAGGGCTGCAAGACTTATCCTTGGCCTCAAGCCCAGGGACTCTATCTCTCCAGCCCTAAAATCTCTCCACTGGCTCCTGGGTTGCTGCAGTGATCAAATTCAAATCCCTCTGCATTATCCATAAGGCTACCTGGGGCCAGGGTCCACTCTATCTACAACCTGCTCTCCCCCTAAATCTTTACGCTCATCCGGCTCCAACTCTGTGTGTCAAGTGCTTTTCTAAGCAGTGAGCTTTTGGCAGTTCTCTCTTGTCAACAGACTTCCTCCTCTGGAACAGCCTCCCCCTTCCTCTCTGTCTTGAGCTGGATCTCCTCAAATTCCAGAAGCTCCTCAAGACTTTCCTCTTCAACTCCTTTTTCCTCCTCTTCCTTCCATGTTAATAACCCCTCAGTCGCTGAGATTGGTGGCCTAAGCCTTTGTGTCCTATGGGTCCTGGCCTTCCTCCCAGTCACCCTCAGCCTTCCGCCCACTCCCAGCACTTGCCTTTGGGTACCTACTGGCCTGTGTTATCACAGGCCTGCACTTATATTGGCAGGTGATCACCCTTTACCACGTGATCTCTAGCAACCACTAAACTGTTGCACTCACCCGACTCCTTGGCACTTCCCTCTGTGGAATACCCAGCACTTATTCCCTTCTCTTGTCCCTTCTCTCTCTTGCTCTTGCATATTCTGAATGCTCATAAGGCCTAGTAGGACCACCTCTTTCATGTCCATCGGTTTATTCTATTTGCCTTTTGCTCACATGTTCCCTCTCCGTTTGCCCTGTGAGCAAATTCAAACACAATTTCTTGATGTACAAGTGCCTTACAAACGCACAATAAAAATAAATGTAAAAAAGAGTTGACAGGCTCAATGCCATGATAAAAGAAAGGTATCGGGTAATAAAATCACGGCAAAAATGTCGCCAGTCACAAAAATCTGCGTAAAAAGGAGTGTTTTGACCCCATTATACCATTTAAGGGGGGGCGGGGGTTGTGCAGGTGCCCCCCCCCCCCGCTCCCCTTAAATGGTATAATGGGTCCACGGGTTGCGGGGGTGTCCCCCGCATCCTTCACATGATTGTGGCAACAAAACCACGCCATTTTTGTTGCAATATTTTGTATACACGGCCATTTTTGCCACGATTTTAATACATGGAACAAAAAGAAAGAACATCTTATATAAGGCCCAGTACAAGATTATTACCCAATTGTTATGATCCTGAAAATGGGACAAGATAAAACAACTATGTGCATCCGGGCGTATAAATGTCATCAGCGTTGTCTGAAACATGACATTATGCATTACAGTACGTAATGTCATCATAATGACATCTCTAAGCGCCCATTTGATTCTTCTATGTGTTTTTCGAGAGTGCAAATGTACACGCTTGTTTTAAGAGACACTTTTCACATGAAGACACCTTCAAAACATGTGAAGGTAATACATTTTATATTCGTTTTTCGTTGCTACATTGAGTTTGACTGTGCCAAAATGTAGGCAACGTCAATGAAATAATGATCTATATTTGGATTCGGTTTTATCCATCCCTGCATTCCGGTAGAACCTTTTCCTTTAATGCAAGTTCTTTGCATCAGTGATTGTGATACATCAAATGAATAGCTTTGCTATACCTTTTGCAGCTTTAATTAAATTGAATTCATGAGAAACCAAGGGTTTACATCATTTATATCTCAACATACCAACAAAGGTCAGCGATTATCTTATCTACGAATTATAACACTATTCTATTATATACACTTGAATAATAAATCACCCGCCCCTTATTTATCTTACATGCCTAGAGGTTTAAATAAGCCAACACTCCTCCTTATGAGCCATATAGAGTGGCGAAACATATGTAGAGGATGTAACAACTGAAATGTAATCAAGAGGATATACCTAATGAATGCAACTAAAGGAACACTTTTAGGGTATGTGCCAATTGAAATTTAATGTAACATAAACTGAGGATGTATACATTGAAATCAAATAGGCTGTACAAACAATGAAGTTGAACTAAATGGGTTAAGAGGCACATACATTGAACCAAAATCAATGGGGATGAAGTAAAAGGACTACATAACTTTCCTTGCATGTGAGAAAAAAGAAATGATATATTTTGATTAATTCTTTCTTTTGAACATTCAGCATTTAGGACAAAATCAATCTCTTAGAGAGACCGATCTACTGACTTTCTTTTGATGTTTTTATCGAAAGCATCAGCAGGGTACAGCATGTCAGTAACATAACATTCAATAACATGTCAGAAAGCAAACCGTTCTGCCTCGGCAAAAGCAAAGCACATCCCAGGAAACCAACACAAGTTTCAGGATAGCGGTGCCATTCACCTAAAAAGAGAAGGTGCAGCATCGGTACATGACATCAACAATGCTTCCTGTGCTTTTATGACACACTGCCCCCATGCAGCAATGAAAAGAACCCCTCCCTCATCCCCCACTTAGACAGTCAAAGACAAAGGGCCAAGCATCACTTTCGGAAGATAGCATTGGGTAAACGGGACAGCAAGACAATAGGAAAAGGGGGCTGCTTCATGAGTGGGTTTTCAGCCCTCCAGGAAGCCAGCCCCTGGCCCAGCAACATTGATACATAGAGAAATGCCCCAGGCGTGCGCTAACAGTTTTGGGCAGAGTAATATTCGAGGAAGGGGGAACCATACCATGTCCACATGCACATGCGTCTCCAGCAGAATTACAGTCAAACTCTCCATAACATACATTTCATGCGCCTTCTAAAGTTATTCCCGGTGTGTGGCCAGATTATGGCTTTCCTGCCTTGCCAGGAGGGCGGACATCGCCTTTAATGGTCCGCCAGCCCGAGCTAAGGCCTCGTCTGCAGTGCAAATGGCTTTCACATTTTTTCATCGGGAGATCCGCACTGCCTGCTCAGCCGATCTCCCAATGAAAAAACATTTTATTATAAAAGATGGCCACCACCATATTGAAAAGAGACTAAGGGCCTCATTACGACCCTGGTTGTCCAGAAAGAACGGTGGCGGTAAAACCACTGCCACTGTTGTTTCCGGACCGGCTGATTAAGAGTCCTGCAGTTGGGAGGTGTCACTCCCGCCAGGTCTGACCTGGCAGGTTTAACACCACCCGCCTGCAGGTGGACATGGAAACACCGGTTCTGTCATAGACGGAACCAGTGTTTCCATGGTCCCCATCCCCATTCCGCCTCCGGAATTACTGGGTCATCGGGGTTGTAATGCCCCAGTGATTCCCGGGAATCACAGAGGCGGAATGGTAATACGGGTCCGACGGTAGCCTGCAGTTTTTTCCGGCATGGTTACCGCTGGACTCGTAATGAGGCCCTAAGTCCCTTTTCCATGTCTATCGCGGCAGCCAGAATGGAAGAGCGCCGGGAATGGAGTGCAATGCTGCAGTCCCACAGGTAAGTGGAGGGCATGGTGAGGGGAAATTGGGTCATTTTATGGGTGTGGGGGGGCAAAAAGGAGAGGCTCCCTGTTGTCTGACTTCATTGAAAGAAGAAAAAAAAGCACCGCCCAGGGAAGGGCCTCGGGTGGCTGGAACAGCAGGCAGGGATTGAGTATTCACGCCCGCTGTTCCAGTGTGAATACACCTTTTCCAATGCAGTGTCACACACATGATCCGCCAGGAGCAGTTTCCTTTGCATGTGAGGCAACATCCTAATCATCCCCACTTTTCTCTACTCCAAACAAAACGAATAGCGGGTCCAGCTTCCTTCTAATGCCATCAATCTCCCTGACCCATCCCAAAACCTCCTTCCAGAAGAGACTCGCCAAGGGACACTCCCACCACGTGCCAGTAAGTACACCGCTCACAGCACTTTCACGTAGGGCACTCACATTAGGATACATCTTTCATAGTTGTGCAGCAGTCAGATACCACGTAAACGGTATCCTAGCATTATGTATTTTATATTGTTACAATTGAGGACGACCAAACCGCCCTATTAATAACTCCCCAAACATCCCTGTTCTCTGGGAGCTGAAGGTCAGAAGACCATTGCAGCTGCGTTCTTGCTATCCCCAGATGCCCCTGCATCAGCAGTGCCTTGTATGCTTGCGAAATAAGCCCTTTAGACCCTGTATGCATATTAAGAATATGCTCAAACCGCGTCGGGTGGTGCTTTAGGTCTTCACCCCAACTCACGTCTGTCATGATCTACTGACTTTTTATACTTTTCTCTTTATTGTATTAACAAAAATATGCTTGAATGAAATAAAACACTTCATTAGATCTCAAAGCACAAGAATATTTCCTTTTCTCCATAATAAAATGTTTATTTGGGACTGTGCTGATGTGGTCCATCGAAAATCACATGCAGCTATAGATCACATATGTAAGAGTAAAAGTGCATCTGGCTCCCTATCATCTGCCATATTTCTATATTATACATTGTTTTTTTAATTAAAGCAAAATATTTAAATGCACCCAATGCTTAAAAGGTTTTATCTCTGCATTGGTTGCAGTTAGTCTAAACTCTTGCAGTGCCAGCGGAGTAACAGGACATTAAAGCATAAGCAGAAAAGAAAAAATATTTGTTGGGGGAAGAATTAGTTAGAATTTGATAGCTATTTTAGAGTATTAAAAAATAAAGAACATAGTATATCCATAATTGATGGATAGGAAATTGTTCAAGTGAAATCGCGCATCAACCCAAGATAGACTTACAAATTAAAACCCAAAAAGGTTTTACATTTAACGTGATTCCTTCTGCTTATTCAAAAATGGTTTTGGGCTACCTTTTGTTAATTCTACACTCTTATATTTATGGGGCAGCTTGAAATTCAACATGTGATTCCTTCTGTTGCCATGAACATTGTATTAGTAACTCTAGGTATGTGAAAATATAGAATCTCTCGGAATTGTAAGGGTCCAGAAGTAAGGCTCGGACACAATGATGGCATGTTTTCGGATAGAGTTTTATTAATAATAAAGAGGGTTGGAAAAGTGCCTCTCTTTCCCTAAAGCCTAAGAGGGGTTTCCCTACATCAAAGGAAACTAATGAAATTGTCAGGAAGTCCAAAACTAAAAAGTTTGTCACGTTTGTGTCTCAAAACCTACTTCTTAACTTAACGCTAATAATCTAAGATTACTGTGCAAGGAGGGTCTCTTCTCAAAGTAAGAAGTGTTTTTTGTGTTTTCAGCCAACAGAAAAGTTCCCAGTTTTGCTGGGAATAAAGCGATACAAAATAATTTTCCAAAATGCAAGATTCCAAATGCTATGCTTGTGTTCTTTTCCCCTATACTTCTTATCTGCTACCAAGCATATGATTCCTTTTTATCACTCCTAGGGTTCTTGACCCTCTTCTTCTTAACCTTTCATGTGGGTGAGAGTCCCAGACTCGTAATATTTTACACGGCTTGGTTCACTCCCCTGCCAAGCAAATGTTTTCTCTTGTTCGGTCTCTGTTCTCCTCTCAAGGTGCCAGACCCTTTTTGCTTTAAACTTTGGCTTCACTTGTGGGTGCGGGTCTGTGAGAATCTCATGGTGACACAAGCAAGAAGGACACACGTGACCACAGTTCAAGGGTGTTTAATAAACAATGAAAATGGTGTGCGGGTTGGAAAAACGCCTAATCTAAAACTAAATCTAAGATGGGGACAGGTGTCAACCATGAAATGAAGAACAAGACAGTCCTAGTAGCGTTGTATCAGACAAAAGGGCCTATACAAATAAAAACCTATTTCCAATTCCTTACGCTAAAGACAAAAGGGTGTGGGATCGGTTTCAAGAAAAGAAAGAAGTGTTCTCAAATAATAAGTCATGAGGCAGTGGCCTCTGTCTCCTTTGCCCATGTGTTGAGCACGGGGTAAGGTGGAGTTGGTGGTGCACAGTACAGTCTCAGGCATTCCTAGCATGAGGCGACAGATCTTTTCAGCTCCCAGGTTCCTCAATATCCAAGTCTCGTTTCCTCTCGAAAGTCACTCGCCCTCGAGGGCCTGATGTGTTCAAAACAGCAAAACAAATGTTCCTTTAATAAATGATAAATCTCTGGCGACCTTGGTTCACTCCTGGATCCCCCTCTTCGGGGCGCAAACCCTCCTCAGCTTTTAGCTACAGTTCAACAAGGGTGATGGTTGTTACCGCCTGGGTCCTCCTCTTGTGGACTGACCCTCTCTCAATAATATTCCTTTGCAACAGTTCAGTTAGGGTAAGGGCTTCACCCCTGGCTGGGTCACCCACTTCTGGGCTGACCCTTTTCCAATAGTATTTCTTTGCATCTCTTATTCTTTACTCATTAAACTTTGGGTGATATCTTAACTCCTTGGATCTCCCTTGTTCAGGCTCGGACCTCTCTCGACTGCCAGCCCTTGGGTGACAGCTTCACCCCTGGAGCTCCCTCGTTCGGGCTTGGACTCTTCTTTGTGCTTTCTACTGGTTTCTTGTTCGTGGGAGCCACGTCCCTTTTCTTTATTTCCCATACAGGATTTACTTCCCTTGCTTTTTTTTTCTTCAATATAACATTTTATTTGGCATTTTAACATATAACAGTAGATCAGACATTTTGTAAAGTCCTTGTTAGAACACATCATGTGCTAGTTTCTTAGATTGGTGGTTTGGTGGTCGGGGTGGTCGGCTTTAGGAGTGCATCTCTTCAGTCCGTTGTGGGGTGGAGGGGGGCGGGGGGTGATGCTGCTGTGGTGTTTCGTGGCTTCTGAATTATACTAGCCAGCGTGTGAGTGGGGGTCTGTGGGAAAGGGTTGGGAATTGTTCTGCGTAGTCCATGAACGGGGCCCAGGTGTTCTGGAATTTGCTCGGGTTCCCTGCTCGTAGGGCGGTGATCTTCTCTGCGACTAGTGTCCCAGCATTTCACCCACCGCAGTGGGATTGATGGGCCTGCAGGGTTCTTCCAAAGCCGGGCTAGCGCGATTTTCGCTGCTGTTAGGAGGTGTGTACATAGGCCAGCCAGGTGTCCAGTAAGGGGTAGTTCGCCATCACCCATGTTCCCCAGCAGTACTATCCCTCGGTCCCAAGCAATGGTGAGACCTGTGATCGCTTTTATGCGGTTCAGGACGTCTTTCCAGTATGCTGTTGCTTTTGGGCATGTCCATGGCATGTGGAACAGGGTTCCTTCGTACTTGCATCCCTTCCAGCAGCCTGATGGGATGCTCGGATTGGCCCTGTGCAGCTGCGCTGGTGTTATGTAGTATCTGTAGCAGATCTTATATCTGCATTCTCTGTTGGTAATGCATTGGGAGCTTTTTTGGTTCCTTGTCCATATCTCACACCATGAACGTTCGTCTATCGGAGGCCCCAAGTCTCTTTCCCAATTGGCCATGTATTTTTCTTTAGTTGTGGCATCGTGTTTATCCAGGAGCCGATATAGTGCGGATATCCTCCCTTTAGGTGGTGCAGTTATCAACGTGCTTTCTAGTGGTGTTAGGTCTCTGGATCCCTTCTCCTTGATTGTTCTTTGTGACAGCCTGTACCGTATCTGGGAGTATCTGAATCTTTCGGCTTCTGAGACCTTGAATTTGGCTTTGCACTCCTCGAACGTAAGTGGGTTGCCTCCCGCTAGGAAGTCGGAGATTGTCCGTAGGCCCCCAGCTTGCCATGCTGCAAAGCTCCTGGGTCGGAGGCCTGGAGAGAAGTCTGGGTTATCCCATATCGGCGTTAGTGGGCCTATGGTTCCGGTTGTGCCCCATTTTCGCGCTGCTATTTTCCAGTTCATTGTGTTAAGTGTCGCTTTTAGAGGACCTGCGTTTGGCTGGTTGCTTGGCAGCCGCATGTGTGGGAGGTCGCGTAGAGGAGATTTGCGCCAGGTTCCTTCTTTTTGTGCCCAGTAAGGGAGGTCTATGGTTTGTGACCATGTGAATGCCGGGGCGTTTTTATTAGGAGACACTTGTAGCACTTGTATCACTTACCAGACCATCTGGAATTGCAGAGCGACCCACAGCACTGCGAGTCAGCGGCGACTCTTGCTGGTCGTTGCTTCGTTCCCTGGAGGGGGCGGAGCCTGCTGGAACCCACGTGATCCATCACGTGATCGGAAGTGTCCTCATAACGCAGCCGCGTTCACCCTCGCGGCGTTGAGCCCGGCAGGGGTAGAGGGCGTTGGCTGTTGTGCGGCTGTTTGGCGCTGGGGCGCACCACCTTAATTCGGGGAGACTGCGGAGATTCATTCTCTTTGATCCCCTTTCGAACGTAAAACCGTGTCATCATTGTTATAAACACCAGCAGGGAAGGAAACGTATTTCTAATCTTGCGGCATAAGGGCTGTGCTCAGATTCAACAAGAGAACCACAAAGTGAGGCATAGAACGATGGCCTCGGTAACATCAGTAACAGAAGACAGTAGTAACATCTCTACAGGAGGGGCCACAGCCCGCCCACTCACAAGAGCAACCTCAAGACTTCCACTGCAACAACGAGAGAGGCTGGGGTTTATCCACGATATACACAAAGAAAGAGGTAAGATTGCTGCCTTTCCCAGAATATCGAATACCGACTTGCCCAAAAACTCAGAAATCTAGAGATAGGAGGGAGGGAACAGAGGAGGGAAGCAATCAAACGAGATACGAATACCAACCCATTCAAATTGACAACATCAGCAATCGCACACACAAATACAAGTATAAAAGAAAACGTAGCAGTACAGCAGTGTGCAAACGAAAATGAATCACACTGTGAAGACTCAGTTCCCACAGCACCAATGACAGCTGAACTCCTAAACGTGACAGACGCCGAACTAACAGATATTGGAATGTTGTTGGAAGCTCAGCAAAATAGGACTGACTTGAGAACGGAAGATGACGAAATAAGAGTAAATCTTCCCGTGGAAGAAAGGAACGAGGATAGCCTAACAATGACAAACAGCGAACATGATGGAGTACATCCTCCAGAAACTCTGTTACAGCAACATCAAAACAATAAAGTACCAACGACAATCGAAGATAAAGATATTATTAGCGCAAACAACACCGGAAAAGTCACACAACCACATAACAAAGACTTGGATGATTCAATTTACTCAGATGCGTCCGAAATACTATCAACAAGTGAAAAAGGAGAGAACCATAAGATCGACAACAGCAGAATACCACACGATGACTTGAATGTCTCCAAAGAACAAACAAATAACATAAAGGCACAAACGGAAGCAGGACCAAATGAGAATGATTACAAAAAACTGGAATCACTAATCAAGCAAAGATCCCAGAATAGTGGACTTAGTCAGAAAGAGGGGACTGACCCACACAGACAAACCAGTTTCTTCAATCAGCAAAGAAAAAACTGCATTCCCCCCTAATCGGGAAAAGACCCTCTCTTAAAAATGGTGGTCAGGAAAACTCAATTGCTGAAGAGATTGGAGAACACGAATGGAGAGAACATTTTATTAAAACAATGGAAGGAAACACAATGAAAAGAATAACAACAGGTAATAGATTAAAACACTGCCAGGAAAGCAGTCCCTCTCCAGGGAGAGGGCGAATGTAAAGACCTGGGAGCAAGAATAAAAACAACGACCAGCGCATATGGACTTCGGACAGATAAGACCCCGTGTAGGGCAATAAGAACCCAGCATTTTCTTAATTTTGAAGATGATGATTTATTGACATATTCACCAACTGACAAAAGATGCTTGCATTCAACATTCGAAAAAAGGCGCCGGTTCCTTGACGCACAAATGCAACAAGGGGAAAAGACGTGTGAAAATACCACAACGAGATGCACCGCAACACAAACAGAGGAATGCCCACCACAAAGAAAGTCTCAAAACATCATTAATTCGCAAAGTATTAAAAAAAAACCAACAGGAAACACAAAAGAGAGCACAAATACCAACGAAGAAGTACTTGTAGGTCCGTCTTCATTCCCACAAACAGGAACACAATTGCAGAATAACATAATGGCCGCCTTAACAATCTCATTAGCTCCATACATGAAACTGTACGAATCCATCAGTGAAAATGTAAAGGACAATAACGCTCTCGTAGCTTTAATGCTCACCAAGCTAACCGCCCAAGAAATAACAGCTTCAAAACTGGAAGCAAGGTTAAATCAAGAAGCAGAAACCTCAGCAGCATGGCAAAGGAGACTGTTTGACCTGGCAAGTGGAGATAGACAAGAAAAAGACATCTTGACAAACGCCCTGCTAGACTCACTAAAATGGATGCGGAAATCCACTGAGTCTGCAGAGAGGAACCAAAAACTCCAGAGCCAGGTTGCAACCACCAAACAAACGGTCATGACGGAAATTAGACCCGATACAAGTAGTCGCGAGGGTTATGATAAAGAAAATCAAGAAGACTGCCCAGTACTAACACACAGTGCAAAAGTGAATAAAGTCACGTTAGCAAAAATTAGAGTGCAAGACCCAGACGACTCAAGAATTCGACCAAGTAGCGCCAGCGAAAACTTGAATTGTAAGGAAATAATCGCTGAAGGCCTCGTTGAAGACCCGAGGAAGAACAACCAGACAAAACGAGACGACGATCTCTTAGCCGAAACAAGAGACAACGAGTGTATAAAGAAAAATTTGAACAAAGACGAGCACTATCCCGTGTTTGGTCCTAAACAAGGGCAGGAGACCCAACACAAAAACACGGTTGAAGCAATAAAAACATCCAAAAAAACACTCAAAATAACTAAAACAGTAGAGGCTAAAGTTAAGAGAATCCCGAAAATCTCAAAAAAAGAAGGATTTACAAAAGGCATACGGTCAATATTTTAGAACGTCAAACAAACAAGTGAAAACGAAGACGTGATCTTAAGTAAAGAATTAGAACGAACAACCCAATCGCCTCCCAAACAAAGGGAAAGGCATGTAGTGCTGATCACTGAGGACGAAGAAAGCGTCCTAGAGTCGCAAGATAATTCAAGAGATCTGATCGAGGATGCCTCTTTCTACATAGAAGAGGTGGAAGCAAACAGGCAAAATATATTGGAAGTGGTAGAGTCCCCACGTCAAGCACAAATCGAAGTAAGTCCACTACGAGGGGAAGAAAAAAAAAAGGAGGACGATGAAAGCTCGTTTTTGGATTCGGACGATGACAATTACCATGAATGTTCAGGATTTCTAACATTAGATGAAAAAAGAAATAGAATTAACTGGGAAAAATTACCGACTGAAAAAGCAAATATCAAGAGCAACCTATCGGGAGAAACGTATAATCCATGGAATACAAAGCACCCGAGGATAAAACAGTCCAATGTACAGAATCGCAATCATATGAAAAATCAACAAAACGAAAGAGTCCAGTCTCCCAAAAAGGTGCTGGTCGAAAACTTGCTTGAAGAAAACGAAGGAAAAAACCTAAACCGGAAAAATGTCATAGCCCTGCTTCACTGTGTGGACAAACTAAGAAAGCTAAGAAACGAAGATATAGCGGTGGTTGAATACATTGACGAAGAACGCGTGGACAAAGTTGTCCTACATCTGAAATCAAGAACTCTCAAAGAACTAATTTTAAAAGACAGAAAAGAGTTGCTGAAACGAGGCTATGAGATTCGAGAAGTCTTAAATAATCCAAAAACAGATGACAACAAGAGAAATGAGCAAATACCACATGAACAAAAAAGAGCATCAAAAACTCCAGTACCGCAAAAGGGAGCGGACAGAACACTAAAAGAAAATTTCAAAATAACAGTGGCAAACAAGAAGGGAGCACTTGAGGAATCGGTGAAAGACGACATAAGA
The DNA here is from genome assembly GCF_040938575.1 of Ambystoma mexicanum. Lineage (NCBI taxonomy): Eukaryota > Metazoa > Chordata > Amphibia > Caudata > Ambystomatidae > Ambystoma > Ambystoma mexicanum. Next base: position 297,284,924 of record NC_090940.1, on the reverse strand, counting down.
AAAAGAGAAAAAATAAATAGGGACAGAAAAGAGAGTCTGAAAAGGAAGGTAGAGCTCCAAGAAGACTGGCTATGGTTAGCTAGTTCCCTATCCTCAGATGGAAACGACCGATAGCAAAGAAAATCGGAAACAAGAAATGAGGAATCACTGGTCTCCTGGAATACGAGGGGATTTAAGCACTTGATGACAAAGGAGAACTCACTTCTGAACAACGCCACAATAATATGTTTACAGGAGACCTGGATACGTGAAATGCCGGCATGCAGAAACTTCGAGATCGCCATGAACCCCGCAAAAAAAGAACGAGATGGGAGACCCTATGCCGGTCTAATTACATTAATAAGGAAGGGAAGTGGATGGCGGATCACGGAGAAAGGCAATGCAACCCACCTTATACAATGGACTTTGTTAGAAACCGATAGTGACTCCAAGATTGTGGAAATGTCTTCATTATTAGTGATAAACGTCTATTGGAACCCAGCAGGAACAACAACCATCCAGTTCCTGCAAGCAATTACAGACATTATAGTCAAAAGAAGGGAACAAAACTCAACTTGCCAAATAATCTTATGTGGTGATCTAAACATAAAATGTCTGACAAAAAACGGGCTTCCGCGGTTAGAAGAACTGCAGATGGGAAACTCAAACGCGGCCAGATGGGCACAGATGACAAAAGGTTTTAACCTGCATATGCTAAATGGTCAAACACGTGGCGATATTCCAGGTAAACACACGTGGTCGAATGGCCAAGCATCCACAACAATAGATTACATTTGGGTCTCTCTACCCCTGATGTTGGAAATAGAATACTTTGAAATACTACTTCAAAATGACAGTGACCATAACATCCTTAAAACATCATGGAGGAGAGAGAATAAAAAATCTTACGGGAACAGCACTAATCTAGCCTTAAATCCGTCGGCAAATCGATTAAGGCTAACAATGAAAAACATTCTTTCGCTGAAAGAGGTCTTCGTAGAACCAGAAAATAATACGACGGGACACCTCAATTACGAAATATTACTAGAAGCCTATAAAACAACGAGCTCAGGACTTAAAACTGATGCATTAACACATGAGCACAAATACAGCAGAGAATTAGTTGAAAGGAGGAAACAACTAAGAAAGGAATCAAGAGTTTGTAAAAAAAGCATAAAAGATTCAAATATAGATAAACAAAGGAACATCAAAGTACTCCGAAATCAATATAAAAACTGGCTCACAGACTTTAAAACAAGACGACTTCAAGAGCAAGGGGAATTAATGCTAAAAACTCTACAAAACTCCAACACCAGAGAAACATGGGACCTAATAAACAATTGTACCCTGAACCATCAAAGTAGATTAATATGTGGTGTAACTGAGAATGATTGGATAAAACATTACACAGAAGTCTTCGCTGCCAGGGCTGACGACGTAGACTTATCAGAAGAGATAACAACACTTCCATGGATGAAAATGATGGACGAGAAGGAAATCGAAATTGCAATTCGGAAATTAAAAGACTCCTCTGCTGCAGGCCCTGACGGGCTGACGAATATCCATCTGAAGAAAGACCCAAAATCATGGGCAGAGATAATAAACATCTTATTCAAGAGAATTGTACTACAAAGAAAGATTCCAGAAACATGGACAAAAAGCATAACTGTGCCTATATATAAAAAGGGTCAACGTGATTTGCCTATAAATTACCGACCTATTTCGTTACTAGCATCTACAGGAAAGCTTTTTGCAGCAGACTTACAGAAAAACCTGACAATATGGGCAGAGACGAATAACATCATCGACCCGCGCCAAACAGGGTTTACAAAGCGTACAGGAACGGATCTAAACCTGTTTATTATATCTATGCTAAAAACCAACGCAATAGAGTTCAAAAAAGAACTACATTTGGCCTTTATTGATCTAAGCCAAGCTTTTGACACTGTAAACAGAAGAAAGCTATGGGAAAAGTTAAAATCTTGGTCTTGCCCTGCGGAAATACTGAACCCAATAAGGGCGTTACACCAAAACACGACCACCCAAATCAGAGTAAACGACCGAGGGGATTTGACGGCCAACATCAGAATCAACAAGGGAGTGAAGCAAGGTTGCCCGCTTGCAGCAACATTGTTTAAACTGTTTATAGCCGACATTCCAGAAATAACATCATGCACAAGACATTTCAGTCCAAAAATTAACAATCAGGAAGTGGCGATTTTATGCTATGCAGACGACATAGTATTACTAGATGAAACAAGAATCGGGCTGCAAAGACTCATAAACAACCTACAAACCTACATGCAAAAAAATGACCTGATGATCAATGTGGGAAAATCAAAGATCCTGACCATAAACGGTAAGAACAAAGCCATAATGAAAAAATTTAAATGGCATATAGCAGGAGAACCTCTTGAACGAATACAGATGATACAATATCTAGGAGTAGGACTCAACGCCTCTACAGTGGAAAAGAGCTGGGTAGAAACTCTGCTTGTAAAAGCCAGAAATCTAAGTGCACAAGGAAGGGTCCTAGATGGCAAATACGGAAAATTTTCATTGGCACCAGTAAGATTGTTCTATGTCCAAAAAGTCCTGCCGTCCTTAGCACACGGAAGTGAAGCCGGTCTGAATCTATCATACAAAATATGGTCGAAAGTGGATTTTGGAAACAAGTATTGAAGCTTCCGAGGAGCACTCCGATAGTGGCTATACGAGCGGAACTGGGCCTCGAGTCTCTTGAAGCCACAATGAAATGGAAATCTTTATGCCTGTTGAGAAAAATATGTGAAACCAGCCCGGCCGAGAGCTATAAAATACTGGCTACTAAAGGAGTAGACAAAAGCTCAACTTACCTTAATCATTGGAAAAGAGAATGGTCCCAAGTACTAACAAAAATTGACTCATCTAAAGAAGAACTGCTTACAAACCCCAACAAAGTAAAAGAAAAGCTCATGAGACAGGACTGGATTGCAACAAGAGAGGCCAAAATGAAGTTAAGGAACATAAACACCATGGCAGCCGAACATAGAAAAAGAAATGTGCTTCCAGAGTATCTATTAAAATTTCCATCATACGCACATAGAGCAACATTATTAAAAATCCGGTTGGGAGTTTACCCAACAAACGAATATAAAAATAGAACGGGAGGAAGAGGTATTAATGAAGGGCGCTGCAGGTTTTGTCAAAAAGAGTGGCAACTAGAGACTCCGATGCATCTCATGATGAACTGCATCGCCGTTTCAAAGGACAGAAAGCGTTTGTTATCAAGGTATATGTCAAATACAACACAATGCAATGATGAGGAACGATGGGACTATTTTATTCAAGGACATAATCCCCGATTCTCATGTGCGGGTATAAACTTTTTGGACAAAATCCTCAAAGAAAAAGATGATGAACTAGCAGAGGAAAACATGCAAACATCTGGACACATCAAGTGAACAAACAAACCTATACCTTAGGAGGTGACGGACGTAAAGATAGTCATGATGAAACGAAAGGAAAAAAGAGGAATTGAATTGAAACGGAAAGTGTGATAAAAGTTTAAATGCAAACTAAAATACTACACTTTAAATAAAAAAAAAAAAAAAAAAAATGCCGGGGCTAGTTGAGCGGCCCTCTTGCATCTGGCAACCTCTGGAGCTCTCAGTCCTCCTGTATTCCGGTCTCGTGTCATTATGTGTTTCGCTATTCCCCCCCCCCCCCCCCCCCCCAAATATGAATTTCATTACCGCTTGCTGAAGCCCTTTGAGTTCCCTTTCTGGGACGTGGGTTTGTTGCGCCATGCAGTGGTATAGTAGTCTTGGGACCATGTTAATTTTTGTTGGTTATTCTGCCCATCCATGGTATTTCTTGCTTGGTCCAGTGTGTTCGGTCCTTTTTCAGTTCTTTAAATAGTTGTGGGAAATTGCTCTGATATATCTGGGTGTGGTACTTGGGAATGCACACTCCCAGGTACTGAATCGCGTCTTTGGCCCATGGAATGGGAAATTTAGGAGAAAGTTCTTCCTTCTGCTTCTTTGTGATATTAATTGTTAACGCGGCCCATTTGTCGTAATTCACTTTGAATCCTGATGCCTTTCCAAAGTCTTCGATCTCGGCTCGTATATGGTCGAGTGAGATGTGCGGATTAGTGATTGTTTAGAACGTCAATGGCATATAATGCTACTTTATACTCCCGGTCTCGCACTGTGATGCCCTGTATATCTGGGTTTTGTCTGCACTGTCCATGGAGACCTTCGCTGGAAGAATCAAACACCATTGGGGAGAGTGGGCATCCCTGTTGGGATCCTCGATTGATGAGTACATTTTCGGATATGTGGCCGTTTATTTTCATCTGGGTTGTGGGCGATTGATAGTTTGCCATTATCCATGTTGTGAACCTGTGTCCGAATCCCAAGTGCACAAGGGTGTCCTTGATGTATGCCCATTCAACCAGGTCAAACGCATTATGTGCGTCTAGGGCTATGACCATACGTTTTTCTTTCTGCCGGTTGGCGCTCTCTATTAGGTCCAGTGTTCTTCGGATGTTGTCGAACGTGCTCCTCCGGGGATGAATCCGGTTTGATCCCTGTCTATCAGGTCTCAGAGCACTTTCCCAATCTGGCAGCCAGGACTGTAGATATTCCCATCTAGGTTCATGAGGGTTATTGGCCTGTATGCTGTTACTTGCTTGGGGTCCTTCCCTGGCTTATGAAACAGTATTGTGAGCGATTCTCCCATTGATTTGGTGATCCTCCGTGATTCCAGGAACGAGTTGAACACTTGGGAGAGTTGCGGTGCAAGAATCTGTGAGAATGATTTATAGAATTTTGCTGTTAGGCCGTCTAGACCTGGGGTAGTGTTCTTCAGAGATTTAATGGCTTCTCCAACTACTTCTGGTCTTATCGGGGCTTAAGGGGTTCAAGTTGCTGGTTATTGTTGGGTGGTATGAAGGCTCATAGGTATTGCTTGCCCTGGCTTCGGGGCCAGTGTGTGGGCCCATCATTATTGTTTTGTGGTGGGCTATGAGGGCGTTCATTTTACCTTGGTCTGAATATTGGGTGACGCTGTCTTCCCCAGTAATGCATATTGTTTTTCTTGTGGATCTGCTGCAGTTTTTGGGTGAGTATTCTGTTGGCCTTGTTGCTTTTACTATAGTAAAACTGTTTAGTGTATGCGAGGGCTTTGGCCGATCGATCTGCCCAGTGCATTTCTGTCGCGGTTCTCGCTTTTTTCAGCTCTTTCCAGTTTTCTGGAGTGGTGGATTTTAAGGCATTTCTCTTTCTCTGAAACCTTGAGCTCCAGTGCTGTTGCCTGGATCCTAGCGACTCGGTGGTACTCTGCCGCTGCGCTGATTATGGTGCCCCTGATTTCTGGTTTCATTGCTTCCCATACTGTTCCCATGGGCATATCGGGGGGTTATATTTTCCTGGAAGTAGGACGTTGGAGAGTCCCTAATATCTGTCTTGTTCGTAATGTCCAGGAGAACGGAGTCGTTTAGTTTCCAGTAACTCGGTGGGGGTGCTGGGAGTCCGTTTATGGCTAGGTCCACTCTACTGGTGCGTGGTCTGGGATCATCCGAGTGTGGATTCGTATGTTTTCCAGGCATGGGAAGAGGGTCCCTGTGATTAGCAGCAGGTCGATTCATGAGTGTCCTTCGTGGGCGTTGGAATAGAAGGTGTTGTCTCTGTTCCCGCTGTTTGCCAGTCGCCATGAGTCTACAGTTTCTGTTAAACGCATTCGTTTTGCCAGGGCTAAGGCTCGGGAGTAGTCCAGGTTGGATGGTGATAGTGTTTTGTCCATTTCGGGGTGTGGGACCAGATTGAAATCCCCGCCTATTATTAGGTGGCCCGTGGTGAATGTTACTAGCTTTGGGATTAGGTTCTGTATGAAGTTTGCTTGGTCTGTGTTTGGGCAATATAGTCCCACTATGGTGACAGGTTGTTCCGTTAGGTATCCCTTTACCATGAGAAATCTCATTGCTGGGTCTCTTTTTACTGTTAGGTCTTGGAGCGGGAAGTTCTTGCTCATTAAGATCGCAACCCCCCGTTTCTTTTGCCCTGATGTGGCAAAGAAGGCCTGAGTGAATCGTCGGAACCTGAGGTGGTGTTCGTCTGCTGCGAGTAGGTGGGTTTCTTGCAGGATTACGATATCGTCCATCTAGGTTATTCAGCCTACTTTCTATTCACTTGCTTTTTCTCGGAGAGTTAAGGCCCCCTATGTGCCACGTGAGGATGCAGATGTTCCTATCTTCCATCTGGGCCAATGTGTTCATGCTGTGGTGCCCCAGCGGGCTTGTTCGGTCTGCCCTCCGGAATCCTTTGAGTGAATATCCCACCTCGGCGAGTTCACATGTGATGTGTTTGTGTATGTCTGATGTTTGGTGTCTATTTCCCTCTCAGGGGGCAACAGGCCCCAACTTTCCCCTCTCCCCTCCTTCATCGCTCTTTCCCTCCCCCTCCCAGATCCTTGGACCAAGACCAGCCTCGTCCAACGGGGAAGACTGGCTGGATCGTAATGTTGGCCTGTTTCTAGCCAGCTGGGCCTAAGTATTGCTGTTGTATTGATTGGGGAGCTTCTTATTGCTTGGTGTGGAGTTTAACTCCTTTCTTGCGTTTTCGGAGTGAGTGTGGGGGAAGATTGTGTTTGCAGAGGAGTTCCTGTTTGTAGGTGCTGATCCACTTGTTTTCGAGTTCCCCCTTGTCGTGTTCTCCTGGCGGAGTAGTAGTAGTAGTAGTAGTAGTAGTAGTGGTGGTGGTGGTGTCTTGTGCCAGCAGATTGCGGTGGCGCATGGCTGATATTAGACTGTAGCCCTCCCATCGGCCTCAGTCCGGTTCCTTGGCTTTCCGTGGGCCTCCGAGTCTGTGCTTTCTAGAGACTCTGGACCAGGTTCCTTCAGTCAGGGTTTTCAGTTTGTCTTAGCTGTGGGTCTCGGATTCTGAGGCTTCGCTTTCTGGTTCTCTCCCTATGAACTTGTCCCCTTACTTGGGGGTTCGGATATATTTCCTGGAGCCCTCCCATGTGAAATTCAGGGCTGTTGGGAAGCTCCATCTGTACTGCACCTTTTGTTCGATCAGCCATGCTGTCAGGTTGCATAATGCTTTCCTTTTCTGTCGGGTCACTGCTGATAGGTCTTGGTACAGTGAGATTTTTGTTCCCCTGAATAAGATTAACTTAGTTGCTCTGGCCTCCCTCGTGATCTCCTCCTTTATCTTGAAGTGTATCCGTGCCAGTACGTCTGGCGGGAATTGTGATGGTTGTCGCTGATTTGTGCGGTGACCCGGTCGATCTCCAGAGGGGAGCTGTCTGGAAGGGTCAGTATGAATCTGAAGAGCTCTCTGGTGAAGTCCTCCAGTTCTACATCTGTGATCGTTGTTGGAATTCCCCGGAGGTGGATGTTGTTTCTTCGTGACCGGTTTTCCGCATCTTCTTGCTTGTAAGTCATATTTCGCTTCTAGGGCTACTATTCTATCTAGATTCTTTTCCAGGTCGAAGGCATGGTCGCATATTGTATTTTCTAGGTCTCCCTTGCGTTGCTCAACCTTCGCTACTCGCTTATCTAGCGCAATGATTTCCTTTGTGACCTCTTCGGTTCCTTTTTGTATTTCCTTGGTTATTGCTGATAGCAAAATCGGATTTAGTTGCGGATTGTGTTGCCTTTGGGCCCATGGAGGGGCTGTTCATTTTCGGGGTTGAGTCCGGTGTGTGGTCAGCTTTCTTTGCATTTTCCGCTGCTGAGGCACCCATCAAGGCGGCTATGCCTGTTTGCTTCGTCGTTTTGTTGCTTTTTATCATTATGGTGCTTTGGGTCAAGGGCTCTTCCTGGGTATATCTGAGCTCAGTTGTTGCCAGCCCGTAGCTTTTGTCTGTTTGTTGGGCCTCTGGATCAGCGTTCGGGTGGTGCTTTCTCTTCCAATTCAAACACTGGAATCTGCGAGCGCGGCTGCAGCGCACGCTCTCTCCTCCTGAGTGCGGGTTTGGCGGGTCGTGGGAGATTGAGCTGTTAATCTGACTAAAAGGGGGAACTGGGTAGGGTAGCAGCAAGTGCCTTGGTGCTTTATGGAGTCTGCGGGTTCTACTTTGCTTGTGTGGTCGGGGCTTCTCCCAGGTTTTGTGCAGATCTGTATGGTAATGTCTTGAGCCCTGTTTTAATGGTTGCTTATGTGATTTGCGGTAGCTCCGGTGCTGGGCCTTGTGGGTCTGGGACTCTGTGGTTTTTGCCCTATTGTGGTTCTCCTTATATTAAGCCCCTTCAAGGGGGATGTTTTGTAGGTAGCGCATGGGTGCACTAATCGGGTGCTCTCCAGGTGGTGAGGTTTCCCCTGCCCCTATTTATGTGGCCCTATGGCCTGCTTGGTGCATTGGCTGATGTGTTCCCGGGCTTGTGGGTCGGCAGCTTGCTGTGCTCCTCTGAGGGCCCTCTGGGCCTGCCGCAATATCAGCGCTGCCGGGGCCTCATGGCTGTGGGGCTCTGAGCAGGAGGGGGTAATCACTCACCGCTGCTCCAGGAGAAGGGCTCCTCGCTTGTTCCTCGTGCTGCTGCTTGCGGACGGCTCTTCTGGGGGGTCCGGCGGCTCAGCTGCTCTTGCGGTCCTTCTGCCGCTCCCAGGGCCCTCGGTCACAGGTTCGGGTAGCTCGCCATGCGGGCACCTCACCCCCTTCTCGGGCGCTGCTGATGCTAAATCGAGTTCCTGCTTCTGGGTCCTGGAGTGGGCGCTGTGGCCCTGCTGCTGTGCTGCAGCGCAGAGGCTGCTTGTGGCTTCCACCTGCTTCGGGATGGCCCTCCGGGCAGGTCGCTTGGGTTCTCCCCACAAGATGTGATTGTTGCTGACCGGGGCCGGGGTTAGCAAGTGGTGTGGATTGCTCCGGAGTGCTTGCTCGCGGGGCTGCTGGTCACACTCACTCAGTCTGTGCTGCGTTCACCATTGGCAGCAACTCAGGCGGATATCACTGCGGCCCTGGTTCTTCTTCTCCTCCTTCAGATTGTTCTTTGGTCCATATCGGGCTCCAGCACACTGCGGCTGCCATATTGGAACCCGCGGGGGCGCGCGGGCACTGCCTCACTTCCGGGATATCTCAGAGATGGGGGGGGATTTCGCCAGGGGTCGAGTGGAGCGCCGAGCTAGGGACAGCTTTGGCTTTGGAGGAGGGTTGCGGGTGTAAATCTGTCCAAACGGTCGAGTCAGCCCATTGCTCCTAGGGAGCCATGTTGTTCGTGTCGGCGCCAAGCCACGCCCCACTTCCCTTGCTTTTATGCCAATTCACGAATCGAAGTCTTTCAAATGTACAGGTTTTTTTGCTCGACCCTCACAGATGACCACTTTGAATTCCCGTGGCAGCCTTCGTATGGCCTTCTGGTTTCAGTAGTTCTTTTCCAGCGGGGAGTAACCAGCGCTTCTTGAGTTAGTATCAGGTGGTGATGGTTTCCCACTTCAGCTGGTCTCCCCTTAACCACCTTTTACAGTTCAATCACAATTTAATGAAATATGTTCAACCTTGTCACTCTGCGATTTTCACTGGAGACATTCTGGCTTTTATTGATTTTCCCCTTCACTCACCGGCTGTGCTTAACCGCCTGGCTTTGGGCTTCTTTGGAGTCAAGGGTGGTACCACGGTCGAAGGAGCCTCCTCTGCTCTGCCTTATCAACATAGGCTAGCCCTGCGTATCGTTGACATCTGCAGCCTCACACTGGGGCTATATCCACGGTCTGAGATTCTCCGCGATGAAGGTCCCGTGGGTCTGGAACGAAAAAGGCATGGTCTCTTCTCTCCTCGCCACCCTCTCGCTTCCCGCCGCCTTTCTCCTCCTTTTGCACTGCCGCTTGGTAGCCGTTTTGTCTCTGCTGTCTGCTATGCTCGTCTTCCTCGCCTTGCTCTTCCTGCACTCTCCTGCTCCACCTTTTATCCCTGTGGGGAAAAGGAAGGGCTGTCAGGTGTGTGTGATTATGATGAATTGCCTGACTCTGCCTGCCCCTGTTGTTCGGTCATGTCAGGTAAATAGCTCATGCGTTCTGTTGGGACAAAGTTTCTGTGTTGGAAAAAGGAGATGGTAGAGTTCAAGGTGTCCTACAGAGTTTGAAGGGTAAGATGTGTTATACGGAAGAAAACCCTTTGTATTCGGGTTAGTGGACTTCTTGGCAGGGTAGGTTACTTTTGACAGAGATGTCGGAAAATAATCAGGGAAATGGGATAGTTGGGATTTGTGATATGAACGCAGAGGATTCTGGGACCGGTAGTGTTTTGTCAAAACAAGCCGAGTCATTGGAAAATAGTAATCGGGAGTATCTAAAAAAGAATGGTTGAGAGTTGTTGGATGGAAATCAGAGTGAAGGCAGTGTTTCTGGGAGCTGTGGTCTTCAAATCTAATAGGTTTTGTGTTCCTAGGTGATTTACCAGATGGAGGGGATTTGATAGATTTTAATACAGGGGGATATTTTATGGGAGAGAGGGGCCCAGATGTGAGACAGCTCACAAAGTTCTCTGGGATCTCACCCTCGTTTTCTTCTCCTGTAACATACCGTGTCTCACCATGGGTATTCCCCCTAGCACAACTCTGGGTTCCCTTACCCAGGTGATTCTCCTTATTAGTCCACCCCCAGGGACTGGATCCAACAGCAATGACGATGTCCTGGCCACCTGAATAAGGGATTCTCAAGGTCTTACTGGGGGAACACCCTTAGGTTTCTCACAGGTCTCAGACTTGCAATGTTGCATTGTATCCACTTGGTTCACCCTCCTGCCAAGTGTACAACTGTCTCTCATTTGATTCAGGGTCCAGACTCCCTCTCTCCAGTTTTCAGGATTACCTGAGTGAATTCCATGGCCCACAAGGTTCTCTGACGTACAGAGAGGTAACTGGGAGAGCAGGAGAAGCGGGAGTTCCGCTGGTGCAGTCGACTACAAGAAGAGAAACTTGTCACAGTACTCACGTTGAGTTAGTTAATAAAAACCTGTGTAATTGAAACTGTGCAAAGCAGTAAAGAGGAGATTGAATAACCCTATGTTGGAAGTCTATGAAGAAAGTCCTGATAAAGGATTGAAATTACTATATGAGCACCAAGATGAAGACTAGAAACTGTGGCATATAATCGTGTAAGAAAGGTCAGACAAGACTATCAAGTGAACAAGATGGTTCCAAAGAGAACAGAGGAGAGGGGAAATGCCAAGTGGGCAGAAACCGGAGCGAATCTGACAAAGCCAATAGATTGAGAGGTTTAAAACCGCCAACAAGAATTTGAGACTGTATCACAAGGAAAGTTGTCATAGATTCTTCAGTAAAGAGAGTACAAAAACAGACTATTGGAGAAGAGCTACAAGAGTTAATCCAATGGATAAAGCAAGACTATTACAGAAGTTTGTGCTAGACAAGCAGCACAAGGAACAGAGACATTGATACAGTTAGACTGACATAAGATATTGGCACATCAGGGGAATCAAGCCAATCTCCAGGACTTGTTTAAGTTATCTTAGTCAGGTAGAATT